>NW_027139824.1:1883333-2197222 GCF_035084215.1 Heptranchias perlo
TTCTTGTATTTTAAGATAAAATCTTACTCTATTAAGGAAAAAACTTCCAGCTCGCTGAAATCTGTTCATTTGGTGAAAACCATCAAAACCACGAAAAGTTCTTGTATTTGAAGATAAAATCTTTTTGCTTTGAAGAAGAAAGATCTAGCTGACTGAAATAAGTTCATTAGATGAAAACCAACAAAAATTGACAAGAACCACGAAAAGTTCTTGTATTTTAAGATAAAATCTTACTCTATTAAAGAAAAAACTTCCAGCTCGCTGAAATCTGTTCATTTGCTGAAAACCATCAAGACCACGAAACGTTCTTGTATTTGAAGATAAAATCTTTTTGCTTTGAAGAAGAAAGATCTAGCTGACTGAAATAAGTTCATTCGATGAAAACTAACAAAAATTGACAACAACCACGAAAAGTTCTTGTATTTTAAGATAAAATCTTACTCTATTCAGGAAAAAACTTCCAGCTCGCTGAAATCTGTTCATTTGTTGAAAACCAACAAAACCACCAAAAGTTCTTGTATTTGAAGATAAAATCTTTTTGCTTTGACGAAGAAAGATCTAGCTGACTGAAATAAGTTCATTAGATGAAAACCAACAAAAATTGACAAGAACCACGAAAAGTTCTTGTATTTTAAGATAAAATCTTAGGCTATTAAAGAAAAAACTTCCATCTCGCTGAAATCTGTTCATTTGCTGAAAACCATCAAAACCACGAAAAGTTCTTGTATTTGAAGATAAAATCTTTTTGCTTTGAAGAAGAAAGATCTTGCTGACTGAAATAAGTTCATTAGATGAAAACCAACAAAAATTGACAAGAACCACGAAAAGTTCTTGTATTTTAAGATAAAATCTTACGCTATTAAAGAAAAAACTCCCAGCTCGCTGAAATATGTTCATTTGCTGAAAACCAACAAAACCACGAAAAGTTCTTGTGTTTGAAGATAAAATCTTTTTTCTTTGAAGAAGAAAGATCTAGCTGACTGAAATAAGTTCATCAGATGAAAACCAACAAAAATTGACAAGAACCACGAAAAGTTCTTGTATTTTAAGATAAAATCTTACGCTATTAAAGAAAAAACTCCCAGCTCGCTGAAATATGTTCATTTGCTGAAAACCAACAAAACCACGAAAAGTTCTTGTATTTGAAGATAAAATCTTTTTTCTTTGAAGAAGAAAGATCTAGCTGACTGAAATAAGTTCATTAGATGAAAACCAACAAAAATTGACAAGAACCACGAGAAGTTCTTGTATTTTAAGATAAAATCTTACTCGATTCAGGAAAAAACTTCCAGCTCGCTGAAATATGTTCATTTGCTGAAAACCATCAAAACCACGAAAAGTTCTTGTATTTGAAGATAAAATCTTTTTGCTTTGAAGAAGAAAGATCTAGCTGACTGAAATAAGTTCATTAGATGAAAACCAACAAAAATTGACAAGAACCACAAAAAGTTCTTGTATTTTAAGATAAAATCTTACTCTATTAAGGAAAAAACTTCCAGCTCGCTGAAATATTTTCATTTGCTGAAAACCATCAAAACCACGAAAAGTTCTTGTATTTGAAGATAAAATCTTTTTGCTTTGAAGAAGAAAGATCTAGCTGACTGAAATAAGTTCATTAGATGAAAACCAACAAAAATTGACAAGAACCACGAAAAGTTCTTGTATTTTAAGATGAAATCTTACGCTATTAATGAAAAAACTCCCAGCTCGCTGAAATATGTTCATTTGCTGAAAACCAACAAAACCACGAAAAGTTCTTGTATTTGAAGATAAAATCTTTTTTCTTTGAAGAAGAAAGATCTAGCTGACTGAAATAAGTTCATTAGATGAAAACCAACAAAAATTGACAAGAACCACGAAAAGTTCTTGTATTTTAAGATAAAATCTTACTCTATTAAGGAAAAAACTTCCAGCTCGCTGAAATATGTTCATTTGCTGAAAACCATCAAAACCACGAAAAGTTCTTGTATTTGAAGATAAAATCTTTTTGCTTTGAAGAAGAAAGATCTACCTGACTGAAATAAGTTCATGCGATGAAAACCAACAAAAATTGACAAGAACCACGAAAAGTTCTTGTATTTTAAGATAAAATCTTACGCTATTAAAGAAAAAACTCCCAGCTCGCTGAAATATGTTCATTTGCTGAAAACCAACAAAACCACGAAAAGTTCTTGTATTTGAAGATAAAATCTTTTTTCTTTGAAGAAGAAAGATCTAGCTGACTGAAATAAGTTCATTAGATGAAAACCAACAAAAATTGACAAGAACCACGAAAAGTTCTTGTATTTTAAGATAAAATCTTACTCTATTCAGGAAAAACTTCCAGCTCGCTGAAATATGTTCATTTGCTGAAAACCATCAAAACCACGAAAAGTTCTTGTATTTGAAGATAAAATCTTTTTGCTTTCAAGAAGAAAGATCTGGCTGACTGAAATAAGTTCATTAGATGAAAACTAACAAAAATTGACAAGAACCACGAAAAGTTCTTGTATTTTAAGATAAAATCTTACTCTGTTAAAGAGAAAACTCCCAGCTCGCTGAAATATGTTCATTTGCTGAAAAACAACAAAACCGCGAAAAGTTCTTGTATTTGAAGATAAAATCTTTTTGCTTTGAAGAAGAAAGATCTAGCTGACTGAAATAAGTTCATTGGATGAAAACCAACAAAAATTGACAAGAACCACGAAAAGTTCTTGTATTTTAAGATAAAATCTTACTCTGTTAAAGAGAAAACTCCCAGCTCGCTGAAATATGTTCATTTGCTGAAAAACAACAAAACCGCGAAAAGTTCTTGTATTTGAAGATAAAATCTTTTTTCTTTGAAGAAGAAAGATCTAGCTGACTGAAATAAGTTCATTAGATGAAAACCAACAAAAATTGACAAGAACCACGAAAAGTTCTTGTATTTTAAGATAAAATCTTACTCTATTAAGGAAAAAACTTCCAGCTCGCTGAAATATGTTCATTTGCTGAAAACCATCAAAACCACGAAAAGTTCTTGTATTTGAAGATAAAATCTTTTTGCTTTCAAGAAGAAAGATCTAGCTGACTGAAATAAGTTCATTAGATGAAAACCAACAAAAATTGACAAGAACCACGAAAAGTTCTTGTATTTTAAGATAAAATCTTACTCTGTTAAAGAGAAAACTCCCAGCTCGCTGAAATATGTTCATTTGCTGAAAAACAACAAAACCGCGAAAAGTTCTTGTATTTGAAGATAAAATCTTTTTGCTTTGAAGAAGAAAGATCTTGCTGACTGAAATAAGTTCATTGGATGAAAACCAACAAAAATTGACAAGAACCACGAAAAGTTCTTGTATTTTAAGATAAAATCTTACGCTATTAAAGAAAAAACTCCCAGCTCGCTGAAATATGTTCATTTGCTGAAAACCAACAAAACCACGAAAAGTTCTTGTATTTGAAGATAAAATCTTTTTGCTTTGAAGAAGAAAGATCTAGCTGACTGAAATAAGTTCATTAGATGAAAACCAACAAAAATTCATAAGAACCACGAAAAGTTCTTGTATTTTAAGATAAAATCTTACTCTATTAAGGAAAAAACTTCCAGCTCGCTGAAATATGTTCATTTGCTGAAAACCATCAAAACCACGAAAAGTTCTTGAACTTGAAGATAAAATCTTTTTGCTTTGAAGAAGAAAGATCCAGCTGACTGAAATAAGTTCATTAGATGAAAACCAACAAAAATTGACAAGAACCACGAAAAGTTCTTGTATTTTAAGATAAAATCTTACTCTATTAAGGAAAAAACTTCCAGCTCGCTGAAATATGTTCATTTGCTGAAAACCATCAAAACCACGAAAAGTTCTTGTATTTGAAGATAAAATCTTTTTGCTTTGAAGAAGAAAGATCTAGCTGACTGAAGTAAGTTCATTAGATGAAAACCAAAAAAAATTGACAAAAACCACGAAAAGTTCTTGTATTTTAAGATAAAATCTTACTCTATTAAGGAAAAAACTACCAGCTCGCTGAAATCTGTTCATTTGCTGAAAACCATCAAAACCACGAAAAGTTCTTGTATTTGAAGATAAAATCTTTTTGCTTTGAAGAAGAAAGATCTAGCTGACTGAAATAAGTTCATTTGATGAAAACCAACAAGAATTGACAAGAACCACGAAAAGTTCTTGTATTTTAAGATAAAATCTTACGCTATTAAGGAAAAAACTTCCAGCTCGCTGAAATCTGTTCATTTGCTGAAAACCATCAAAACCACGAAACGTTCTTGTATTTGAAGATAAAATCTTTTTGCTTTGAAGAAGAAAGATCTAGCTGACTGAAATAAGTTCATTCGATGAAAACCAACAAAAATTGACAAGAACCACGAAAAGTTCTTGTATTTTAAGATAAAATCTTACGCTATTAAAGAAAAAACTCCCAGCTCGCTGAAATATGTTCATTTGCTGAAAACCAACAAAACCACGAAAAGTTCTTGTATTTGAAGATAAAATCTTTTTTCTTTGAAGAAGAAAGATCTAGCTGACTGAAATAAGTTCATTAGATGAAAACCAACAAAAATTGACAAGAACCACGAAAAGTTCTTGTATTTTAAGATAAAATCTTACTCTATTCAGGAAAAACTTCCAGCTCGCTGAAATATGTTCATTTGCTGAAAACCATCAAAACCACGAAAAGTTCTTGTATTTGAAGATAAAATCTTTTTGCTTTCAAGAAGAAAGATCTGGCTGACTGAAATAAGTTCATTAGATGAAAACTAACAAAAATTGACAAGAACCACGAAAAGTTCTTGTATTTTAAGATAAAATCTTACTCTGTTAAAGAGAAAACTCCCAGCTCGCTGAAATATGTTCATTTGCTGAAAAACAACAAAACCGCGAAAAGTTCTTGTATTTGAAGATAAAATCTTTTTGCTTTGAAGAAGAAAGATCTAGCTGACTGAAATAAGTTCATTGGATGAAAACCAACAAAAATTGACAAGAACCACGAAAAGTTCTTGTATTTTAAGATAAAATCTTACTCTGTTAAAGAGAAAACTCCCAGCTCGCTGAAATATGTTCATTTGCTGAAAAACAACAAAACCGCGAAAAGTTCTTGTATTTGAAGATAAAATCTTTTTTCTTTGAAGAAGAAAGATCTAGCTGACTGAAATAAGTTCATTAGATGAAAACCAACAAAAATTGACAAGAACCACGAAAAGTTCTTGTATTTTAAGATAAAATCTTACTCTATTAAGGAAAAAACTTCCAGCTCGCTGAAATATGTTCATTTGCTGAAAACCATCAAAACCACGAAAAGTTCTTGTATTTGAAGATAAAATCTTTTTGCTTTCAAGAAGAAAGATCTAGCTGACTGAAATAAGTTCATTAGATGAAAACCAACAAAAATTGACAAGAACCACGAAAAGTTCTTGTATTTTAAGATAAAATCTTACTCTGTTAAAGAGAAAACTCCCAGCTCGCTGAAATATGTTCATTTGCTGAAAAACAACAAAACCGCGAAAAGTTCTTGTATTTGAAGATAAAATCTTTTTGCTTTGAAGAAGAAAGATCTTGCTGACTGAAATAAGTTCATTGGATGAAAACCAACAAAAATTGACAAGAACCACGAAAAGTTCTTGTATTTTAAGATAAAATCTTACGCTATTAAAGAAAAAACTCCCAGCTCGCTGAAATATGTTCATTTGCTGAAAACCAACAAAACCACGAAAAGTTCTTGTATTTGAAGATAAAATCTTTTTGCTTTGAAGAAGAAAGATCTAGCTGACTGAAATAAGTTCATTAGATGAAAACCAACAAAAATTCATAAGAACCACGAAAAGTTCTTGTATTTTAAGATAAAATCTTACTCTATTAAGGAAAAAACTTCCAGCTCGCTGAAATATGTTCATTTGCTGAAAACCATCAAAACCACGAAAAGTTCTTGAACTTGAAGATAAAATCTTTTTGCTTTGAAGAAGAAAGATCCAGCTGACTGAAATAAGTTCATTAGATGAAAACCAACAAAAATTGACAAGAACCACGAAAAGTTCTTGTATTTTAAGATAAAATCTTACTCTATTAAGGAAAAAACTTCCAGCTCGCTGAAATATGTTCATTTGCTGAAAACCATCAAAACCACGAAAAGTTCTTGTATTTGAAGATAAAATCTTTTTGCTTTGAAGAAGAAAGATCTAGCTGACTGAAGTAAGTTCATTAGATGAAAACCAAAAAAAATTGACAAAAACCACGAAAAGTTCTTGTATTTTAAGATAAAATCTTACTCTATTAAGGAAAAAACTACCAGCTCGCTGAAATCTGTTCATTTGCTGAAAACCATCAAAACCACGAAAAGTTCTTGTATTTGAAGATAAAATCTTTTTGCTTTGAAGAAGAAAGATCTAGCTGACTGAAATAAGTTCATTTGATGAAAACCAACAAGAATTGACAAGAACCACGAAAAGTTCTTGTATTTTAAGATAAAATCTTACGCTATTAAGGAAAAAACTTCCAGCTCGCTGAAATCTGTTCATTTGCTGAAAACCATCAAAACCACGAAACGTTCTTGTATTTGAAGATAAAATCTTTTTGCTTTGAAGAAGAAAGATCTAGCTGACTGAAATAAGTTCATTCGATGAAAACCAACAAAAATTGACAAGAACCACGAAAAGTTCTTGTATTTTAAGATAAAATCTTACTCTATCAAGGAAAAAACTTCCAGCTCGTTTGCTGAAAACCAACCAAACCACCAAAAGTTCTTGTATTTGAAGATAAAATGTTTTTGCTTTGACGAAGAAAGATCTAGCTGACTGAAATAAGTTCATCAGATGAAAACCAACAAAAATTGACAAAAACCACGAAAAGATCTTGTATTTTAAGATAAAATCTTACGCTATTAAAGAAAAAACTCCCAGCTCGCTGAAATATGTTCATTTGCTGAAAACCAACAAAACCACGAAAAGTTCTTGTATTTGAAGATAAAATCTTTTTTCTTTGAAGAAGAAAGATCTTGCTGACTGAAATAAGTTCATTAGATGAAAACCAACAAAAATTCATAAGAACCACGAAAAGTTCTTGTATTTTAAGATAAAATCTTACTCTATTAAGGAAAAAACTTCCAGCTCGCTGAAATATGTTCATTTGCTGAAAACCATCAAAACCACGAAAAGTTCTTGAACTTGAAGATAAAATCTTTTTGCTTTGAAGAAGAAAGATCCAGCTGACTGAAATAAGTTCATTAGATGAAAACCAACAAAAATTGACAAGAACCACGAAAAGTTCTTGTATTTTAAGATAAAATCTTACTCTATTAAGGAAAAAACTTCCAGCTCGCTGAAATATGTTCATTTGCTGAAAACCATCAAAACCACGAAAAGTTCTTGTATTTGAAGATAAAATCTTTTTGCTTTGAAGAAGAAAGATCTAGCTGACTGAAGTAAGTTCATTAGATGAAAACCAAAAAAAATTGACAAAAACCACGAAAAGTTCTTGTATTTTAAGATAAATTCTTACTCTATTAAGGAAAAAACTTCCAGCTCGCTGAAATCTGTTCATTTGCTGAAAACCATCAAAACCACGAAAAGTTCTTGTATTTGAAGATAAAATCTTTTTGCTTTGAAGAAGAAAGATCTAGCTGACTGAAATAAGTTCATTCGATGAAAACCAACAAAAATTGAACAAGAACCACGAAAAGTTCTTGTATTTTAAGATAAAATCTTACTCTATTAAGGAAAAAACTTCCAGCTCGCTGAAATATGTTCATTTGCTGAAAACCATCAAAACCACGAAAAGTTCTTGAACTTGAAGATAAAATCTTTTTGCTTTGAAGAAGAAAGATCTAGCTGACTGAAATAAGTTCATTAGATGAAAACCAACAAAAATTGACAAGAACCACGAAAAGCTCTTGTATTTTAAGATAAAATCTTACTCTATTAAGGAAAAAACTTCCAGCTCGCTGAAATATGTTCATTTGCTGAAAACCATCAAAACCACGAAAAGTTCTTGTATTTGAAGATAAAATCTTTTTGCTTTGAAGAAGAAAGATCTAGCTGACTGAAATAAGTTCATTAGATGAAAACCAACAAAAATTGACAAGAACCACGAAAAGTTCTTGTATTTTAAGATAAAATCTTACTCTGTTAAAGAAAAAACTCCCAGCTCGCTGAAATATGTTCATTTGCTGAAAAACAACAAAACCGCGAAAAGTTCTTGTATTTGAAGATAAAATCTTTTTGCTTTGAAGAAGAAAGATCTAGCTGACTGAAATAAGTTCATTAGATGAAAACCAACAAAAATTGACAAGAACCACGAAAAGTTCTTGTATTTTAAGATGAAATCTTACGCTATTAAAGAAAAAACTCCCAGCTCACTGAAATATGTTCATTTGCTGAAAACCAACAAAACCACGAAAAGTTCTTGTATTTGAAGATAAAATCTTTTTGCTTTGAAGAAGAAAGATCTAGCTGACTGAAATAAGTTCATGAGATGAAAACCAACAAAAATTGACAAGAACCACGAAAAGTTCTTGTATTTTAAGATAAAATCTTACGCTATTAAAGAAAAAACTCCCAAATCGCTGAAATATGTTCATTTGCTGAAAACCAACAAAACCACGAAAAGTTCTTGTATTTGAAGATAAAATCTTTTTGCTTTGAAGAAGAAAGATCTCGCTGACTGAAATAAGTTCATTAGATGAAAACCAACAAAAATTGACAAGAACCACGAAAAGATCTTGTGTTTTAAGATAAAATCTTACGCTATTAAAGAAAAAACTCCCAGCTCGCTGAAATGTGTTCATTTGCTGAAAACCAACAAAACCACGAAAAGTTCTTGTATTTGAAGATAAAATCTTTTTTCTTTGAAGAAGAAAGATCTAGCTGACTGAAATAAGTTCATTAGATGAAAACCAACAAAAATTGACAAGAACCACGAAAAGTTCTTGTATTTTAAGATAAAATCTTACTCTATTAAGGAAAAAACTTCCAGCTCGCTGAAATATGTTCATTTGCTGAAAACCATCAAAACCACGAAAAGTTCTTGTATTTGAAGATAAAATCTTTTTGCTTTGAAGAAGAAAGATCTAGCTGACTGAAATAAGTTCATTAGATGAAAACCAACAAAAATTGACAAGAACCACGAAAAGTTCTTGTATTTTAAGATAAAATCTTACTCTGTTAAAGAAAAAACT
This sequence comes from Heptranchias perlo, assembly GCF_035084215.1. Classification (NCBI taxonomy): domain Eukaryota; kingdom Metazoa; phylum Chordata; class Chondrichthyes; order Hexanchiformes; family Hexanchidae; genus Heptranchias; species Heptranchias perlo. The sequence continues at coordinate 1,892,472 of NW_027139824.1, forward strand.
CCCAGCTCGCTGAAATATGTTCATTTGCTGAAAAACAACAAAACCGCGAAAAGTTCTTGTATTTGAAGATAAAATCTTTTTGCTTTGACGAAGAAAGATCTAGCTGACTGAAATAAGTTCATTAGATGAAAACCAACAAAAATTGACAAGAACCACGAAAGGTTCTTGTATTTTAAGATAAAATCTTACTCTGTTCATGAAAAAACTTCCAGCTCGCTGAAATATGTTCATTTGCTGAAAACCATCAAAACCACGAAAAGTTCTTGCATTTGAAGATAAAATCTTTTTGCTTTGAAGAAGAAAGATCTAGCTGACTGAAATAAGTTCATTAGATGAAAACCAACAAAAATTGACAAGAACCACGAAAAGATCTTGTATTTTAAGATGAAATCTTACGCTATTAAAGAAAAAACTCCCAGCTCGCTGAAATATGTTCATTTGCTGAAAACCATCAAAACCACGAAAAGTTCTTGTATTTGAAGATAAAATCTTTTTGCTTTGAAGAAGAAAGATCTAGCTGACTGAAATAAGTTCATTAGATGAAAACCAACAAAAATTGACAAGAACCACGAAAAGTTCTTGTATTTTAAGATAAAATCTTACTCTGTTAAAGAAAAAACTCCCAGCTCGCTGAAATATGTTCATTTGCTGAAAAACAACAAAACCGCGAAAAGTTCTTGTATTTGAAGATAAAATCTTTTTGCTTTGAAGAAGAAAGATCCAGCTGACTGAAATAAGTTCATGAGATGAAAACCAACAAAAATTGACAAGAACCACGAAAAGTTCTTGTATTTTAAGATAAAATCTTACTCTATTCAGGAAAAAACTTCCAGCTCGCTGAAATATGTTCATTTGCTGAAAACCGTCAAAACCACGAAAAGTTCTTGTATTTGAAGATAAAATCTTTTTGCTTTGAAGAAGAAAGATCGAGCTGACTGAAATAAGTTCATTAGATGAAAACCAACAAAAATTAACAAGAACCACGAAAAGATCTTGTATTTTAAGATAAAATCTTACGCTATTAAAGAAAAAACTCCCAGCTCGCTGAAATATGTTCATTTGCTGAAAACCAACAAAACCACGAAAAGTTCTTGTATTTGAAGATAAAATCTTTTTTCTTTGAAGAAGAAAGATCTAGCTGACTGAAATAAGTTCATTAGATGAAAACCAACAAAAATTGACAAGAACCACGAAAAGTTCTTGTATTTTAACATAAAAACTTACTCTATTAAGGAAAAAACTTCCAGCTCGCTGAAATCTGTTCATTTGCTGAAAACCATCAAAACCACGAAAAGTTCTTGTATTTGAAGATAAAATCTTTTTGCTTTGAAGAAGAAAGATCTAGCTGACTGAAATAAGTTCATTAGATGAAAACCAACAAAAATTGACAAGAACCACGAGAAGTTCTTGTATTTTAAGATAAAATCTTAGGCTATTAAAGAAAAAACTTCCAGCTCGCAGAAATCTGTTCATTTGCTGAAAACCATCAAAACCACGAAAAGTTCTTGTATTTGAAGATAAAATCTTTTTTCTTTGAAGAAGAAAGATCTTAGCTGACTGAAATAAGTTCATTAGATGAAAACCAACAAAAATTGACAAGAACCACGAAAAGTTCTTGTATTTTAAGATAAAATCTTACTCTATTCAGGAAAAAACTTCCAGCTCGCTGAAATATGTTCATTTGCTGAAAACCATCAAAACCACGAAAAGTTCTTGTATTTGAAGATAAAATCTTTTTGCTTTGAAGAAGAAAGATCTAGCTGACTGAAATAAGTTCATTAGATGAAAACAAACAAAAATTGACAAGAACCACGAAAAGTTCTTGTATTTTAAGATAAAATCTTACTCTGTTAAAGAAAAAACTTCCAGCTCGCTGAAATATGTTCATTTGCTGAAAACCATCAAAACCACGAAAAGTTCTTGTATTTGAAGATAAAATCTTTTTGCTTTGAAGAAGAAAGATCCAGCTGACTGAAATAAGTTCATGAGATGAAAACCAACAAAAATTGACAAGAACCACGAAAAGTTCTTGTATTTTAAGATAAAATCTTACTCTATTCAGGAAAAAACTTCCAGCTCGCTGAAATATGTTCATTTGCTGAAAACCATCAAAACCACGAAAAGTTCTTGTATTTGAAGTTAAAATCTTTTGCTTTGAAGAAGAAAGATCTAGCTGACTGAAATAAGTTCATTAGATGAAAACCAACAAAAATTAACAAGAACCACGAAAAGATCTTGTATTTTAAGATAAAATCTTACGCTATTAAAGAAAAAACTCCCAGCTCGCTGAAATATGTTCATTTGCTGAAAACCAACAAAACCACGAAAAGTTCTTGTATTTGAAGATAAAATCTTTTTTCTTTGAAGAAGAAAGATCTAGCTGACTGAAATAAGTTCATTAGATGAAAACCAACAAAAATTGACAAGAACCACGAAAAGTTCTTGTATTTTAACATAAAAACTTACTCTATTAAGGAAAAAACTTCCAGCTCGCTGAAATCTGTTCATTTGCTGAAAACCATCAAAACCACGAAAAGTTCTTGTATTTGAAGATAAAATCTTTTTGCTTTGAAGAAGAAAGATCTAGCTGACTGAAATAAGTTCATTAGATGAAAACCAACAAAAATTGACAAGAACCACGAAAAGTTCTTGTATTTTAAGATAAAATCTTACTCTATTAAGGAAAAAACTTCCAGCTCGTTTGCTGAAAACCAACAAAACCACCAAAAGTTCTTGTATTTGAAGATAAAATGTTTTTGCTTTGACGAAGAAAGATCTAGCTGACTGAAATAAGTTCATTAGATGAAAACCAACAAAAATTGACAAGAACCACGAAAAGATCTTGTATTTTAAGATGAAATCTTACGCTATTAAAGAAAAAACTCCCAGCTCGCTGAAATATGTTCATTTGCTGAAAACCATCAAAACCACGAAAAGTTCTTGTATTTGAAGATAAAATCTTTTTGCTTTGAAGAAGAAAGATCTAGCTGACTGAAATAAGTTCATTAGATGAAAACCAACAAAAATTGACAAGAACCACGAAAAGTTCTTGTATTTTAAGATAAAATCTTACTCTGTTAAAGAAAAAACTCCCAGCTCGCTGAAATATGTTCATTTGCTGAAAAACAACAAAACCGCGAAAAGTTCTTGTATTTGAAGATAAAATCTTTTTGCTTTGAAGAAGAAAGATCTAGCTGACTGAAATAAGTTCATTAGATGAAAACCAACAAAAATTGACAAGAACCACGAAAAGTTCTTGTATTTTAAGATAAAATCTTACTCTATTCAGGAAAAAACTTCCAGCTCGCTGAAATATGTTCATTTGCTGAAAACCATCAAAACCACGAAAAGTTCTTGTATTTGAAGATAAAATCTTTTTGCTTTGAAGAAGAAAGATCTAGCTGACTGAAATAAGTTCATTAGATAAAAACCAACAAAAATTGACAAGAACCACGAAAAGTTCTTGTATTTTAAGATAAAATCTTACGCTATTAAAGAAAAAACTCCCAGCTCGCTGAAATATGTTCATTTGCTGAAAACCAACAAAACCACGAAAAGTTCTTGTATTTGAAGATAAAATCTTTTTTCTTTGAAGAAGAAAGATCTAGCTGACTGAAATAAGTTCATTAGATGAAAACCAACAAAAATTGACAAGAACCACGAAAAGATCTTGTATTTTAAGATAAAATCTTACGCTATTAAAGAAAAAACTCCCAAATCGCTCAAAATATGTTCATTTGCTGAAAAGCAACAAAACCACGAAAAGTTCTTGTATTTGAAGATAAAATCTTTTTGCTTTGAAGAAGAAAGATCTCGCTGACTGAAATAAGTTCATTGGATGAAAACCAACAAAAATTGACAAGAACCACGAAAAGATCTTGTATTTTAAGATAAAATCTTACGCTAACAAAGAAAAAACTCCCAGCTCGCTGAAATATGTTCATTTGCTGAAAACCAACAAAACCACGAAAAGTTCTTGTATTTGAAGATAAAATCTTTTTTCTTTGAAGAAGAAAGATCGAGCTGACTGAAATAAGTTCATTAGATGAAAACCAACAAAAATTGACAAGAACCACGAACAGTTCTTGTATTTTAAGATAAAATCTTACTCTGTTAAAGAAAAAACTCCCAGCTCGCTGAAATATGTTCATTTGCTGAAAAACAACAAAACCGCGAAAAGTTCTTGTATTTGAAGATAAAATCTTTTTGCTTTGAAGAAGAAAGATCTAGCTGACTGAAATAAGTTCATTAGATGAAAACCAACAAAAATTGACAAGAACCACGAAAAGTTCTTGTATTTTAAGATGAAATCTTACGCTATTAAAGAAAAAACTCCCAGCTCGCTGAAATATGTTCATTTGCTGAAAACCAACAAAACCACGAAAAGTTCTTGTATTTGAAGATAAAATCTTTTCTCTTTGAAGAAGAAAGATCTAGCTGACTGAAATAAGTTCATTAGATGAAAACCAACAAAAATTGACAAGAACCACGAAAAGTTCTTGTATTTTAAGATAAAATCTTACTCTATTAAAGAAAAAACTTCCAGCTCGCTGAAATCTGTTCATTTGCTGAAAACCATCAAAACCACGAAACGTTCTTGTATTTGAAGATAAAATCTTTTTGCTTTGAAGAAGAAAGATCTAGCTGACTGAAATAAGTTCATGAGATGAAAATCAACAAAAATTGACAAGAACCACGAAAAGTTCTTGTATTTTAAGATAAAATCTTACTCTATTAAGGAAAAAGCTTCCAGCTCGTTTGCTGAAAACCAACAAAACCACCAAAAGTTCTTGTATTTGAAGATAAAATTTTTTGCTTTGACGAAGAAAGATCTAGCTGACTGAAATAAGTTCATTAGATGAAAACCAACAAAAATTGACAAGAACCACGAAAAGATCTTGTATTTTAAGATAAAATCTTACGCTATTAAAGAAAAAACTCCCAGCTCGCTGAAATATGTTCATTTGCAGAAAAACAACAAAACCACGAAAAGTTCTTGTATTTGAAGATAAAATCTTTTTTCTTTGAAGAAGAAAGATCTAGCTGACTGAAATAAGTTCATTAGATGAAAACCAACAAAAATTGACAAGAACCACGAAAAGTTCTTGTATTTTAACATAAAATCTTACTCTATTAAGGAAAAAACTTCCAGCTCGCTGAAATATGTTCATTTGCTGAAAACCATCAAAACCACGAAAAGTTCTTGTATTTGAAGATAAAATCTTTTTGCTTTGAAGAAGAAAGATCGAGCTGACTGAAATAAGTTCATTCGATGAAAACCAACAAAAATTGACAAGAACCACGAAAAGTTCTTGTATTTTAAGATAAAATCTTACTCTATTAAGGAAAAAACTTCCAGCTCGCTGAAATATGTTCATTTGCTGAAAACCATCAAAACCACGAAAAGTTCTTGTATTTGAAGATAAAATCTTTTTGCTTTCAAAAAGAAAGATTTAGCTGACTGAAATAAGTTCATTAGATGAAAACCAACAAAAATTGACAAGAACCACGAAAAGTTCTTGTATTTTAAGATAAAATCTTACTCTGTTAAAGAGAAAACTCCCAGCTCGCTGAAATATGTTCATTTGCTGAAAAACAACAAAACCGCGAAAAGTTCTTGTATTTGAAGATAAAATCTTTTTGCTTTGAAGAAGAAAGATCTTGCTGACTGAAATAAGTTCATTGGATGAAAACCAACAAAAATTGACAAGAACCACGAAAAGTTCTTGTATTTTAAGATAAAATCTTACGCTATTAAAGAAAAAACTCCCAGCTCGCTGAAATATGTTCATTTGCTGAAAACCAACAAAACCACGAAAAGTTCTTGTATTTGAAGATAAAATCTTTTTTCTTTGAAGAAGAAAGATCTTGCTGACTGAAATAAGTTCATTAGATGAAAACCAACAAAAATTCATAAGAACCACGAAAAGTTCTTGTATTTTAAGATAAAATCTTACTCTATTAAGGAAAAAACTTCCAGCTCGCTGAAATATGTTCATTTGCTGAAAACCATCAAAACCACGAAAAGTTCTTGAACTTGAAGATAAAATCTTTTTGCTTTGAAGAAGAAAGATCCAGCTGACTGAAATAAGTTCATTAGATGAAAACCAACAAAAATTGACAAGAACCACGAAAAGTTCTTGTATTTTAAGATAAAATCTTACTCTATTAAGGAAAAAACTTCCAGCTCGCTGAAATATGTTCATTTGCTGAAAACCATCAAAACCACGAAAAGTTCTTGTATTTGAAGATAAAATCTTTTTGCTTTGAAGAAGAAAGATCGAGCTGACTGAAGTAAGTTCATCAGATGAAAACCAAAAAAAATTGACAAAAACCTCGAAAAGTTCTTGTATTTTAAGATAAAATCTTACTCTATTAAGGAAAAAACTTCCAGCTCGCTGAAATCTGTTCATTTGCTGAAAACCATCAAAACCACGAAAAGTTCTTGTATTTGAAGATAAAATCTTTTTGCTTTGAAGAAGAAAGATCCAGCTGACTGAAATAAGTTCATTCGATGAAAACCAACAAAAATTGACAAGAACCACGAAAAGTTCTTGTATTTTAAGATAAAATCTTACGCTATTAAAGAAAAAACTTCCAGCTCGCTGAAATCTGTTCATTTGCTGAAAACCATCAAAACCACGAAACGTTCTTGTATTTGAAGATAACATCTTTTTGCTTTGAAGAAGAAAGATCTAGCTGACTGAAATAAGTTCATTAGATGAAAATCAACAAAAATTGACAAGAACCACGAAAAGTTCTTGTATTTTAAGATAAAATCTTACTCTATCAAGGAAAAAACTTCCAGCTCGTTTGCTGAAAACCAACCAAACCACCAAAAGTTCTTGTATTTGAAGATAAAATGTTTTTGCTTTGACGAAGAAAGATCTAGCTGACTGAAATAAGTTCATTAGATGAAAACCAACAAAAATTGACAAAGCCACGAAAAGATCTTGTATTTTAAGATAAAATCTTACGCTATTAAAGAAAAAACTCCCAGCTCGCTGAAATATGTTCATTTGCTGAAAACCAACAAAACCACGAAAAGTTCTTGTATTTGAAGATAAAATCTTTTTGCTTTGAAGAAGAAAGATCTAGCTGACTGAAATAAGTTCATTAGATGAAAACCAACAAAAATTGACAAGAACCACGAAAAGTTCTTGTATTTTAAGATGAAATCTCACGCTATTAAAGAAAAAACTCCCAGCTCGCTGAAATATGTTCATTTGCTGAAAACCAACAAAACCACGAAAAGTTCTTGTATTTGAAGATAAAATATTTTTTCTTTGAAGAAGAAAGATCTAGCTGACTGAAATAAGTTCATTAGATGAAAACCAACAAAAATTGACAAGAACCACGAAAAGTTCTTGTATTTTAAGATAAAATCTTACTCTATTAAGGAAAAAACTTCCAGCTCGCTGAAATATGTTCATTTGCTGAAAACCATCAAAACCACGAAAAGTTCTTGTATTTGAAGATAAAATCTTTTTGCTTTCAAGAAGAAAGATCTAGCTGACTGAAATAAGTTCATTAGATGAAAACCAACAAAAATTGACAAGAACCACGAAAAGTTCTTGTATTTTAACATAAAATCTTACGCTATTAAAGAAAAAACTCCCAGCTCGCTGAAATATGTTCATTTGCTGAAAACCAACAAAACCACGAAAAGTTCTTGTATTTGAAGATAAAATCTTTTTGCTTTGAAGAAGAAAGATCTAGCTGACTGAAATAAGTTCATTAGATGAAAACCAACAAAAATTCATAAGAACCACGAAAAGTTCTTGTATTTTAAGATAAAATCTTACTCTATTAAGGAAAAAACTTCCAGCTCGCTGAAATATGTTCATTTGCTGAAAACCATCAAAACCACTAAAAGTTCTTGAACTTGAAGATAAAATCTTTTTGCTTTGAAGAAGAAAGATCCAGCTGACTGAAATAAGTTCATTAGATGAAAACCAACAAAAATTGACAAGAACCACGAAAAGTTCTTGTATTTTAAGATAAAATCTTACTCTATTAAGGAAAAAACTTCCAGCTCGCTGAAATATGTTCATTTGCTGAAAACCATCAAAACCACGAAAAGTTCTTGTATTTGAAGATAAAATCTTTTTGCTTTGAAGAAGAAAGATCTAGCTGACTGAAGTAAGTTCATTAGATGAAAACCAAAAAAAATTGACAAAAACCACGAAAAGTTCTTGTATTTTAAGATAAAATCTTACTCTATTAAGGAAAAAACTACCAGCTCGCTGAAATCTGTTCATTTGCTGAAAACCATCAAAACCACAAAAAGTTCTTGTATTTGAAGATAAAATCTTTTTGCTTTGAAGAAGAAAGATCTAGCTGACTGAAATAAGTTCATTTGATGAAAACCAACAAAAATTGACAAGAACCACGAAAAGTTCTTGTATTTTAAGATAAAATCTTACGCTATTAAGGAAAAAACTTCCAGCTCGCTGAAATCTGTTCATTTGCTGAAAACCATCAAAACCACGAAACGTTCTTGTATTTGAAGATAAAATCTTTTTGCTTTGAAGAAGAAAGATCTAGCTGACTGAAATAAGTTCATTAGATGAAAATCAACAAAAATTGACAAGAACCACGAAAAGTTCTTGTATTTTAAGATAAAATCTTACTCTATCAAGGAAAAAACTTCCAGCTCGTTTGCTGAAAACCAACCAAACCACCAAAAGTTCTTGTATTTGAAGATAAAATGTTTTTGCTTTGACGAAGAAAGATCTAGCTGACTGAAATAAGTTCATTAGATGAAAACCAACAAAAATTGACAAAAACCACGAAAAGATCTTGTATTTTAAGATAAAATCTTACGCTATTAAAGAAAAAACTCCCAGCTCGCTGAAATATGTTCATTTGCTGAAAACCAACAAAACCACGAAAAGTTCTTGTATTTGAAGATAAAATCTTTTTTCTTTGAAGAAGAAAGATCTTGCTGACTGAAATAAGTTCATTAGATGAAAACCAACAAAAATTCATAAGAACCACGAAAAGTTCTTGTATTTTAAGATAAAATCTTACTCTATTAAGGAAAAAACTTCCAGCTCGCTGAAATATGTTCATTTGCTGAAAACCATCAAAACCACGAAAAGTTCTTCAACTTGAAGATAAAATCTTTTTGCTTTGAAGAAGAAAGATCCAGCTGACTGAAATAAGTTCATAAGATGAAAACCAACAAAAATTGACAAGAACCACGAAAAGTTCTTGTATTTTAAGATAAAATCTTACTCTATTAAGGAAAAAACTTCCAGCTCGCTGAAATATGTTCATTTGCTGAAAACCATCAAAACCACGAAAAGTTCTTGTATTTGAAGATAAAATCTTTTTGCTTTGAAGAAGAAAGATCTAGCTGACTGAAGTAAGTTCATTAGATGAAAACCAAAAAAAATTGACAAAAACCACGAAAAGTTCTTGTATTTTAAGATAAATTCTTACTCTATTAAGGAAAAAACTTCCAGCTCGCTGAAATCTGTTCATTTGCTGAAAACCATCAAAACCACGAAAAGTTCTTGTGTTTGAAGATAAAATCTTTTTGCTTTGAAGAAGAAAGATCTAGCTGACTGAAATAAGTTCATTCGATGAAAACCAACAAAAATTGAACAAGAACCACGAAAAGTTCTTGTATTTTAAGATAAAATCTTACTCTATTAAGGAAAAAACTTCCAGCTCGCTGAAATATGTTCATTTGCTGAAAACCATCAAGACCACGAAAAGTTCTTGAACTTGAAGATAAAATCTTTTTGCTTTGAAGAAGAAAGATCTAGCTGACTGAAATAAGTTCATTAGATGAAAACCAACAAAAATTGACAAGAACCACGAAAAGCTCTTGTATTTTAAGATAAAATCTTACTCTATTAAGGAAAAAACGTCCAGCTCGCTGAAATATGTTCATTTGCTGAAAACCATCAAAACCACGAAAAGTTCTTGTATTTGAAGATAAAATCTTTTTGCTTTGAAGAAGAAAGATCTAGCTGACTGAAATAAGTTCATTAGATGAAAACCAACAAAAATTGACAAGAACCACGAAAAGTTCTTGTATTTTAAGATAAAATCTTACTCTGTTAAAGAAAAAACTCCCAGCTTGCTGAAATATGTTCATTTGCTGAAAAACAACAAAACCGCGAAAAGTTCTTGTATTTGAAGATAAAATCTTTTTGCTTTGAAGAAGAAAGATCTAGCTGACTGAAATAAGTTCATTAGATGAAAACCAACAAAAATTGACAAGAACCACGAAAAGTTCTTGTATTTTAAGATGAAATCTTACGCTATTAAAGAAAAAACTCCCAGCTCACTGAAATATGTTCATTTGCTGAAAACCAACAAAACCACGAAAAGTTCTTGTATTTGAAGATAAAATCTTTTTGCTTTGAAGAAGAAAGATCTAGCTGACTGAAATAAGTTCATTAGATGAAAACCAACAAAAATTGACAAGAACCACGAAAAGTTCTTGTATTTTAAGATAAAATCTTACGCTATTAAAGAAAAAACTCCCAAATCGCTGAAATATGTTCATTTGCTGAAAACCAACAAAACCACGAAAAGTTCTTGTATTTGAAGATAAAATCTTTTTGCTTTGAAGAAGAAAGATCTCGCTGACTGAAATAAGTTCATTAGATGAAAACCAACAAAAATTGACAAGAACCACGAAAAGATCTTGTGTTTTAAGATAAAATCTTACGCTATTAAAGAAAAAACTCCCAGCTCGCTGAAATGTGTTCATTTGCTGAAAACCAACAAAACCACGAAAAGTTCTTGTATTTGAAGATAAAATCTTTTTTCTTTGAAGAAGAAAGATCTAGCTGACTGAAATAAGTTCATTAGATGAAAACCAACAAAAATTGACAAGAACCACGAAAAGTTCTTGTATTTTAAGATAAAATCTTACTCTATTAAGGAAAAAACTTCCAGCTCGCTGAAATATGTTCATTTGCTGAAAACCATCAAAACCACGAAAAGTTCTTGTATTTGAAGATAAAATCTTTTTGCTTTGAAGAAGAAAGATCTAGCTGACTGAAATAAGTTCATTAGATGAAAACCAACAAAAATTGACAAGAACCACGAAAAGTTCTTGTATTTTAAGATAAAATCTTACTCTGTTAAAGAAAAAACTCCCAGCTCGCTGAAATATGTTCATTTGCTGAAAAACAACAAAACCGCGAAAAGTTCTTGTATTTGAAGATAAAATCTTTTTGCTTTGAAGAAGAAAGATCTCGCTGACTGAAATAAGTTCATTGGATGAAAACCAACAAAAATTGACAAGAACCACGAAAAGTTCTTGTATTTTAAGATAAAATCTTACTCTATTCAGGAAAAAACTTCCAGCTCGCTGAAATATGTTCATTTGCTGAAAACCATCAAAACCACGAAAAGTTCTTGTATTTGAAGATAAAATCTTTTTGCTTTGAAGAAGAAAGATCTAGCTGACTGAAATAAGTTCATTAGATGAAAACCAACAAAAATTGACAAGAACCACGAAAAGTTCTTGTATTTTAAGATGAAATCTTACGCTATTAAAGAAAAAACTCCCAGCTCGCTAAAATATGTTCATTTGCTGAAAACCAACAAAACCATGAAAAGTTCTTGTATTTGAAGATAAAATCTTCTTTCTTTGAAGAAGAAAGATCTAGCTGACTGAAATAAGTTCATTAGATGAAAACCAACAAAAATTGACAAGAACCACGAAAAGTTCTTGTATTTTAAGATAAAATCTTACTCTATTAAGGAAAAAACTTCCAGCTCGCTGAAATATGTTCATTTGCTGAAAACCATCAAAACCACGAAAAGTTCTTGTATTTGAAGATAAAATCTTTTTGCTTTCAAGAAGAAAGATCGAGCTGACTGAAATAAGTTCATTAGATGAAAACCAACAAAAATTGACAAGAACCACGAAAAGTTCTTGTATTTTAAGATAAAATCTTACTCTGTTAAAGAGAAAACTCCCAGCTCGCTGAAATATGTTCATTTGCTGAAAAACAACAAAACCGCGAAAAGTTCTTGTATTTGAAGATAAAATCTTTTTGCTTTGAAGAAGAAAGATCTAGCTGACTGAAATAAGTTCATTGGATGAAAACCAACAAAAATTGACAAGAACCACGAAAAGTTCTTCTATTTTCAGATAAAATCTTACGCTATTAAAGAAAAAACTCCCAGCTCGCTGAAATATGTTCATTTGCTGAAAACCAACAAAACCACGAAAAGTTCTTGGATTTGAAGATAAAATCGTTTTTCTTTGAAGAAGAAAGATCTAGCTGACTGAAATAATTTCATTAGATGAAAACCAACAAAAATTGACAAGAACCACGAAAAGTTCTTGTATTTGAAGATAAAATCTTTTTGCTTTGAAGAAGAAAGATCTATCTGACTGAAATAAGTTCATTAGATGAAAACCAACAAAAATTGACAAGAACCACGAAAAGTTCTTGTATTTTAAGATGAAATCTTACTCTATTCAGGAAAAAACTTCCAGCTCGCTGAAATATGTTCATTTGCTGAAAACCATCAAAACCACGAAAAGTTCTTGTATTTGAAGATAAAATCTTTTTGCTTTGAAGAAGAAAGATCTAGCTGACTGAAATAAGTTCATTAGATGAAAACCAACAAAAATTGACAAGAACCACGAAAAGTTCTTGTATTTTAAGATAAAATCTTACTCTGTTAAAGAAAAAACTCCCAGCTCGCTGAAATATGTTCATTTGCTGAAAAACAACAAAACCGCGAAAAGTTCTTGTATTTGAAGATAAAATCTTTTTGCTTTGAAGAAGAAAGATCTAGCTGACTGAAATAAGTTCATTGGATGAAAACCAACAAAAATTGACAAGAACCACGAAAAGTTCTTGTATTTTAAGATAAAATCTTACTCTATTCAGGAAAAAACTTCCAGCTCGCTGAAATATGTTCATTTGCTGAAAACCATCAAAACCACGAAAAGTTCTTGTATTTGAAGATAAAATCTTTTTGCTTTGAAGAAGAAAGATCTAGCTGACTGAAATAAGTTCATTAGATGAAAACCAACAAAAATTGACAAGAACCACGAAAAGTTCTTGTATTTTAAGATGAAATCTTACGCTATTAAAGAAAAAACTCCCAGCTCGCTGAAATATGTTCATTTGCTGAAAACCAACAAAACCATGAAAAGTTCTTGTATTTGAAGATAAAATCTTCTTTCTTTGAAGAAGAAAGATCTAGCTGACTGAAATAAGTTCATTAGATGAAAACCAACAAAAATTGACAAGAACCACGAAAAGTTCTTGTATTTTAAGATAAAATCTTACTCTTTTCAGGAAAAAACTTCCAGCTCGCTGAAATATGTTCATTTGCTGAAAACCATCAAAACCACGAAAAGTTGTTGTATTTGAAGATAAAATCTTTTTGCTTTCAAGAAGAAAGATCGAGCTGACTGAAATAAGTTCATTGGATGAAAACCAACAAAAATTGACAAGAACCACGAAAAGTTCTTGTATTTTAAGATAAAATCTTACTCTGTTAAAGAGAAAACTCCCAGCTCGCTGAAATATGTTCATTTGCTGAAAAACAACAAAACCGCGAAAAGTTCTTGTATTTGAAGATAAAATCTTTTTGCTTTGAAGAAGAAAGATCCAGCTGACTGAAATAAGTTCATTGGATGAAAACCAACAAAAATTGACAAGAACCACGAAAAGTTCTTCTATTTTCAGATAAAATCTTACGCTATTAAAGAAAAAACTCCCAGCTCGCTGAAATATGTTCATTTGCTGAAAACCAACAAAACCACGAAAAGTTCTTGTATTTGAAGATAAAATCGTTTTTCTTTGAAGAAGAAAGATCTAGCTGACTGAAATAATTTCATTAGATGAAAACCAACAAAAATTGACAAGAACCACGAAAAGTTCTTGTATTTGAAGATAAAATCTTTTTGCTTTGAAGAAGAAAGATCTATCTGACTGAAATAAGTTCATTAGATGAAAACCAACAAAAATTGACAAGAACCACGAAAAGTTCTTGTATTTTAAGATGAAATCTTACTCTATTCAGGAAAAAACTTCCAGCTCGCTGAAATATGTTCATTTGCTGAAAACCATCAAAACCACGAAAAGTTCTTGTATTTGAAGATAAAATCTTTTTGCTTTGAAGAAGAAAGATCTAGCTGACTGAAATAAGTTCATTAGATGAAAACCAACAAAAATTGACAAGAACCACGAAAAGTTCTTGTATTTTAAGATAAAATCTTACTCTATTAAGGAAAAAACTTCCAGCTCGCTGAAATATGTTCATTTGCTGAAAACCATCAAAACCACGAAAAGTTCTTGAATTTGAAGATAAAATCTTTTTGCTTTGAAGAAGAAAGATCTAGCTGACTGAAATAAGTTCATTAGATGAAAACCAACAAAAATTGACAAGAACCACGAAAAGTTCTTGTATTTTAAGATAAAATCTTACTCTATTAAGGAAAAAACTTCCAGCTCGCTGAAATATGTTCATTTGCTGAAAACCATCAAAACCACGAAAAGTTCTTGTATTTGAAGATAAAATCTTTTTGCTTTGAAGAAGAAAGATCTAGCTGACTGAAATAAGTTCATGAGATGAAAACCAACAAAAATTGACAAGAACCACGAAAAGTTCTTGTATTTTAAGATAACATCTTACTCTATTAAGGAAAAAACTTCCAGCTCGCTGAAATCTGTTCATTTGTTGAAAACCAACAAAACCACCAAAAGTTCTTGTATTTGAAGATAAAATCTTTTTGCTTTGACGAAGAAAGATCTAGCTGACTGAAATAAGTTCATTAGATGAAAACCAACAAAAGTTGACAAGAACCACGAAAAGTTCTTGTATTTTAAGATAAAATCTTACTGTATTAAGGAAAAAACTTCCAGCTCGCTGAAATATGTTCATTTGCTGAAAACCATCAAAACCACGAAAAGTTCTTGTATTTGAAGATAAAATCTTTTTGCTTTGAAGAAGAAAGATCTAGCTGACTGAAATAAGTTCATTAGATGAAAACCAACAAAAATTGACAAGAACCACGAAAAGTTCTTGTATTTTAAGATAAAATCTTACTCTGTTAAAGAAAAAACTCCCAGCTCGCTGAAATCTGTTCATTTGCTGAAATCCAACAAAACCACGAAAAGTTCTTGTATTTGAAGATAAAATCTTTTTTCTTTGAAGAAGAAAGATCTAGCTGACTGAAATAAGTTCATTAGATGAAAACCAACAAAAATTGACAAGAACCACGAAAAGTTCTTGTATTTTAAGATAAAATCTTACTCGATTCAGGAAAAAACTTCCAGCTCGCTGAAATATGTTCATTTGCTGAAAACCATCAAAACCACGAAAAGTTCTTGTATTTGAAGATAAAATCTTTTTGCTTTGAAGAAGAAAGATCTAGCTGACTGAAATAAGTTCATTCGATGAAAACCAACAAAAATTGACAAGAACCACAAAAAGTTCTTGTATTATAAGATAAAATCTTACTCTATTAAGGAAAAAACTTCCAGCTCGCTGAAATATTTTCATTTGCTGAAAACCATCAAAACCACGAAAAGTTCTTGTATTTGAAGATAAAATCTTTTTGCTTTGAAGAAGAAAGATCTAGCTGACTGAAATAAGTTCATTAGATGAAAACCAACAAAAATTGACAAGAACCACGAAAAGTTCTTGTATTTTAAGATAAAATCTTACTCTATTCAGGAAAAAACTTCCAGCTCGCTGAAGTATGTTCATTTGCTGAAAACCATCAAAACCACGAAAAGTTCTTGTATTTGAAGATAAAATCTTTTTGCTTTGAAGAAGAAAGATCTAGCTGACTGAAATAAGTTCATTCGATGAAAACCAACAAAAATTGAACAAGAACCACGAAAAGTTCTTGTATTTTAAGATAAAATCTTACTCTATTAAGGAAAAAACTTCCAGCTCGCTGAAATATGTTCATTTGCTGAAAACCATCAAAACCACGAAAAGTTCTTGAACTTGAAGATAAAATCTTTTTGCTTTGAAGAAGAAAGATCTAGCTGACTGAAATAAGTTCATTAGATGAAAACCAACAAAAATTGACAAGAACCACGAAAAGCTCTTGTATTTTAAGATAAAATCTTACTCTATTAAGGAAAACACTTCCAGCTCGCTGAAATATGTTCATTTGCTGAAAACCATCAAAACCACGAAAAGTTCTTGTATTTGAAGATAAAATCTTTTTGCTTTGAAGAAGAAAGATCTAGCTGACTGAAATAAGTTCATTAGATGAAAACCAACAAAAATTGACAAGAACCACGAAAAGTTCTTGTATTTTAAGATAAAATCTTACTCTGTTAAAGAAAAAACTCCCAGCTCGCTGAAATATGTTCATTTGCTGAAAAACAACAAAACCGCGAAAAGTTCTTGTATTTGAAGATAAAATCTTTTTGCTTTGAAGAAGAAAGATCTAGCTGACTGAAATAAGTTCATTAGATGAAAACCAACAAAAATTGACAAGAACCACGAAAAGTTCTTGTATTTTAAGATGAAATCTTACGCTATTAAAGAAAAAACTTCCAGCTCACTGAAATATGTTCATTTGCTGAAAACCAACAAAACCACGAAAAGTTCTTGTATTTGAAGATAAAATCTTTTTGCTTTGAAGAAGAAAGATCTAGCTGACTGAAATAAGTTCATGAGATGAAAACCAACAAAAATTGACAAGAACCACGAAAAGTTCTTGTATTTTAAGATAAAATCTTACGCTATTAAAGAAAAAACTCCCAAATCGCTGAAATATGTTCATTTGCTGAAAACCAACAAAACCACGAAAAGTTCGTGTATTTGAAGATAAAATCTTTTTGCTTTGAAGAAGAAAGATCTCGCTGACTGAAATAAGTTCATTAGATGAAAACCAACAAAAATTGACAAGAACCACGAAAAGATCTTGTGTTTTAAGATAAAATCTTACGCTATTAAAGAAAAAACTCCCAGCTCGCTGAAATGTGTTCATTTGCTGAAAACCAACAAAACCACGAAAAGTTCTTGTATTTGAAGATAAAATCTTTTTTCTTTGAAGAAGAAAGATCTAGCTGACTGAAATAAGTTCATTAGATGAAAACCAACAAAAATTGACAAGAACCACGAAAAGTTCTTGTATTTTAAGATAAAATCTTACTCTATTAAGGAAAAAACTTCCAGCTCGCTGAAATATGTTCATTTGCTGAAAAACAACAAAACCGCGAAAAGTTCTTGTATTTGAAGATAAAATCTTTTTGCTTTGACGAAGAAAGATCTAGCTGACTGAAATAAGTTCATTAGATGAAAACCAACAAAAATTGACAAGAACCACGAAAGGTTCTTGTATTTTAAGATAAAATCTTACTCTGTTCATGAAAAAACTTCCAGCTCGCTGAAATATGTTCATTTGCTGAAAACCATCAAAACCACGAAAAGTTCTTGCATTTGAAGATAAAATCTTTTTGCTTTGAAGAAGAAAGATCTAGCTGACTGAAATAAGTTCATTAGATGAAAACCAACAAAAATTGACAAGAACCACGAAAAGATCTTGTATTTTAAGATGAAATCTTACGCTATTAAAGAAAAAACTCCCAGCTCGCTGAAATATGTTCATTTGCTGAAAACCATCAAAACCACGAAAAGTTCTTGTATTTGAAGATAAAATCTTTTTGCTTTGAAGAAGAAAGATCTAGCTGACTGAAATAAGTTCATTAGATGAAAACCAACAAAAATTGACAAGAACCACGAAAAGTTCTTGTATTTTAAGATAAAATCTTACTCTGTTAAAGAAAAAACTCCCAGCTCGCTGAAATATGTTCATTTGCTGAAAAACAACAAAACCGCGAAAAGTTCTTGTATTTGAAGATAAAATCTTTTTGCTTTGAAGAAGAAAGATCCAGCTGACTGAAATAAGTTCATGAGATGAAAACCAACAAAAATTGACAAGAACCACGAAAAGTTCTTGTATTTTAAGATAAAATCTTACTCTATTCAGGAAAAAACTTCCAGCTCGCTGAAATATGTTCATTTGCTGAAAACCGTCAAAACCACGAAAAGTTCTTGTATTTGAAGATAAAATCTTTTTGCTTTGAAGAAGAAAGATCTAGCTGACTGAAATAAGTTCATTAGATGAAAACCAACAAAAATTAACAAGAACCACGAAAAGATCTTGTATTTTAAGATAAAATCTTACGCTATTAAAGAAAAAACTCCCAGCTCGCTGAAATATGTTCATTTGCTGAAAACCAACAAAACCACGAAAAGTTCTTGTATTTGAAGATAAAATCTTTTTTCTTTGAAGAAGAAAGATCTAGCTGACTGAAATAAGTTCATTAGATGAAAACCAACAAAAATTGACAAGAACCACGAAAAGTTCTTGTATTTTAACATAAAAACTTACTCTATTAAGGAAAAAACTTCCAGCTCGCTGAAATCTGTTCATTTGCTGAAAACCATCAAAACCACGAAAAGTTCTTGTATTTGAAGATAAAATCTTTTTGCTTTGAAGAAGAAAGATCTAGCTGACTGAAATAAGTTCATTAGATGAAAACCAACAAAAATTGACAAGAACCACGAGAAGTTCTTGTATTTTAAGATAAAATCTTAGGCTATTAAAGAAAAAACTTCCAGCTCGCTGAAATCTGTTCATTTGCTGAAAACCATCAAAACCACGAAAAGTTCTTGTATTTGAAGATAAAATCTTTTTTCTTTGAAGAAGAAAGATCTAGCTGACTGAAATAAGTTCATTAGATGAAAACCAACAAAAATTGACAAGAACCACGAAAAGTTCTTGTATTTTAAGATAAAATCTTACTCTATTCAGGAAAAAACTTCCAGCTCGCTGAAATATGTTCATTTGCTGAAAACCATCAAAACCACGAAAAGTTCTTGTATTTGAAGATAAAATCTTTTTGCTTTCAAGAAGAAAGATCTAGCTGACTGAAATAAGTTCATTAGATGAAAACCAACAAAAATTGACAAGAACCACGAAAAGTTCTTGTATTTTAAGATAAAATCTTACTCTGTTGAAGAAAAAACTTCCAGCTCGCTGAAATCTGTTCATTTGCTGAAAACCATCAAAACCACGAAAAGTTCTTGTATTTGAAGATAAAATCTTTTTGCTTTGAAGAAGAAAGATCCAGCTGACTGAAATAAGTTCATGAGATGAAAACCAACAAAAATTGACAAGAACCACGAAAAGTTCTTGTATTTTAAGATAAAATCTTACTCTATTCAGGAAAAAACTTCCAGCTCGCTGAAATATGTTCATTTGCTTAAAACCATCAAAACCACGAAAAGTTCTTGTATTTGAAGTTAAAATCTTTTGCTTAGAAGAAGAAAGATCTAGCTGACTGAAATAAGTTCATCAGATGAAAACCAACAAAAATTAACAAGAACCACGAAAAGATCTTGTATTTTAAGATAAAATCTTACGCTATTAAAGAAAAAACTCCCAGCTCGCTGAAATATGTTCATTTGCTGAAAACCAACAAAACCACGAAAAGTTCTTGTATTTGAAGATAAAATCTTTTTTCTTTGAAGAAGAAAGATCTAGCTGACTGAAATAAGTTCATTAGATGAAAACCAACAAAAATTGACAAGAACCACGAAAAGTTCTTGTATTTTAACATAAAAACTTACTCTATTAAGGAAAAAACTTCCAGCTCGCTGAAATCTGTTCATTTGCTGAAAACCATCAAAACCACGAAAAGTTCTTGTATTTGAAGATAAAATCTTTTTGCTTTGAAGAAGAAAGATCTAGCTGACTGAAATAAGTTCATTAGATGAAAACCAACAAAAATTAACAAGAACCACGAAAAGTTCTTGTATTTTAAGATAAAATCTTACTCTATTAAGGAAAAAACTTCCAGCTCGTTTGCTGAAAACCAACAAAACCACCAAAAGTTCTTGTATTTGAAGATAAAATGTTTTTGCTTTGACGAAGAAAGATCTCGCTGACTGAAATAAGTTCATTAGATGAAAACCAACAAAAATTGACAAGAACCACGAAAAGATCTTGTGTTTTAAGATAAAATCTTACGCTATTAAAGAAAAAACTCCCAGCTCGCTGAAATGTGTTCATTTGCTGAAAACCAACAAAACCACGAAAAGTTCTTGTATTTGAAGATAAAATCTTTTTTCTTTGAAGAAGAAAGATCTAGCTGACTGAAATAAGTTCATTAGATGAAAACCAACAAAAATTGACAAGAACCACGAAAAGTTCTTGTATTTTAAGATAAAATCTTACTCTATTAAGGAAAAAACTTCCAGCTCGCTGAAATATGTTCATTTGCTGAAAACCATCAAAACCACGAAAAGTTCTTGTATTTGAAGATAAAATCTTTTTGCTTTGAAGAAGAAAGATCTAGCTGACTGAAATAAGTTCATTAGATGAAAACCAACAAAAATTGACAAGAACCACGAAAAGTTCTTGTATTTTAAGATAAAATCTTACTCTGTTAAAGAAAAAACTCCCAGCTCGCTGAAATATGTTCATTTGCTGAAAAACAACAAAACCGCGAAAAGTTCTTGTATTTGAAGATAAAATCTTTTTGCTTTGACGAAGAAAGATCTAGCTGACTGAAATAAGTTCATTAGATGAAAACCAACAAAAATTGACAAGAACCACGAAAGGTTCTTGTATTTTAAGATAAAATCTTACTCTGTTCATGAAAAAACTTCCAGCTCGCTGAAATATGTTCATTTGCTGAAAACCATCAAAACCACGAAAAGTTCTTGCATTTGAAGATAAAATCTTTTTGCTTTGAAGAAGAAAGATCTAGCTGACTGAAATAAGTTCATTAGATGAAAACCAACAAAAATTGACAAGAACCACGAAAAGATCTTGTATTTTAAGATGAAATCTTACGCTATTAAAGAAAAAACTCCCAGCTCGCTGAAATATGTTCATTTGCTGAAAACCATCAAAACCACGAAAAGTTCTTGTATTTGAAGATAAAATCTTTTTGCTTTGAAGAAGAAAGATCTAGCTGACTGAAATAAGTTCATTAGATGAAAACCAACAAAAATTGACAAGAACCACGAAAAGTTCTTGTATTTTAAGATAAAATCTTACTCTGTTAAAGAAAAAACTCCCAGCTCGCTGAAATATGTTCATTTGCTGAAAAACAACAAAACCGCGAAAAGTTCTTGTATTTGAAGATAAAATCTTTTTGCTTTGAAGAAGAAAGATCCAGCTGACTGAAATAAGTTCATGAGATGAAAACCAACAAAAATTGACAAGAACCACGAAAAGTTCTTGTATTTTAAGATAAAATCTTACTCTATTCAGGAAAAAACTTCCAGCTCGCTGAAATATGTTCATTTGCTGAAAACCGTCAAAACCACGAAAAGTTCTTGTATTTGAAGATAAAATCTTTTTGCTTTGAAGAAGAAAGATCTAGCTGACTGAAATAAGTTCATTAGATGAAAACCAACAAAAATTAACAAGAACCACGAAAAGATCTTGTATTTTAAGATAAAATCTTACGCTATTAAAGAAAAAACTCCCAGCTCGCTGAAATATGTTCATTTGCTGAAAACCAACAAAACCACGAAAAGTTCTTGTATTTGAAGATAAAATCTTTTTTCTTTGAAGAAGAAAGATCTAGCTGACTGAAATAAGTTCATTAGATGAAAACCAACAAAAATTGACAAGAACCACGAAAAGTTCTTGTATTTTAACATAAAAACTTACTCTATTAAGGAAAAAACTTCCAGCTCGCTGAAATCTGTTCATTTGCTGAAAACCATCAAAACCACGAAAAGTTCTTGTATTTGAAGATAAAATCTTTTTGCTTTGAAGAAGAAAGATCTAGCTGACTGAAATAAGTTCATTAGATGAAAACCAACAAAAATTGACAAGAACCACGAGAAGTTCTTGTATTTTAAGATAAAATCTTAGGCTATTAAAGAAAAAACTTCCAGCTCGCTGAAATCTGTTCATTTGCTGAAAACCATCAAAACCACGAAAAGTTCTTGTATTTGAAGATAAAATCTTTTTTCTTTGAAGAAGAAAGATCTAGCTGACTGAAATAAGTTCATTAGATGAAAACCAACAAAAATTGACAAGAACCACGAAAAGTTCTTGTATTTTAAGATAAAATCTTACTCTATTCAGGAAAAAACTTCCAGCTCGCTGAAATATGTTCATTTGCTGAAAACCATCAAAACCACGAAAAGTTCTTGTATTTGAAGATAAAATCTTTTTGCTTTCAAGAAGAAAGATCTAGCTGACTGAAATAAGTTCATTAGATGAAAACCAACAAAAATTGACAAGAACCACGAAAAGTTCTTGTATTTTAAGATAAAATCTTACTCTGTTGAAGAAAAAACTTCCAGCTCGCTGAAATCTGTTCATTTGCTGAAAACCATCAAAACCACGAAAAGTTCTTGTATTTGAAGATAAAATCTTTTTGCTTTGAAGAAGAAAGATCCAGCTGACTGAAATAAGTTCATGAGATGAAAACCAACAAAAATTGACAAGAACCACGAAAAGTTCTTGTATTTTAAGATAAAATCTTACTCTATTCAGGAAAAAACTTCCAGCTCGCTGAAATATGTTCATTTGCTGAAAACCATCAAAACCACGAAAAGTTCTTGTATTTGAAGTTAAAATCTTTTGCTTAGAAGAAGAAAGATCTAGCTGACTGAAATAAGTTCATCAGATGAAAACCAACAAAAATTAACAAGAACCACGAAAAGATCTTGTATTTTAAGATAAAATCTTACGCTATTAAAGAAAAAACTCCCAGCTCGCTGAAATATGTTCATTTGCTGAAAACCAACAAAACCACGAAAAGTTCTTGTATTTGAAGATAAAATCTTTTTTCTTTGAAGAAGAAAGATCTAGCTGACTGAAATAAGTTCATTAGATGAAAACCAACAAAAATTGACAAGAACCACGAAAAGTTCTTGTATTTTAACATAAAAACTTACTCTATTAAGGAAAAAACTTCCAGCTCGCTGAAATCTGTTCATTTGCTGAAAACCATCAAAACCACGAAAAGTTCTTGTATTTGAAGATAAAATCTTTTTGCTTTGAAGAAGAAAGATCTAGCTGACTGAAATAAGTTCATTAGATGAAAACCAACAAAAATTAACAAGAACCACGAAAAGTTCTTGTATTTTAAGATAAAATCTTACTCTATTAAGGAAAAAACTTCCAGCTCGTTTGCTGAAAACCAACAAAACCACCAAAAGTTCTTGTATTTGAAGATAAAATGTTTTTGCTTTGACGAAGAAAGATCTAGCTGACTGAAATAAGTTCATTAGATGAAAACCAACAAAAATTGACAAGAACCACGAAAAGATCTTGTATTTTAAGATGAAATCTTACGCTATTAAAGAAAAAACTCCCAGCTCGCTGAAATATGTTCATTTGCTGAAAACCATCAAAACCACGAAAAGTTCTTGTATTTGAAGATAAAATCTTTTTGCTTTGAAGAAGAAAGATCTAGCTGACTGAAATAAGTTCATTAGATGAAAACCAACAAAAATTGACAAGAACCACGAAAAGTTCTTGTATTTTAAGATAAAATCTTACTCTGTTAAAGAAAAAACTCCCAGCTCGCTGAAATATGTTCATTTGCTGAAAAACAACAAAACCGCGAAAAGTTCTTGTATTTGAAGATAAAATATTTTTTCCTTTGAAGAAGAAAGATCCAGCTGACTGAAATAAGTTCATTAGATGAAAACCAACAAAAATTGACAAGAACCACGAAAAGTTCTTGTATTTTAAGATAAAATCTTACTCTATTCAGGAAAAAACTTCCAGCTCGCTGAAATATGTTCATTTGCTGAAAACCATCAAAACCACGAAAAGTTCTTGTATTTGAAGATA
This sequence comes from Heptranchias perlo, assembly GCF_035084215.1. Lineage (NCBI taxonomy): Eukaryota > Metazoa > Chordata > Chondrichthyes > Hexanchiformes > Hexanchidae > Heptranchias > Heptranchias perlo. Next base: position 1,916,275 of record NW_027139824.1, read on the forward strand.
AAATCTTTTTGCTTTGAAGAAGAAAGATCTAGCTGACTGAAATAAGTTCATTAGATGAAAACCAACAAAAATTGACAAGAACCACGAAAAGTTCTTGTATTTTAAGATGAAATCTTACGCTATTAAAGAAAAAACTCCCAGCTCGCTGAAATATGTTCATTTGCTGAAAACCAACAAAACCACGAAAAGTTCTTGTATTTGAAGATAAAATCTTTTTTCTTTGAAGAAGAAAGATCTAGCTGACTGAAATAAGTTCATTAGATGAAAACCAACAAAAATTGACAAGAACCACGAAAAGATCTTGTATTTTAAGATAAAATCTTACGCTATTAAAGAAAAAACTCCCAAATCGCTGAAATATGTTCATTTGCTGAAAAGCAACAAAACCACGAAAAGTTCTTGTATTTGAAGATAAAATCTTTTTGCTTTGAAGAAGAAAGATCTCGCTGACTGAAATAAGTTCATTAGATGAAAACCAACAAAAATTGACAAGAACCACGAAAGGTTCTTGTATTTTAAGATAAAATCTTACTCTGTTCATGAAAAAACTTCCAGCTCGCTGAAATATGTTCATTTGCTGAAAACCATCAAAACCACGAAAAGTTCTTGCATTTGAAGATAAAATCTTTTTGCTTTGAAGAAGAAAGATCTAGCTGACTGAAATAAGTTCATTAGATGAAAACCAACAAAAATTGACAAGAACCACGAAAAGATCTTGTATTTTAAGATGAAATCTTACGCTATTAAAGAAAAAACTCCCAGCTCGCTGAAATATGTTCATTTGCTGAAAACCATCAAAACCACGAAAAGTTCTTGTATTTGAAGATAAAATCTTTTTGCTTTGAAGAAGAAAGATCTAGCTGACTGAAATAAGTTCATTAGATGAAAACCAACAAAAATTGACAAGAACCACGAAAAGTTCTTGTATTTTAAGATAAAATCTTACTCTGTTAAAGAAAAAACTCCCAGCTCGCTGAAATATGTTCATTTGCTGAAAAACAACAAAACCGCGAAAAGTTCTTGTATTTGAAGATAAAATCTTTTTGCTTTGAAGAAGAAAGATCCAGCTGACTGAAATAAGTTCATGAGATGAAAACCAACAAAAATTGACAAGAACCACGAAAAGTTCTTGTATTTTAAGATAAAATCTTACTCTATTCAGGAAAAAACTTCCAGCTCGCTGAAATATGTTCATTTGCTGAAAACCGTCAAAACCACGAAAAGTTCTTGTATTTGAAGATAAAATCTTTTTGCTTTGAAGAAGAAAGATCTAGCTGACTGAAATAAGTTCATTAGATGAAAACCAACAAAAATTAACAAGAACCACGAAAAGATCTTGTATTTTAAGATAAAATCTTACGCTATTAAAGAAAAAACTCCCAGCTCGCTGAAATATGTTCATTTGCTGAAAACCAACAAAACCACGAAAAGTTCTTGTATTTGAAGATAAAATCTTTTTTCTTTGAAGAAGAAAGATCTAGCTGACTGAAATAAGTTCATTAGATGAAAACCAACAAAAATTGACAAGAACCACGAAAAGTTCTTGTATTTTAACATAAAAACTTACTCTATTAAGGAAAAAACTTCCAGCTCGCTGAAATCTGTTCATTTGCTGAAAACCATCAAAACCACGAAAAGTTCTTGTATTTGAAGATAAAATCTTTTTGCTTTGAAGAAGAAAGATCTAGCTGACTGAAATAAGTTCATTAGATGAAAACCAACAAAAATTGACAAGAACCACGAGAAGTTCTTGTATTTTAAGATAAAATCTTAGGCTATTAAAGAAAAAACTTCCAGCTCGCTGAAATCTGTTCATTTGCTGAAAACCATCAAAACCACGAAAAGTTCTTGTATTTGAAGATAAAATCTTTTTTCTTTGAAGAAGAAAGATCTAGCTGACTGAAATAAGTTCATTAGATGAAAACCAACAAAAATTGACAAGAACCACGAAAAGTTCTTGTATTTTAAGATAAAATCTTACTCTATTCAGGAAAAAACTTCCAGCTCGCTGAAATATGTTCATTTGCTGAAAACCATCAAAACCACGAAAAGTTCTTGTATTTGAAGATAAAATCTTTTTGCTTTCAAGAAGAAAGATCTAGCTGACTGAAATAAGTTCATTAGATGAAAACCAACAAAAATTGACAAGAACCACGAAAAGTTCTTGTATTTTAAGATAAAATCTTACTCTGTTAAAGAAAAAACTTCCAGCTCGCTGAAATCTGTTCATTTGCTGAAAACCATCAAAACCACGAAAAGTTCTTGTATTTGAAGATAAAATCTTTTTGCTTTGAAGAAGAAAGATCCAGCTGACTGAAATAAGTTCATGAGATGAAAACCAACAAAAATTGACAAGAACCACGAAAAGTTCTTGTATTTTAAGATAAAATCTTACTCTATTCAGGAAAAAACTTCCAGCTCGCTGAAATATGTTCATTTGCTGAAAACCATCAAAACCACGAAAAGTTCTTGTATTTGAAGTTAAAATCTTTTGCTTAGAAGAAGAAAGATCTAGCTGACTGAAATAAGTTCATCAGATGAAAACCAACAAAAATTAACAAGAACCACGAAAAGATCTTGTATTTTAAGATAAAATCTTACGCTATTAAAGAAAAAACTCCCAGCTCGCTGAAATATGTTCATTTGCTGAAAACCAACAAAACCACGAAAAGTTCTTGTATTTGAAGATAAAATCTTTTTTCTTTGAAGAAGAAAGATCTAGCTGACTGAAATAAGTTCATTAGATGAAAACCAACAAAAATTGACAAGAACCACGAAAAGTTCTTGTATTTTAACATAAAAACTTACTCTATTAAGGAAAAAACTTCCAGCTCGCTGAAATCTGTTCATTTGCTGAAAACCATCAAAACCACGAAAAGTTCTTGTATTTGAAGATAAAATCTTTTTGCTTTGAAGAAGAAAGATCTAGCTGACTGAAATAAGTTCATTAGATGAAAACCAACAAAAATTAACAAGAACCACGAAAAGTTCTTGTATTTTAAGATAAAATCTTACTCTATTAAGGAAAAAACTTCCAGCTCGTTTGCTGAAAACCAACAAAACCACCAAAAGTTCTTGTATTTGAAGATAAAATGTTTTTGCTTTGACGAAGAAAGATCTAGCTGACTGAAATAAGTTCATTAGATGAAAACCAACAAAAATTGACAAGAACCACGAAAAGATCTTGTATTTTAAGATGAAATCTTACGCTATTAAAGAAAAAACTCCCAGCTCGCTGAAATATGTTCATTTGCTGAAAACCATCAAAACCACGAAAAGTTCTTGTATTTGAAGATAAAATCTTTTTGCTTTGAAGAAGAAAGATCTAGCTGACTGAAATAAGTTCATTAGATGAAAACCAACAAAAATTGACAAGAACCACGAAAAGTTCTTGTATTTTAAGATAAAATCTTACTCTGTTAAAGAAAAAACTCCCAGCTCGCTGAAATATGTTCATTTGCTGAAAAACAACAAAACCGCGAAAAGTTCTTGTATTTGAAGATAAAATATTTTTTCCTTTGAAGAAGAAAGATCCAGCTGACTGAAATAAGTTCATTAGATGAAAACCAACAAAAATTGACAAGAACCACGAAAAGTTCTTGTATTTTAAGATAAAATCTTACTCTATTCAGGAAAAAACTTCCAGCTCGCTGAAATATGTTCATTTGCTGAAAACCATCAAAACCACGAAAAGTTCTTGTATTTGAAGATAAAATCTTTTTGCTTTGAAGAAGAAAGATCTAGCTGACTGAAATAAGTTCATTAGATGAAAACCAACAAAAATTGACAAGAACCACGAAAAGTTCTTGTATTTTAAGATGAAATCTTACGCTATTAAAGAAAAAACTCCCAGCTCGCTGAAATATGTTCATTTGCTGAAAACCAACAAAACCACGAAAAGTTCTTGTATTTGAAGATAAAATCTTTTTTCTTTGAAGAAGAAAGATCTAGCTGACTGAAATAAGTTCATTAGATGAAAACCAACAAAAATTGACAAGAACCACGAAAAGATCTTGTATTTTAAGATAAAATCTTACGCTATTAAAGAAAAAACTCCCAAATCGCTGAAATATGTTCATTTGCTGAAAAGCAACAAAACCACGAAAAGTTCTTGTATTTGAAGATAAAATCTTTTTGCTTTGAAGAAGAAAGATCTCGCTGACTGAAATAAGTTCATTGGATGAAAACCAACAAAAATTGACAAGAACCACGAAAAGATCTTGTATTTTAAGATAAAATCTTACGCTAACAAAGAAAAAACTCCCAGCTCGCTGAAATATGTTCATTTGCTGAAAACCAACAAAACCACGAAAAGTTCTTGTATTTGAAGATAAAATCTTTTTTCTTTGAAGAAGAAAGATCGAGCTGACTGAAATAAGTTCATTCGATGAAAACCAACAAAAATTGACAAGAACCACGAACAGTTCTTGTATTTTAAGATAAAATCTTACGCTATTAAAGAAAAAACTCCCAAATCGCTGAAATATGTTCATTTGCTGAAAAGCAACAAAACCACGAAAAGTTCTTGTATTTGAAGATAAAATCTTTTTGCTTTGAAGAAAGATCTCGCTGACTGAAATAAGTTCATTGGATGAAAACCAACAAAAATTGACAAGAACCACGAAAAGATCTTGTATTTTAAGATAAAATCTTACGCTAACAAAGAAAAAACTCCCAGCTCGCTGAAATATGTTCATTTGCTGAAAACCAACAAAACCACGAAAAGTTCTTGTATTTGAAGATAAAATCTTTTTTCTTTGAAGAAGAAAGATCGAGCTGACTGAAATAAGTTCATTAGATGAAAACCAACAAAAATTGACAAGAACCACGAACAGTTCTTGTATTTTAACATAAAATGTTACTCTATTAAAGAAAAAACTTCCAGCTCGCTGAAATATGTTCATTTGCTGAAAACCATCAAAACCACGAAAAGTTCTTGTATTTGAAGATAAAATCTTTTTGCTTTGAAGAAGAAAGATCTCGCTGACTGAAATAAGTTCATTCGATGAAAACCAACAAAAATTGACAAGAACCACGAAAAGTTCTTGTATTTTAAGATAAAATCTTACTCTGTTAAAGAAAAAACTCCCAGCTCGCTGAAATATGTTCATTTGCTGAAAAACAACAAAACCGCGAAAAGTTCTTGTATTTGAAGATAAAATCTTTTTGCTTTGAAGAAGAAAGATCTAGCTGACTGAAATAAGTTCATTAGATGAAAACCAACAAAAATTGACAAGAACCACGAAAAGTTCTTGTATTTTAAGATGAAATCTTACGCTATTAAAGAAAAAACTCCCAGCTCGCTGAAATATGTTCATTTGCTGAAAACCAACAAAACCACGAAAAGTTCTTGTATTTGAAGATAAAATCTTTTTTCTTTGAAGAAGAAAGATCTAGCTGACTGAAATAAGTTCATTAGATGAAAACCAACAAAAATTGACAAGAACCACGAAAAGTTCTTGTATTTTAAGATAAAATCTTAGGCTATTAAAGAAAAAACTTCCAGCTCGCTGAAATCTGTTCATTTGCTGAAAACCATCAAAACCACGAAACGTTCTTGTATTTGAAGATAAAATCTTTTTGCTTTGAAGAAGAAAGATCTAGCTGACTGAAATAAGTTCATGAGATGAAAATCAACAAAAATTGACAAGAACCACGAAAAGTTCTTGTATTTTAAGATAAAATCTTACTCTATTAAGGAAAAAACTTCCAGCTCGTTTGCTGAAAACCAACAAAACCACCAAAAGTTCTTGTATTTGAAGATAAAATTTTTTGCTTTGACGAAGAAAGATCTAGCTGACTGAAATAAGTTCATTAGATGAAAACCAACAAAAATTGACAAGAACCACGAAAAGATCTTGTATTTTAAGATAAAATCTTACGCTATTAAAGAAAAAACTCCCAGCTCGCTGAAATATGTTCATTTGCAGAAAACCAACAAAACCACGAAAAGTTCTTGTATTTGAAGATAAAATCTTTTTTCTTTGAAGAAGAAAGATCTAGCTGACTGAAATAAGTTCATTAGATGAAAACCAACAAAAATTGACAAGAACCACGAAAAGTTCTTGTATTTTAAGATAAAATCTTACTCTATTAAGGAAAAAACTTCCAGCTCGCTGAAATATGTTCATTTGCTGAAAACCATCAAAACCACGAAAAGTTCTTGTATTTGAAGATAAAATCTTTTTGCTTTGAAGAAGAAAGATCGAGCTGACTGAAATAAGTTCATTCGATGAAAACCAACAAAAATTGACAAGAACCACGAAAAGTTCTTGTATTTTAAGATAAAATCTTACTCTATTAAGGAAAAAACTTCCAGCTCGCTGAAATATGTTCATTTGCTGAAAACCATCAAAACCACGAAAAGTTCTTGTATTTGAAGATAAAATCTTTTTGCTTTCAAAAAGAAAGATCTAGCTGACTGAAATAAGTTCATTAGATGAAAACCAACAAAAATTGACAAGAACCACGAAAAGTTCTTGTATTTTAAGATAAAATCTTACTCTATTAAGGAAAAAACTTCCAGCTCGCTGAAATATGTTCATTTGCTGAAAACCAACAAAACCACGAAAAGTTCTTGTATTTGAAGATAAAATCTTTTTGCTTTGAAGAAGAAAGATCTAGCTGACTGAAGTAAGTTCATCAGATGAAAACCAAAAAAAATTGACAAAAACCACGAAAAGTTCTTGTATTTTAAGATAAAATCTTACTCTATTAAGGAAAAAACTTCCAGCTCGCTGAAATCTGTTCATTTGCTGAAAACCATCAAAACCACGAAAAGTTCTTGTATTTGAAGATAAAATCTTTTTGCTTTGAAGAAGAAAGATCCAGCTGACTGAAATAAGTTCATTCGATGAAAACCAACAAAAATTGACAAGAACCACGAAAAGTTCTTGTATTTTAAGATAAAATCTTACGCTATTAAAGAAAAAACTTCCAGCTCGCTGAAATCTGTTCATTTGCTGAAAACCATCAAAACCACGAAACGTTCTTGTATTTGAAGATAAAATCTTTTTGCTTTGAAGAAGAAAGATCTAGCTGACTGAAATAAGTTCATTAGATGAAAATCAACAAAAATTGACAAGAACCACGAAAAGTTCTTGTATTTTAAGATAAAATCTTACTCTATCAAGGAAAAAACTTCCAGCTCGTTTGCTGAAAACCAACCAAACCACCAAAAGTTCTTGTATTTGAAGATAAAATGTTTTTGCTTTGACGAAGAAAGATCTCGCTGACTGAAATAAGTTCATTAGATGAAAACCAACAAAAATTGACAAAGCCACGAAAAGATCTTGTATTTTAAGATAAAATCTTACGCTATTAAAGAAAAAACTCCCAGCTCGCTGAAATATGTTCATTTGCTGAAAACCAACAAAACCACGAAAAGTTCTTGTATTTGAAGATAAAATCTTTTTGCTTTGAAGAAGAAAGATCTAGCTGACTGAAATAAGTTCATTCGATGAAAACCAACAAAAATTGACAAGAACCACGAAAAGTTCTTGTATTTTAAGATGAAATCTCACGCTATTAAAGAAAAAACTCCCAGCTCGCTGAAATATGTTCATTTGCTGAAAACCAACAAAACCACGAAAAGTTCTTGTATTTGAAGATAAAATCTTTTTTCTTTGAAGAAGAAAGATCTAGCTGACTGAAATAAGTTCATTAGATGAAAACCAACAAAAATTGACAAGAACCACGAAAAGTTCTTGTATTTTAAGATAAAATCTTACTCTATTAAGGAAAAAACTTCCAGCTCGCTGAAATATGTTCATTTGCTGAAAACCATCAAAACCACGAAAAGTTCTTGTATTTGAAGATAAAATCTTTTTGCTTTCAAGAAGAAAGATCTAGCTGACTGAAATAAGTTCATTAGATGAAAACCAACAAAAATTGACAAGAACCACGAAAAGTTCTTGTATTTTAAGATAAAATCTTACTCTGTTAAAGAGAAAACTCCCAGCTCGCTGAAATATGTTCATTTGCTGAAAAACAACAAAACCGCGAAAAGTTCTTGTATTTGAAGATAAAATCTTTTTGCTTTGAAGAAGAAAGATCTTGCTGACTGAAATAAGTTCATTGGATGAAAACCAACAAAAATTGACAAGAACCACGAAAAGTTCTTGTATTTTAAGATAAAATCTTACGCTATTAAAGAAAAAACTCCCAGCTCGCTGAAATATGTTCATTTGCTGAAAACCAACAAAACCACGAAAAGTTCTTGTATTTGAAGATAAAATCTTTTTGCTTTGAAGAAGAAAGATCTAGCTGACTGAAATAAGTTCATTAGATGAAAACCAACAAAAATTCATAAGAACCACGAAAAGTTCTTGTATTTTAAGATAAAATCTTACTCTATTAAGGAAAAAACTTCCAGCTCGCTGAAATATGTTCATTTGCTGAAAACCATCAAAACCACGAAAAGTTCTTGAACTTGAAGATAAAATCTTTTTGCTTTGAAGAAGAAAGATCCAGCTGACTGAAATAAGTTCATTAGATGAAAACCAACAAAAATTGACAAGAACCACGAAAAGTTCTTGTATTTTAAGATAAAATCTTACTTTATTAAGGAAAAAACTTCTAGCTCGCTGAAATATGTTCATTTGCTGAAAACCATCAAAACCACGAAAAGTTCTTGTATTTGAAGATAAAATCTTTTTGCTTTGAAGAAGAAAGATCTAGCTGACTGAAGTAAGTTCATTAGATGAAAACCAAAAAAAATTGACAAAAACCACGAAAAGTTCTTGTATTTTAAGATAAAATCTTACTCTATTAAGGAAAAAACTACCAGCTCGCTGAAATCTGTTCATTTGCTGAAAACCATCAAAACCACGAAAAGTTCTTGTATTTGAAGATAAAATCTTTTTGCTTTGAAGAAGAAAGATCTAGCTGACTGAAATAAGTTCATTTGATGAAAACCAACAAAAATTGACAAGAACCACGAAAAGTTCTTGTATTTTAAGATAAAATCTTACGCTATTAAGGAAAAAACTTCCAGCTCGCTGAAATCTGTTCATTTGCTGAAAACCATCAAAACCACGAAACGTTCTTGTATTTGAAGATAAAATCTTTTTGCTTTGAAGAAGAAAGATCTAGCTGACTGAAATAAGTTCATTAGATGAAAATCAACAAAAATTGACAAGAACCACGAAAAGTTCTTGTATTTTAAGATAAAATCTTACTCTATCAAGGAAAAAACTTCCAGCTCGTTTGCTGAAAACCAACCAAACCACCAAAAGTTCTTGTATTTGAAGATAAAATGTTTTTGCTTTGACGAAGAAAGATCTAGCTGACTGAAATAAGTTCATTAGATGAAAACCAACAAAAATTGACAAAAACCACGAAAAGATCTTGTATTTTAAGATAAAATCTTACGCTATTAAAGAAAAAACTCCCAGCTCGCTGAAATATGTTCATTTGCTGAAAACCAACAAAACCACGAAAAGTTCTTGTATTTGAAGATAAAATCTTTTTTCTTTGAAGAAGAAAGATCTTGCTGACTGAAATAAGTTCATTAGATGAAAACCAACAAAAATTCATAAGAACCACGAAAAGTTCTTGTATTTTAAGATAAAATCTTACTCTATTAAGGAAAAAACTTCCAGCTCGCTGAAATATGTTCATTTGCTGAAAACCATCAAAACCACGAAAAGTTCTTGAACTTGAAGATAAAATCTTTTTGCTTTGAAGAAGAAAGATCCAGCTGACTGAAATAAGTTCATTAGATGAAAACCAACAAAAATTGACAAGAACCACGAAAAGTTCTTGTATTTTAAGATAAAATCTTACTCTATTAAGGAAAAAACTTCCAGCTCGCTGAAATATGTTCATTTGCTGAAAACCATCAAAACCACGAAAAGTTCTTGTATTTGAAGATAAAATCTTTTTGCTTTGAAGAAGAAAGATCTAGCTGACTGAAGTAAGTTCATTAGATGAAAACCAAAAAAAATTGACAAAAACCACGAAAAGTTCTTGTATTTTAAGATAAATTCTTACTCTATTAAGGAAAAAACTTCCAGCTCGCTGAAATCTGTTCATTTGCTGAAAACCATCAAAACCACGAAAAGTTCTTGTATTTGAAGATAAAATCTTTTTGCTTTGAAGAAGAAAGATCCAGCTGACTGAAATAAGTTCATTCGATGAAAACCAACAAAAATTGAACAAGAACCACGAAAAGTTCTTGTATTTTAAGATAAAATCTTACTCTATTAAGGAAAAAACTTCCAGCTCGCTGAAATATGTTCATTTGCTGAAAACCATCAAAACCACGAAAAGTTCTTGAACTTGAAGATAAAATCTTTTTGCTTTGAAGAAGAAAGATCTAGCTGACTGAAATAAGTTCATTAGATGAAAACCAACAAAAATTGACAAGAACCACGAAAAGCTCTTGTATTTTAAGATAAAATCTTACTCTATTAAGGAAAAAACTTCCAGCTCGCTGAAATATGTTCATTTGCTGAAAACCATCAAAACCACGAAAAGTTCTTGTATTTGAAGATAAAATCTTTTTGCTTTGAAGAAGAAAGATCTAGCTGACTGAAATAAGTTCATTAGATGAAAACCAACAAAAATTGACAAGAACCACGAAAAGTTCTTGTATTTTAAGATAAAATCTTACTCTGTTAAAGAAAAAACTCCCAGCTCACTGAAATATGTTCATTTGCTGAAAAACAACAAAACCGCGAAAAGTTCTTGTATTTGAAGATAAAATCTTTTTGCTTTGAAGAAGAAAGATCTAGCTGACTGAAATAAGTTCATTAGATGAAAACCAACAAAAATTGACAAGAACCACGAAAAGTTCTTGTATTTTAAGATGAAATCTTACGCTATTAAAGAAAAAACTCCCAGCTCACTGAAATATGTTCATTTGCTGAAAACCAACAAAACCACGAAAAGTTCTTGTATTTGAAGATAAAATCTTTTTGCTTTGAAGAAGAAAGATCTAGCTGACTGAAATAAGTTCATGAGATGAAAACCAACAAAAATTGACAAGAACCACGAAAAGTTCTTGTATTTTAAGATAAAATCTTACGCTATTAAAGAAAAAACTCCCAAATCGCTGAAATATGTTCATTTGCTGAAAACCAACAAAACCACGAAAAGTTCTTGTATTTGAAGATAAAATCTTTTTGCTTTGAAGAAGAAAGATCTCGCTGACTGAAATAAGTTCATTAGATGAAAACCAACAAAAATTGACAAGAACCACGAAAAGTTCTTGTATTTTAAGATAAAATCTTACTCTATTAAGGAAAAAACTTCCAGCTCGCTGAAATATGTTCATTTGCTGAAAACCATCAAAACCACGAAAAGTTCTTGTATTTGAAGATAAAATCTTTTTGCTTTGAAGAAGAAAGATCTAGCTGACTGAAGTAAGTTCATTAGATGAAAACCAAAAAAAATTGACAAAAACCACGAAAAGTTCTTGTATTTTAAGATAAATTCTTACTCTATTAAGGAAAAAACTTCCAGCTCGCTGAAATCTGTTCATTTGCTGAAAACCATCAAAACCACGAAAAGTTCTTGTATTTGAAGATAAAATCTTTTTGCTTTGAAGAAGAAAGATCTAGCTGACTGAAATAAGTTCATTCGATGAAAACCAACAAAAATTGAACAAGAACCACGAAAAGTTCTTGTATTTTAAGATAAAATCTTACTCTATTAAGGAAAAAACTTCCAGCTCGCTGAAATATGTTCATTTGCTGAAAACCATCAAAACCACGAAAAGTTCTTGAACTTGAAGATAAAATCTTTTTGCTTTGAAGAAGAAAGATCTAGCTGACTGAAATAAGTTCATTAGATGAAAACCAACAAAAATTGACAAGAACCACGAAAAGCTCTTGTATTTTAAGATAAAATCTTACTCTATTAAGGAAAAAACTTCCAGCTCGCTGAAATATGTTCATTTGCTGAAAACCATCAAAACCACGAAAAGTTCTTGTATTTGAAGATAAAATCTTTTTGCTTTGAAGAAGAAAGATCTAGCTGACTGAAATAAGTTCATCAGATGAAAACCAACAAAAATTGACAAGAACCACGAAAAGTTCTTGTATTTTAAGATAAAATCTTACTCTGTTAAAGAAAAAACTCCCAGCTCACTGAAATATGTTCATTTGCTGAAAAACAACAAAACCGCGAAAAGTTCTTGTATTTGAAGATAAAATCTTTTTGCTTTGAAGAAGAAAGATCTAGCTGACTGAAATAAGTTCATTAGATGAAAACCAACAAAAATTGACAAGAACCACGAAAAGTTCTTGTATTTTAAGATGAAATCTTACGCTATTAAAGAAAAAACTCCCAGCTCACTGAAATATGTTCATTTGCTGAAAACCAACAAAACCACGAAAAGTTCTTGTATTTGAAGATAAAATCTTTTTGCTTTGAAGAAGAAAGATCTAGCTGACTGAAATAAGTTCATGAGATGAAAACCAACAAAAATTGACAAGAACCACGAAAAGTTCTTGTATTTTAAGATAAAATCTTACGCTATTAAAGAAAAAACTCCCAGCTCGCTGAAATGTGTTCATTTGCTGAAAACCAACAAAACCACGAAAAGTTCTTGTATTTGAAGATAAAATCTTTTTGCTTTGAAGAAGAAAGATCTAGCTGACTGAAATAAGTTCATTAGATGAAAACCAACAAAAATTCATAAGAACCACGAAAAGTTCTTGTATTTTAAGATAAAATCTTACTCTATTAAGGAAAAAACTTCCAGCTCGCTGAAATATGTTCATTTGCTGAAAACCATCAAAACCACGAAAAGTTCTTGAACTTGAAGATAAAATCTTTTTGCTTTGAAGAAGAAAGATCCAGCTGACTGAAATAAGTTCATTAGATGAAAACCAACAAAAATTGACAAGAACCACGAAAAGTTCTTGTATTTTAAGATAAAATCTTACTTTATTAAGGAAAAAACTTCTAGCTCGCTGAAATATGTTCATTTGCTGAAAACCATCAAAACCACGAAAAGTTCTTGTATTTGAAGATAAAATCTTTTTGCTTTGAAGAAGAAAGATCTAGCTGACTGAAGTAAGTTCATTAGATGAAAACCAAAAAAAATTGACAAAAACCACGAAAAGTTCTTGTATTTTAAGATAAAATCTTACTCTATTAAGGAAAAAACTACCAGCTCGCTGAAATCTGTTCATTTGCTGAAAACCATCAAAACCACGAAAAGTTCTTGTATTTGAAGATAAAATCTTTTTGCTTTGAAGAAGAAAGATCTAGCTGACTGAAATAAGTTCATTTGATGAAAACCAACAAAAATTGACAAGAACCACGAAAAGTTCTTGTATTTTAAGATAAAATCTTACGCTATTAAGGAAAAAACTTCCAGCTCGCTGAAATCTGTTCATTTGCTGAAAACCATCAAAACCACGAAACGTTCTTGTATTTGAAGATAAAATCTTTTTGCTTTGAAGAAGAAAGATCTAGCTGACTGAAATAAGTTCATTAGATGAAAATCAACAAAAATTGACAAGAACCACGAAAAGTTCTTGTATTTTAAGATAAAATCTTACTCTATCAAGGAAAAAACTTCCAGCTCGTTTGCTGAAAACCAACCAAACCACCAAAAGTTCTTGTATTTGAAGATAAAATGTTTTTGCTTTGACGAAGAAAGATCTAGCTGACTGAAATAAGTTCATTAGATGAAAACCAACAAAAATTGACAAAAACCACGAAAAGATCTTGTATTTTAAGATAAAATCTTACGCTATTAAAGAAAAAACTCCCAGCTCGCTGAAATATGTTCATTTGCTGAAAACCAACAAAACCACGAAAAGTTCTTGTATTTGAAGATAAAATCTTTTTTCTTTGAAGAAGAAAGATCTTGCTGACTGAAATAAGTTCATTAGATGAAAACCAACAAAAATTCATAAGAACCACGAAAAGTTCTTGTATTTTAAGATAAAATCTTACTCTATTAAGGAAAAAACTTCCAGCTCGCTGAAATATGTTCATTTGCTGAAAACCATCAAAACCACGAAAAGTTCTTGAACTTGAAGATAAAATCTTTTTGCTTTGAAGAAGAAAGATCCAGCTGACTGAAATAAGTTCATTAGATGAAAACCAACAAAAATTGACAAGAACCACGAAAAGTTCTTGTATTTTAAGATAAAATCTTACTCTATTAAGGAAAAAACTTCCAGCTCGCTGAAATATGTTCATTTGCTGAAAACCATCAAAACCACGAAAAGTTCTTGTATTTGAAGATAAAATCTTTTTGCTTTGAAGAAGAAAGATCTAGCTGACTGAAGTAAGTTCATTAGATGAAAACCAAAAAAAATTGACAAAAACCACGAAAAGTTCTTGTATTTTAAGATAAATTCTTACTCTATTAAGGAAAAAACTTCCAGCTCGCTGAAATCTGTTCATTTGCTGAAAACCATCAAAACCACGAAAAGTTCTTGTATTTGAAGATAAAATCTTTTTGCTTTGAAGAAGAAAGATCTAGCTGACTGAAATAAGTTCATTCGATGAAAACCAACAAAAATTGAACAAGAACCACGAAAAGTTCTTGTATTTTAAGATAAAATCTTACTCTATTAAGGAAAAAACTTCCAGCTCGCTGAAATATGTTCATTTGCTGAAAACCATCAAAACCACGAAAAGTTCTTGAACTTGAAGATAAAATCTTTTTGCTTTGAAGAAGAAAGATCTAGCTGACTGAAATAAGTTCATTAGATGAAAACCAACAAAAATTGACAAGAACCACGAAAAGCTCTTGTATTTTAAGATAAAATCTTACTCTATTAAGGAAAAAACTTCCAGCTCGCTGAAATATGTTCATTTGCTGAAAACCATCAAAACCACGAAAAGTTCTTGTATTTGAAGATAAAATCTTTTTGCTTTGAAGAAGAAAGATCTAGCTGACTGAAATAAGTTCATTAGATGAAAACCAACAAAAATTGACAAGAACCACGAAAAGTTCTTGTATTTTAAGATAAAATCTTACTCTGTTAAAGAAAAAACTCCCAGCTCACTGAAATATGTTCATTTGCTGAAAAACAACAAAACCGCGAAAAGTTCTTGTATTTGAAGATAAAATCTTTTTGCTTTGAAGAAGAAAGATCTAGCTGACTGAAATAAGTTGATTAGATGAAAACCAACAAAAATTGACAAGAACCACGAAAAGTTCTTGTATTTTAAGATGAAATCTTACGCTATTAAAGAAAAAACTCCCAGCTCACTGAAATATGTTCATTTGCTGAAAACCAACAAAACCACGAAAAGTTCTTGTATTTGAAGATAAAATCTTTTTGCTTTGAAGAAGAAAGATCTAGCTGACTGAAATAAGTTCATGAGATGAAAACCAACAAAAATTGACAAGAACCACGAAAAGTTCTTGTATTTTAAGATAAAATCTTACGCTATTAAAGAAAAAACTCCCAAATCGCTGAAATATGTTCATTTGCTGAAAACCAACAAAACCACGAAAAGTTCTTGTATTTGAAGATAAAATCTTTTTGCTTTGAAGAAGAAAGATCTCGCTGACTGAAATAAGTTCATTAGATGAAAACCAACAAAAATTGACAAGAACCACGAAAAGTTCTTGTATTTTAAGATAAAATCTTACTCTATTAAGGAAAAAACTTCCAGCTCGCTGAAATATGTTCATTTGCTGAAAACCATCAAAACCACGAAAAGTTCTTGTATTTGAAGATAAAATCTTTTTGCTTTGAAGAAGAAAGATCTAGCTGACTGAAGTAAGTTCATTAGATGAAAACCAAAAAAAATTGACAAAAACCACGAAAAGTTCTTGTATTTTAAGATAAATTCTTACTCTATTAAGGAAAAAACTTCCAGCTCGCTGAAATCTGTTCATTTGCTGAAAACCATCAAAACCACGAAAAGTTCTTGTATTTGAAGATAAAATCTTTTTGCTTTGAAGAAGAAAGATCTAGCTGACTGAAATAAGTTCATCAGATGAAAACCAACAAAAATTGACAAGAACCACGAAAAGTTCTTGTATTTTAAGATAAAATCTTACTCTGTTAAAGAAAAAACTCCCAGCTCACTGAAATATGTTCATTTGCTGAAAAACAACAAAACCGCGAAAAGTTCTTGTATTTGAAGATAAAATCTTTTTGCTTTGAAGAAGAAAGATCTAGCTGACTGAAATAAGTTCATTAGATGAAAACCAACAAAAATTGACAAGAACCACGAAAAGTTCTTGTATTTTAAGATGAAATCTTACGCTATTAAAGAAAAAACTCCCAGCTCACTGAAATATGTTCATTTGCTGAAAACCAACAAAACCACGAAAAGTTCTTGTATTTGAAGATAAAATCTTTTTGCTTTGAAGAAGAAAGATCTAGCTGACTGAAATAAGTTCATGAGATGAAAACCAACAAAAATTGACAAGAACCACGAAAAGTTCTTGTATTTTAAGATAAAATCTTACGCTATTAAAGAAAAAACTCCCAAATCGCTGAAATATGTTCATTTGCTGAAAACCAACAAAACCACGAAAAGTTCTTGTATTTGAAGATAACATCTTTTTGCTTTGAAGAAGAAAGATCTCGCTGACTGAAATAAGTTCATTAGATGAAAACCAACAAAAATTGACAAGAACCACGAAAAGATCTTGTGTTTTAAGATAAAATCTTACGCTATTAAAGAAAAAACTCCCAGCTCGCTGAAATGTGTTCATTTGCTGAAAACCAACAAAACCACGAAAAGTTCTTGTATTTGAAGATAAAATCTTTTTTCTTTGAAGAAGAAAGATCCAGCTGACTGAAATAAGTTCATTAGATGAAAACCAACAAAAATTGACAAGAACCACGAAAAGTTCTTGTATTTTAAGATAAAATCTTACTCTATTAAGGAAAAAACTTCCAGCTCGCTGAAATATGTTCATTTGCTGAAAACCATCAAAACCACGAAAAGTTCTTGTATTTGAAGATAAAATCTTTTTGCTTTGAAGAAGAAAGATCTAGCTGACTGAAATAAGTTCATTAGATGAAAACCAACAAAAATTGACAAGAACCACGAAAAGTTCTTGTATTTTAAGATAAAATCTTACTCTGTTAAAGAAAAAACTCCCAGCTCGCTGAAATATGTTCATTTGCTGAAAAACAACAAAACCGCGAAAAGTTCTTGTATTTGAAGATAAAATCTTTTTGCTTTGAAGAAGAAAGATCTAGCTGACTGAAATAAGTTCATTGGATGAAAACCAACAAAAATTGACAAGAACCACGAAAAGTTCTTGTATTTTAAGATAAAATATTACTCTATTCAGGAAAAAACTTCCAGCTCGCTGAAATATGTTCATTTGCTGAAAACCATCAAAACCACGAAAAGTTCTTGTATTTGAAGATAAAATCTTTTTGCTTTGAAGAAGAAAGATCTAGCTGACTGAAATAAGTTCATTAGATGAAAACCAACAAAAATTGACAAGAACCACGAAAAGTTCTTGTATTTTAAGATGAAATCTTACGCTATTAAAGAAAAAACTCCCAGCTCG
Organism: Heptranchias perlo; assembly: GCF_035084215.1. NCBI lineage: Eukaryota > Metazoa > Chordata > Chondrichthyes > Hexanchiformes > Hexanchidae > Heptranchias > Heptranchias perlo. The sequence goes on from NW_027139824.1 coordinate 1,933,736, forward strand.
CTGAAATATGTTCATTTGCTGAAAACCAACAAAACCATGAAAAGTTCTTGTATTTGAAGATAAAATCTTCTTTCTTTGAAGAAGAAAGATCTAGCTGACTGAAATAAGTTCATTAGATGAAAACCAACAAAAATTGACAAGAACCACGAAAAGTTCTTGTATTTTAAGATAAAATCTTACTCTATTAAGGAAAAAACTTCCAGCTCGCTGAAATATGTTCATTTGCTGAAAACCATCAAAACCACGAAAAGTTCTTGTATTTGAAGATAAAATCTTTTTGCTTTCAAGAAGAAAGATCTAGCTGACTGAAATAAGTTCATTAGATGAAAACCAACAAACATTGACAAGAACCACGAAAAGTTCTTGTATTTTAAGATAAAATCTTACTCTGTTAAAGAGAAAACTTCCAGCTCGTTGAAATATGTTCATTTGCTGAAAAACAACAAAACCGCGAAAAGTTCTTGTATTTGAAGATAAAATCTTTTTGCTTTGAAGAAGAAAGATCTAGCTGACTGAAATAAGTTCATTGGATGAAAACCAACAAAAATTGACAAGAACCACGAAAAGTTCTTGTATTTTAAGATAAAATCTTACTCTGTTAAAGAGAAAACTCCCAGCTCGCTGAAATATGTTCATTTGCTGAAAAACAACAAAACCGCGAAAAGTTCTTGTATTTGAAGATAAAATCTTTTTGCTTTGAAGAAGAAAGATCTAGCTGACTGAAATAAGTTCATTGGATGAAAACCAACAAAAATTGACAAGAACCACGAAAAGTTCTTCTATTTTCAGATAAAATCTTACGCTATTAAAGAAAAAACTCCCAGCTCGCTGAAATATGTTCATTTGCTGAAAACCAACAAAACCACGAAAAGTTCTTGTATTTGAAGATAAAATCGTTTTTCTTTGAAGAAGAAAGATCTAGCTGACTGAAATAATTTCATTAGATGAAAACCAACAAAAATTGACAAGAACCACGAAAAGTTCTTGTATTTGAAGATAAAATCTTTTTGCTTTGAAGAAGAAAGATCTATCTGACTGAAATAAGTTCATTAGATGAAAACCAACAAAAATTGACAAGAACCACGAAAAGTTCTTGTATTTTAAGATGAAATCTTACTCTATTCAGGAAAAAACTTCCAGCTCGCTGAAATATGTTCATTTGCTGAAAACCATCAAAACCACGAAAAGTTCTTGTATTTGAAGATAAAATCTTTTTGCTTTGAAGAAGAAAGATCTCGCTGACTGAAATAAGTTCATTAGATGAAAACCAACAAAAATTGACAAGAACCACGAAAAGTTCTTGTATTTTAAGATAAAATCTTACTCTATTAAGGAAAAAACTTCCAGCTCGCTGAAATATGTTCATTTGCTGAAAACCATCAAAACCACGAAAAGTTCTTGAATTTGAAGATAAAATCTTTTTGCTTTGAAGAAGAAAGATCTAGCTGACTGAAATAAGTTCATTAGATGAAAACCAACAAAAATTGACAAGAACCACGAAAAGTTCTTGTATTTTAAGATAAAATCTTACTCTATTAAGGAAAAAACTTCCAGCTCGCTGAAATATGTTCATTTGCTGAAAACCATCAAAACCACGAAAAGTTCTTGTATTTGAAGATAAAATCTTTTTGCTTTGAAGAAGAAAGATCTAGCTGACTGAAATAAGTTCATGAGATGAAAACCAACAAAAATTGACAAGAACCACGAAAAGTTCTTGTATTTTAAGATAACATCTTACTCTATTAAGGAAAAAACTTCCAGCTCGCTGAAATCTGTTCATTTGTTGAAAACCAACAAAACCACCAAAAGTTCTTGTATTTGAAGATAAAATCTTTTTGCTTTGACGAAGAAAGATCTAGCTGACTGAAATAAGTTCATTAGATGAAAACCAACAAAAATTGACAAGAACCACGAAAAGTTCTTGTATTTTAAGATAAAATCTTACTCTATTAAGGAAAAAACTTCCAGCTCGCTGAAATATGTTCATTTGCTGAAAACCATCAAAACCACGAAAAGTTCTTGTATTTGAAGATAAAATCTTTTTGCTTTGAAGAAGAAAGATCTAGCTGACTGAAATAAGTTCATTAGATGAAAACCAACAAAAATTGACAAGAACCACGAAAAGATCTTGTATTTTAAGATAAAATCTTACGCTATTAAAGAAAAAACTCCCAGCTCGCTGAAATATGTTCATTTGCTGAAAACCAACAAAACCACGAAAAGTTCTTGTATTGGAAGATAAAATCTTTTTTCTTTGAAGAAGAAAGATCTAGCTGACTGAAATAAGTTCATTAGATGAAAACCAACAAAAGTTGACAAGAACCACGAAAAGTTCTTGTATTTTAAGATAAAATCTTACTGTATTAAGGAAAAAACTTCCAGCTCGCTGAAATATGTTCATTTGCTGAAAACCATCAAAACCACGAAAAGTTCTTGTATTTGAAGATAAAATCTTTTTGCTTTGAAGAAGAAAGATCTAGCTGACTGAAATAAGTTCATTAGATGAAAACCAACAAAAATTGACAAGAACCACGAAAAGTTCTTGTATTTTAAGATAAAATCTTACTCTGTTAAAGAAAAAACTCCCAGCTCGCTGAAATATGTTCATTTGCTGAAAAACAACAAAACCGCGAAAAGTTCTTGTATTTGAAGATAAAATCTTTTTGCTTTGAAGAAGAAAGATCGAGCTGACTGAAATAAGTTCATTAGATGAAAACCAACAAAAATTGACAAGAACCACGAAAAGTTCTTGTATTTTAAGATAAAATCTTACTCTATTCAGGAAAAAACTTCCAGCTCGCTGAAATATGTTCATTTGCTGAAAACCATCAAAACCACGAAAAGTTCTTGTATTTGAAGATAAAATCTTTTTGCTTTGAAGAAGAAAGATCTAGCTGACTGAAATAAGTTCATTAGATGAAAACCAACAAAAATTGACAAGAACCACAAAAAGTTCTTGTATTTTAAGATAAAATCTTACTCTATTAAGGAAAAAACTTCCAGCTCGCTGAAATCTGTTCATTTGCTGAAATCCAACAAAACCACGAAAAGTTCTTGTATTTGAAGATAAAATCTTTTTTCTTTGAAGAAGAAAGATCTAGCTGACTGAAATAAGTTCATTAGATGAAAACCAACAAAAATTGACAAGAACCACGAAAAGTTCTTGTATTTTAAGATAAAATCTTACTCGATTCAGGAAAAAACTTCCAGCTCGCTGAAATATGTTCATTTGCTGAAAACCATCAAAACCACGAAAAGTTCTTGTATTTGAAGATAAAATCTTTTTGCTTTGAAGAAGAAAGATCTAGCTGACTGAAATAAGTTCATTCGATGAAAACCAACAAAAATTGACAAGAACCACAAAAAGTTCTTGTATTATAAGATAAAATCTTACTCTATTAAGGAAAAAACTTCCAGCTCGCTGAAATATTTTCATTTGCTGAAAACCAACAAAACCATGAAAAGTTCTTGTATTTGAAGATAAAATCTTCTTTCTTTGAAGAAGAAAGATCTAGCTGACTGAAATAAGTTCATTAGATGAAAACCAACAAAAATTGACAAGAACCACGAAAAGTTCTTGTATTTTAAGATAAAATCTTACTCTATTAAGGAAAAAACTTCCAGCTCGCTGAAATATGTTCATTTGCTGAAAACCATCAAAACCACGAAAAGTTCTTGTATTTGAAGATAAAATCTTTTTGCTTTCAAGAAGAAAGATCGAGCTGACTGAAATAAGTTCATTAGATGAAAACCAACAAACATTGACAAGAACCACGAAAAGTTCTTGTATTTTAAGATAAAATCTTACTCTTTTAAAGAGAAAACTCCCAGCTCGTTGAAATATGTTCATTTGCTGAAAAACAACAAAACCGCGAAAAGTTCTTGTATTTGAAGATAAAATCTTTTTGCTTTGAAGAAGAAAGATCTAGCTGACTGAAATAAGTTCATTGGATGAAAACCAACAAAAATTGACAAGAACCACGAAAAGTTCTTGTATTTTAAGATAAAATCTTACTCTGTTAAAGAGAAAACTCCCAGCTCGCTGAAATATGTTCATTTGCTGAAAAACAACAAAACCGCGAAAAGTTCTTGTATTTGAAGATAAAATCTTTTTGCTTTGAAGAAGAAAGATCTAGCTGACTGAAATAAGTTCATTGGATGAAAACCAACAAAAATTGACAAGAACCACGAAAAGTTCTTCTATTTTCAGATAAAATCTTACGCTATTAAAGAAAAAACTCCCAGCTCGCTGAAATATGTTCATTTGCTGAAAACCAACAAAACCACGAAAAGTTCTTGTATTTGAAGATAAAATCGTTTTTCTTTGAAGAAGAAAGATCTAGCTGACTGAAATAATTTCATTAGATGAAAACCAACAAAAATTGACAAGAACCACGAAAAGTTCTTGTATTTGAAGATAAAATCTTTTTGCTTTGAAGAAGAAAGATCTATCTGACTGAAATAAGTTCATTAGATGAAAACCAACAAAAATTGACAAGAACCACGAAAAGTTCTTGTATTTTAAGATGAAATCTTACTCTATTCAGGAAAAAACTTCCAGCTCGCTGAAATATGTTCATTTGCTGAAAACCATCAAAACCACGAAAAGTTCTTGTATTTGAAGATAAAATCTTTTTGCTTTGAAGAAGAAAGATCTAGCTGACTGAAATAAGTTCATTAGATGAAAACCAACAAAAATTGACAAGAACCACGAAAAGTTCTTGTATTTTAAGATAAAATCTTACTCTATTAAGGAAAAAACTTCCAGCTCGCTGAAATATGTTCATTTGCTGAAAACCATCAAAACCACGAAAAGTTCTTGAATTTGAAGATAAAATCTTTTTGCTTTGAAGAAGAAAGATCTAGCTGACTGAAATAAGTTCATTAGATGAAAACCAACAAAAATTGACAAGAACCACGAAAAGTTCTTGTATTTTAAGATAAAATCTTACTCTATTAAGGAAAAAACTTCCAGCTCGCTGAAATATGTTCATTTGCTGAAAACCATCAAAACCACGAAAAGTTCTTGTATTTGAAGATAAAATCTTTTTGCTTTGAAGAAGAAAGATCTAGCTGACTGAAATAAGTTCATGAGATGAAAACCAACAAAAATTGACAAGAACCACGAAAAGTTCTTGTATTTTAAGATAACATCTTACTCTATTAAGGAAAAAACTTCCAGCTCGCTGAAATCTGTTCATTTGTTGAAAACCAACAAAACCACCAAAAGTTCTTGTATTTGAAGATAAAATCTTTTTGCTTTGACGAAGAAAGATCTAGCTGACTGAAATAAGTTCATTAGATGAAAACCAACAAAAGTTGACAAGAACCACGAAAAGTTCTTGTATTTTAAGATAAAATCTTACTGTATTAAGGAAAAAACTTCCAGCTCGCTGAAATATGTTCATTTGCTGAAAACCATCAAAACCACGAAAAGTTCTTGTATTTGAAGATAAAATCTTTTTGCTTTGAAGAAGAAAGATCTAGCTGACTGAAATAAGTTCATTAGATGAAAACCAACAAAAATTGACAAGAACCACGAAAAGTTCTTGTATTTTAAGATAAAATCTTACTCTGTTAAAGAAAAAACTCCCAGCTCGCTGAAATCTGTTCATTTGCTGAAATCCAACAAAACCACGAAAAGTTCTTGTATTTGAAGATAAAATCTTTTTTCTTTGAAGAAGAAAGATCTAGCTGACTGAAATAAGTTCATTAGATGAAAACCAACAAAAATTGACAAGAACCACGAAAAGTTCTTGTATTTTAAGATAAAATCTTACTCGATTCAGGAAAAAACTTCCAGCTCGCTGAAATATGTTCATTTGCTGAAAACCATCAAAACTACGAAAAGTTCTTGTATTTGAAGATAAAATCTTTTTGCTTTGAAGAAGAAAGATCTAGCTGACTGAAATAAGTTCATTCGATGAAAACCAACAAAAATTGACAAGAACCACAAAAAGTTCTTGTATTATAAGATAAAATCTTACTCTATTAAGGAAAAAACTTCCAGCTCGCTGAAATATTTTCATTTGCTGAAAACCATCAAAACCACGAAAAGTTCTTGTATTTGAAGATAAAATCTTTTTGCTTTGAAGAAGAAAGATCTAGCTGACTGAAATAAGTTCATTAGATGAAAACCAACAAAAATTGACAAGAACCACGAAAAGTTCTTGTATTTTAAGATAAAATCTTACTCTATTCAGGAAAAAACTTCCAGCTCGCTGAAGTATGTTCATTTGCTGAAAACCATCAAAACCACGAAAAGTTCTTGTATTTGAAGATAAAATCTTTTTGCTTTGAAGAAGAAAGATCTAGCTGACTGAAATAAGTTCATTCGATGAAAACCAACAAAAATTGAACAAGAACCACGAAAAGTTCTTGTATTTTAAGATAAAATCTTACTCTATTAAGGAAAAAACTTCCAGCTCGCTGAAATATGTTCATTTGCTGAAAACCATCAAAACCACGAAAAGTTCTTGAACTTGAAGATAAAATCTTTTTGCTTTGAAGAAGAAAGATCTAGCTGACTGAAATAAGTTCATTAGATGAAAACCAACAAAAATTGACAAGAACCACGAAAAGCTCTTGTATTTTAAGATAAAATCTTACTCTATTAAGGAAAACACTTCCAGCTCGCTGAAATATGTTCATTTGCTGAAAACCATCAAAACCACGAAAAGTTCTTGTATTTGAAGATAAAATCTTTTTGCTTTGAAGAAGAAAGATCTAGCTGACTGAAATAAGTTCATTAGATGAAAACCAACAAAAATTGACAAGAACCACGAAAAGTTCTTGTATTTTAAGATAAAATCTTACTCTGTTAAAGAAAAAACTCCCAGCTCGCTGAAATATGTTCATTTGCTGAAAAACAACAAAACCGCGAAAAGTTCTTGTATTTGAAGATAAAATCTTTTTGCTTTGAAGAAGAAAGATCTAGCTGACTGAAATAAGTTCATTAGATGAAAACCAACAAAAATTGACAAGAACCACGAAAAGTTCTTGTATTTTAAGATGAAATCTTACGCTATTAAAGAAAAAACTTCCAGCTCACTGAAATATGTTCATTTGCTGAAAACCAACAAAACCACGAAAAGTTCTTGTATTTGAAGATAAAATCTTTTTGCTTTGAAGAAGAAAGATCTGGCTGACTGAAATAAGTTCATGAGATGAAAACCAACAAAAATTGACAAGAACCACGAAAAGTTCTTGTATTTTAAGATAAAATCTTACGCTATTAAAGAAAAAACTCCCAAATCGCTGAAATATGTTCATTTGCTGAAAACCAACAAAACCACGAAAAGTTCTTGTATTTGAAGATAAAATCTTTTTGCTTTGAAGAAAGATCTCGCTGACTGAAATAAGTTCATTAGATGAAAACCAACAAAAATTGACAAGAACCACGAAAAGATCTTGTGTTTTAAGATAAAATCTTACGCTATTAAAGAAAAAACTCCCAGCTCGCTGAAATGTGTTCATTTGCTGAAAACCAACAAAACCACGAAAAGTTCTTGTATTTGAAGATAAAATCTTTTTTTCTTTGAAGAAGAAAGATCTAGCTGACTGAAATAAGTTCATTAGATGAAAACCAACAAAAATTGACAAGAACCACGAAAAGTTCTTGTATTTTAAGATAAAATCTTACTCTATTAAGGAAAAAACTTCCAGCTCGCTGAAATATGTTCATTTGCTGAAAACCATCAAAACCACGAAAAGTTCTTGTATTTGAAGATAAAATCTTTTTGCTTTGAAGAAGAAAGATCTAGCTGACTGAAATAAGTTCATTAGATGAAAACCAACAAAAATTGACAAGAACCACGAAAAGTTCTTGTATTTTAAGATAAAATCTTACTCTGTTAAAGAAAAAACTCCCAGCTCGCTGAAATATGTTCATTTGCTGAAAAACAACAAAACCGCGAAAAGTTCTTGTATTTGAAGATAAAATCTTTTTGCTTTGACGAAGAAAGATCTAGCTGACTGAAATAAGTTCATTAGATGAAAACCAACAAAAATTGACAAGAACCACGAAAGGTTCTTGTATTTTAAGATAAAATCTTACTCTGTTCATGAAAAAACTTCCAGCTCGCTGAAATATGTTCATTTGCTGAAAACCATCAAAACCACGAAAAGTTCTTGTATTTGAAGATAAAATCTTTTTGCTTTGAAGAAGAAAGATCTAGCTGACTGAAATAAGTTCATTAGATGAAAACCAACAAAAATTGACAAGAACCACGAAAAGATCTTGTATTTTAAGATGAAATCTTACGCTATTAAAGAAAAAACTCCCAGCTCGCTGAAATATGTTCATTTGCTGAAAACCATCAAAACCACGAAAAGTTCTTGTATTTGAAGATAAAATCTTTTTGCTTTGAAGAAGAAAGATCTAGCTGACTGAAATAAGTTCATTAGATGAAAACCAACAAAAATTGACAAGAACCACGAAAAGTTCTTGTATTTTAAGATAAAATCTTACTCTGTTAAAGAAAAAACTCCCAGCTCGCTGAAATATGTTCATTTGCTGAAAAACAACAAAACCGCGAAAAGTTCTTGTATTTGAAGATAAAATCTTTTTGCTTTGAAGAAGAAAGATCCAGCTGACTGAAATAAGTTCATGAGATGAAAACCAACAAAAATTGACAAGAACCACGAAAAGTTCTTGTATTTTAAGGTAAAATCTTACTCTATTCAGGAAAAAACTTCCAGCTCGCTGAAATATGTTCATTTGCTGAAAACCGTCAAAACCACGAAAAGTTCTTGTATTTGAAGATAAAATCTTTTTGCTTTGAAGAAGAAAGATCTAGCTGACTGAAATAAGTTCATTAGATGAAAACCAACAAAAATTAACAAGAACCACGAAAAGATCTTGTATTTTAAGATAAAATCTTACGCTATTAAAGAAAAAACTCCCAGCTCGCTGAAATATGTTCATTTGCTGAAAACCAACAAAACCACGAAAAGTTCTTGTATTTGAAGATAAAATCTTTTTTCTTTGAAGAAGAAAGATCTAGCTGACTGAAATAAGTTCATTAGATGAAAACCAACAAAAATTGACAAGAACCACGAAAAGTTCTTGTATTTTAAGATAAAATCTTACTCTATTAAGGAAAAAACTTCCAGCTCGCTGAAATATGTTCATTTGCTGAAAACCATCAAAACCACGAAAAGTTCTTGTATTTGAAGATAAAATCTTTTTGCTTTGAAGAAGAAAGATCTAGCTGACTGAAATAAGTTCATTAGATGAAAACCAACAAAAATTGACAAGAACCACAAAAAGGTCTTGTATTTTAAGATAAAATCTTACTCTATTAAGGAAAAAACTTCCAGCTCGCTGAAATCTGTTCATTTGCTGAAAACCAACAAAACCACGAAAAGTTCTTGTATTTGAAGATAAAATCTTTTTTCTTTGAAGAAGAAAGATCTAGCTGACTGAAATAAGTTCATGAGATGAAAACCAACAAAAATTGACAAGAACCACGAAAAGTTCTTGTATTTTAAGATAAAATCTTACTCTATTAAGGAAAAAACTTCCAGCTCGCTGAAATATGTTCATTTGCTGAAAACCATCAAAACCACGAAAAGTTCTTGTATTTGAAGATAAAATCTTTTTGCTTTGAAGAAGAAAGATCTAGCTGACTGAAATAAGTTCATTGGATGAAAACCAACAAAAATTGACAAGAACCACGAAAAGTTCTTGTATTTTAAGATAAAAATCTTACGCTATTAAAGAAAAAGCTTCCAGCTCGCTGAAATCTGTTCATTTGCTGAAAACCAACAAAACCACCAAAAGTTCTTGTATTTGAAGATAAAATCTTTTTGCTTTGACGAAGAAAGATCTAGCTGACTGAAATAAGTTCATTCGATGAAAACCAACAAAAATTGACAAGAGCCACGAAAAGTTCTTGTATTTTAAGATAAAATCTTACTCTTTTAATGAAAAAACTTGCAGCTCGCTGAAATATGTTCATTTGCTGAAAACCATCAAAACCACGAAAAGTTCTTGTATTTGAAGATCAAATCTTTTTGCTTTGAAGAAGAAAGATCGAGCTGACTGAAATAAGTTCATTAGATGAAAACCAACAAAAGTTGACAAGAACCACGAAAAGTTCTTGTATTTTAAGATAAAATCTTACTGTATTCAGGAAAAAACTTCCAGCTCGCTGAAATCTGTTCATTTGCTGAAAACCATCAAAACCACGAAAAGTTCTTGTATTTGAAGATAAAATCTTTTTGCTTTGAAGAAGAAAGATCTAGCTGACTGAAATAAGTTCATGAGATGAAAACTAACAAAAATTGACAAGAACCACGAAAAGTTCTTGTATTTTAAGATAAAATCTTACTCTATTAAGGAAAAAACTTCCAGCTCGCTGAAATCTGTTCATTTGTTGAAAACCAACAAAACCACCAAAAGTTCATGTATTTGAAGATAAAATCTTTTTGCTTTGACGAAGAAAGATCTAGCTGACTGAAATAAGTTCATTAGATGAAAACCAACAAAAATTGACAAGAACCACGAAAAGTTCTTGTATTTTAAGATAAAATCTTAGGCTATAAAGAAAAAACTTCCAGCTCGCTGAAATCTGTTCATTTGCTGAAAACCATCAAAACCACGAAAAGTTCTTGTATTTGAAGATAAAATTTTTTTGCTTTGAAGAAGAAAGATCTAGCTGACTGAAATAAGTTCATTAGATGAAAACCAACAAAAATTGACAAGAACCACGAAAAGATCTTGTATTTTAAGATAAAATCTTACGCTATTAAAGAAAAAACTCCCAGCTCGCTGAAATATGTTCATTTGCTGAAAACGAACAAAACCACGAAAAGTTCTTGTATTTGAAGATAAAATCTTTTTTCTTTGAAGAAGAAAGATCTAGCTGACTGAAATAAGTTCATTAGATGAAAACCAACAAAAGTTGACAAGAACCACGAAAAGTTCTTGTATTTTAAGATAAAATCTTACTCTATTAAGGAAAAAACTTCCAGCTCGCTGAAATATGTTCATTTGCTGAAAACCATCAAAACCACGAAAAGTTCTTGTATTTGAAGATAAAATCTTTTTGCTTTGAAGAAGAAAGATCAAGCTGACTGAAATAAGTTCATCAGATGAAAACCAACAAAAATTGACAAGAACCACGAAAAGTTCTTGTATTTTAAGATAAAATCTTACTCTTTTAAAGAAAAAACTCCCAGCTCGCTGAAATATGTTCATTTGCTGAAAAACAACAAAACCACGAAAAGTTCTTGTATTTGAAGATAAAATCTTTTTTCTTTGAAGAAGAAAGATCTAGCTGACTGAAATAAGTTCATTAGATGAAAACCAACAAAAATTGACAAGAACCACGAAAAGTTCTTGTATTTTAAGATAAAATCTTACTCGATTCAGGAAAAAGCTTCCAGCTCGCTGAAATATGTTCATTTGCTGAAAACCATCAAAACCACGAAAAGTTCTTGTATTTGAAGATAAAATCTTTTTGCTTTGAAGAAGAAAGATCTAGCTGACTGAAATAAGTTCATTAGATGAAAACCAACAAAAATTGACAAGAACCACAAAAAGTTCTTGTATTTTAAGATAAAATCTTACTCTATTAAGGAAAAAACTTCCAGCTCGCTGAAATATGTTCATTTGCTGAAAACCATCAAAACCACGAAAAGTTCTTGTATTTGAAGATAAAATCTTTTTGCTTTGAAGAAGAAAGATCTAGCTGACTGAAATAAGTTCATTGGATGAAAACCAACAAAAATTGACAAGAACCACGAAAAGTTCTTGTATTTTAAGATAAAATCTTACGCTATTAAAGAAAAAACTCCCAGCTCGCTGAAATATGTTCATTTGCTGAAAACCAACAAAACCACAAAAAGTTCTTTTATTTGAAGATAAAATCTTTTTGCTTTGAAGAAGAAAGATCTAGCTGACTGAAATAAGTTCATTAGATGAAAACCAACAAAAATTGACAAGAACCACGAAAAGTTCTTGTATTTTAAGATAAAATCTTACTCTGTTAAAGAGAAAACTCCCAGCTCGCTGAAATATGTTCATTTGCTGAAAAACAACAAAACCGCGAAAAGTTCTTGTATTTGAAGATAAAATCTTTTTGCTTTGAAGAAGAAAGATCGAGCTGACTGAAATAAGTTCATTGGATGAAAACCAACAAAAATTGACAAGAACCACGAAAAGTTCTTGTATTTTAAGATAAAATCTTACGCTATTAAAGAAAAAACTCCCAGCTCGCTGAAATATGTTCATTTGCTGAAAACCAACAAAACCACAAAAAGTTCTTTTATTTGAAGATAAAATCTTTTTGCTTTGAAGAAGAAAGATCTAGCTGACTGAAATAAGTTCATTAGATGAAAACCAACAAAAATTGACAAGAACCACGAAAAGTTCTTGTATTTTAAGATAAAATCTTAATCTATCAAGGAAAAAAATTCCAGCTCACTGAAATATGTTCATTTGCTGAAAACCATCAAAACCACGAAAAGTTCTTGTATTTGAAGATAAAATCTTTTTGCTTTGAAGAACAAAGATCTAGCTGACTGAAATAAGTTCATTAGATGAAAACCAACAAAAATTGACAAGAACCACGAAAAGTTCTTGTATTTTAAGATGAAATCTTACGCTATTAAAGAAAAAACTCCCAGCTCGCTGAAATATGTTCATTTGCTGAAAACCAACAAAACCACGAAAAGTTCTTGTATTTGAAGATAAAATCTTTTTTCTTTGAAGAATAAAGATCTAGCTGACTGAAATAAGTTCATTAGATGAAAACCAACAAAAATTGACAAGAACCACGAAAAGTTCTTGTATTTTAAGATAAAATCTTACTCTATTAAGGAAAAAACTTCCAGCTCGCTGAAATATGTTCATTTGCTGAAAACCATCAAAACCACGAAAAGTTCTTGTATTTGAAGATAAAATCTTTTTGCTTTGAAGAACAAAGATCTAGCTGACTGAAATAAGTTCATTAGATGAAAACCAACAAAAATTGACAAGAACCACGAAAAGTTCTTGTATTTTAAGATGAAATCTTACGCTATTAAAGAAAAAACTCCCAGCTCGCTGAAATATGTTCATTTGCTGAAAACCAACAAAACCACGAAAAGTTCTTGTATTTGAAGATAAAATCTTTTTTCTTTGAAGAATAAAGATCTAGCTGACTGAAATAAGTTCATTAGATGAAAACCAACAAAAATTGACAAGAACCACGAAAAGTTCTTGTATTTTAAGATAAAATCTTACTCTATTAAGGAAAAAACTTCCAGCTCGCTGAAATATGTTCATTTGCTGAAAACCATCAAAACCACGAAAAGTTCTTGTATTTGAAGATCAAATCTTTTTGCTTTGAAGAAGAAAGATCTAGCTGACTGAAATAAGTTCATGAGATGAAAACCAACAAAAATTGAAAAGAACCACGAAAAGTTCTTGTATTTTAAGATAAAATCTTACTGTATTAAGGAAAAAACTTCCAGCTCGCTGAAATATGTTCATTTGCTGAAAACCATCAAAACCACGAAAAGTTCTTGTATTTGAAGATCAAATCTTTTTGCTTTGAAGAAGAAAGATCTAGCTGACTGAAATAAGTTCATTAGATGAAAACCAACAAAAATTGACAAGAACCACGAAAAGTTCTTGTATTTTAAGATAAAATCTTACTCGATTCAGGAAAAAACTTCCAGCTTGCTGAAATATGTTCATTTGCTGAAAACCATCAAAACCACGAAAAGTTCTTGTATTTGAAGATAAAATCTTTTTGCTTTGAAGAAGAAAGATCTAGCTGACTGAAATAGGTTCATTCGATGAAAACCAACAAAAATTGACAAGAACCACAAAAAGTTCTTGTATTATAAGATAAAATCTTACTCTATTAAGGAAAAAACTTCCAGCTCGCTGAAATATGTTCATTTGCTGAAAACCATCAAAACCACGAAAAGTTCTTGTATTTGAAGATAAAATCTTTTTGCTTTGAAGAAGAAAGATCTAGCTGACTGAAATAAGTTCATTAGATGAAAACCAACAAAAATTGACAAGAACCACGAAAAGTTCTTGTATTTTAAGATAAAATCTTACTCTATTCAGGAAAAAACTTCCAGCTCGCTGAAATATGTTCATTTGCTGAAAACCATCAAAACCACTAAAAGTTCTTGTATTTGAAGATAAAATCTTTTTGCTTTGAAGAAGAAAGATCTAGCTGACTGAAATAAGTTCATTAGATGAAAACCAACAAAAATTGACAAGAACCACGAAAAGTTCTTGTATTTTAAGATGAAATCTTACGCTATTAAAGAAAAAACTCCCAGCTCGCTGAAATATGTTCATTTGCTGAAAACCAACAAAACCACGAAAAGTTCTTGTATTTGAAGATAAAATCTTTTTTTTTGAAGAATAAAGATCTAGCTGACTGAAATAAGTTCATTAGATGAAAACCAACAAAAATTGACAAGAACCACGAAAAGTTCTTGTATTTTAAGATAAAATCTTACTCTATTAAGGAAAAAACTTCCAGCTCGCTGAAATATGTTCATTTGCTGAAAACCATCAAAACCACGAAAAGTTCTTGTATTTGAAGATAAAATCTTTTTGCTTTGAAGAAGAAAGATCTAGCTGACTGAAATAAGTTCATTAGATGAAAACCAACAAAAATTGACAAGAACCACGAAAAGTTCTTGTATTTTAAGATAAAATCTTACTCTACTCAGGAAAAAACTTCCAGCTCGCTGAAATATGTTCATTTGCTGAAAACCATCAAAACCACGAAAAGTTCTTGTATTTGAAGATAAAATCTTTTTGCTTTGAAGAAGAAAGATCTAGCTGACTGAAATAAGTTCATTAGATGAAAACCAACAAAAATTGACAAGAACCACGAAAAGTTCTTGTATTTTAAGATGAAATCTTACGCTATTAAAGAAAAAACTCCCAGCTCGCTGAAATATGTTCATTTGCTGAAAACCAACAAAACCACGAAAAGTTCTTGTATTTGAAGATAAAATCTTTTTTCTTTGAAGAAGAAAGATCTAGCTGACTGAAATAAGTTCATTAGATGAAAACCAACAAAAATTGACAAGAACCACGAAAAGTTCTTGTATTTTAAGATAAAATCTTACTCTATTAAGGAAAAAACTTCCAGCTCGCTGAAATATGTTCATTTGCTGAAAACCATCAAAACCACGAAAAGTTCTTGTATTTGAAGATAAAATCTTTTTGCTTTGAAGAAGAAAGATCTAGCTGACTGAAATAAGTTCATTAGATGAAAACCAACAAAAATTGACAAGAACCACGAAAAGTTCTTGTATTTTAAGATAAAATCTTACTCTGTTAAAGAAAAAACTCCCAGCTCGCTGAAATATGTTCATTTGCTGAAAACCAACAAAACCACGAAAAGTTCTTGTATTTGAAGATAAAATCTTTTTTCTTTGAAGAAGAAAGATCTAGCTGACTGAAATAAGTTCATTAGATGAAAACCAACAAAATTTGACAAGAACCACGAAAAGTTCTTGTATTTTAAGATAAAATCTTACTCTATTCAGGAAAAAACTTCCAGCTCGCTGAAATATGTTCATTTGCTGAAAACCATCAAAACCACGAAAAGTTCTTGTATTTGAAGATAAAATCTTTTTGCTTTGAAGAAGAAAGATCTAGCTGACTGAAATAAGTTCATTAGATGAAAACCAACAAAAATTGACAAGAACCACGAAAAGTTCTTGTATTTTAAGATGAAATCTTACGCTATTAAAGAAAAAACTCCCAGCTCGCTGAAATATGTTCATTTGCTGAAAACCAACAAAACCACGAAAAGTTCTTGTATTTGAAGATAAAATCTTTTTTCTTTGAAGAAGAAAGATCTAGCTGACTGAAATAAGTTCATTAGATGAAAACCAACAAAAATTGACAACAACCACGAAAAGTTCTTGTATTTTAAGATAAAATCTTACTCTATTAAGGAAAAACATCCAGCTCGCTGAAATATGTTCATTTGCTGAAAACCATCAAAACCACGAAAAGTTCTTGTATTTGAAGATAAAATCTTTTTGCTTTCAAGAAGAAAGATCTAGCTGACTGAAATAAGTTCATTAGATGAAAACTAACAAAAATTGACAAGAACCACGAAAAGTTCTTGTATTTTAAGATAAAATCTTACTCTGTTAAAGAGAAAACTCCCAGCTCGCTGAAATATGTTCATTTGCTGAAAAACAACAAAACCGCGAAAAGTTCTTGTATTTGAAGATAAAATCTTTTTGCTTTGAAGAAGAAAGATCGAGCTGACTGAAATAAGTTCATTGGATGAAAACCAACAAAAATTGACAAGAACCACGAAAAGTTCTTGTATTTTAAGATAAAATCTTACGCTATTAAAGAAAAAACTCCCAGCTCGCTGAAATATGTTCATTTGCTGAAAACCAACAAAACCACGAAAAGTTCTTTTATTTGAAGATAAAATCTTTTTGCTTTGAAGAAGAAAGATCTAGCTGACTGAAATAAGTTCATTAGATGAAAACCAAAAAAAATTGACAAAAACCACGAAAAGTTCTTGTATTTTAAGATAAAATCTTACTCTATTAAGGAAAAAACTTCCAGCTCGCTGAAATCTGTTCATTTGCTGAAAACCATCAAAACCACGAAAAGTTCTTGTATTTGAAGATAAAATCTTTTTGCTTTGAAGAAGAAAGATCTAGCTGACTGAAATAAGTTCATTAGATGAAAACCAACAAAAATTGACAAGAACCACGAAAAGTTCTTGTATTTTAAGATAAAATCTTACTCTATTAAAGAAAAAACTTCCAGCTCGCTGAAATCTGTTCATTTGCTGAAAACCATCAAAACCACGAAACGTTCTTGTATTTGAAGATAAAATCTTTTTGCTTTGAAGAAGAAAGATCTAGCTGACTGAAATAAGTTCATTAGATGAAAACTAACAAAAATTGACAAGAACCACGAAAAGTTCTTGTATTTTAAGATAAAATCTTACTCTATTAAGGAAAAAACTTCCAGCTCGCTGAAATCTGTTCATTTGTTGAAAACCAACAAAACCACCAAAAGTTCTTGTATTTGAAGATAAAATCTTTTGCTTTGACGAAGAAAGATCTAGCTGACTGAAATAAGTTCATTAGATGAAAACCAACAAAAATTGACAAGAACCACGAAAAGTTCTTGTATTTTAAGATAAAATCTTAGGCTATAAAGAAAAAACTTCCAGCTCGCTGAAATCTGTTCATTTGCTGAAAACCATCAAAACCACGAAAAGTTCTTGTATTTGAAGATAAAATTTTTTTGCTTTGAAGAAGAAAGATCTAGCTGACTGAAATAAGTTCATTAGATGAAAACCAACAAAAATTGACAAGAACCACGAAAAGATCTTGTATTTTAAGATAAAATCTTACGCTATTAAAGAAAAAACTCCCAGCTCGCTGAAATATGTTCATTTGCTGAAAACCAACAAAACCACGAAAAGTTCTTGTATTTGAAGATAAAATCTTTTTTCTTTGAAGAAGAAAGATCTAGCTGACTGAAATAAGTTCATTAGATGAAAACCAACAAAAGTTGACAAGAACCACGAAAAGTTCTTGTATTTTAAGATAAAATCTTACTCTATTCAGGAAAAAACTTCCAGCTCGCTGAAATATGTTCATTTGCTGAAAACCATCAAAACCACGAAAAGTTCTTGTATTTGAAGATAAAATCTTTTTGCTTTGAAGAAGAAAGATCAAGCTGATTGAAATAAGTTCATTAGATGAAAACCAACAAAAATTGACAAGAACCACGAAAAGTTCTTGTATTTTAAGATAAAATCTTACTCTGTTAAAGAAAAAACTCCCAGCTCGCTGAAATATGTTCATTTGCTGAAAAACAACAAAACCACGAAAAGTTCTTGTATTTGAAGATAAAATCTTTTTGCTTTGAAGAAGAAAGATCGAGCTGACTGAAATAAGTTCATTAGATGAAAACCAACAAAAATTGACAAGAACCACGAACAGTTCTTGTATTTTAAGATAAAATCTTACTCTATTCAGGAAAAAACTTCCAGCTCGCTGAAATATGTTCATTTGCTGAAAACCAACAAAACCACGAAAAGTTCTTGTATTTGAAGATAAAATCTTTTTTCTTTGAAGAAGAAAGATCTAGCTGACTGAAATAAGTTCATTAGATGAAAACCAACAAAAATTGACAACAACCACGAAAAGTTCTTGTATTTTAAGATAAAATCTTACTCTATTAAGGAAAAACTTCCAGCTCGCTGAAATATGTTCATTTGCTGAAAACCATCAAAACCACGAAAAGTTCTTGTATTTGAAGATAAAATCTTTTTGCTTTCAAGAAGAAAGATCTAGCTGACTGAAATAAGTTCATTAGATGAAAACTAACAAAAATTGACAAGAACCACGAAAAGTTCTTGTATTTTAAGATAAAATCTTACTCTGTTAAAGAGAAAACTCCCAGCTCGCTGAAATATGTTCATTTGCTGAAAAACAACAAAACCGCGAAAAGTTCTTGTATTTGAAGATAAAATCTTTTTGCTTTGAAGAAGAAAGATCGAGCTGACTGAAATAAGTTCATTGGATGAAAACCAACAAAAATTGACAAGAACCACGAAAAGTTCTTGTATTTTAAGATAAAATCTTACGCTATTGAAGAAAAAACTCCCAGCTCGCTGAAATATGTTCATTTGCTGAAAACCAACAAAACCACAAAAAGTTCTTTTATTTGAAGATAAAATCTTTTTGCTTTGAAGAAGAAAGATCTAGCTGACTGAAATAAGTTCATTAGATGAAAACCAACAAAAATTGACAAGAACCACGAAAAGTTCTTGTATTTTAAGATAAAATCTTAATCTATCAAGGAAAAAAATTCCAGCTCACTGAAATATGTTCATTTGCTGAAAACCATCAAAACCACGAAAAGTTCTTGTATTTGAAGATAAAATCTTTTTGCTTTGAAGAACAAAGATCTAGCTGACTGAAATAAGTTCATTAGATGAAAACCAACAAAAATTGACAAGAACCACGAAAAGTTCTTGTATTTTAAGATGAAATCTTACGCTATTAAAGAAAAAACTCCCAGCTCGCTGAAATATGTTCATTTGCTGAAAACCAACAAAACCACGAAAAGTTCTTGTATTTGAAGATAAAATCTTTTTTCTTTGAAGAATAAAGATCTAGCTGACTGAAATAAGTTCATTAGATGAAAACCAACAAAAATTGACAAGAACCACGAAAAGTTCTTGTATTTTAAGATAAAATCTTACTCTATTAAGGAAAAAACTTCCAGCTCGCTGAAATATGTTCATTTGCTGAAAACCATCAAAACCACGAAAAGTTCTTGTATTTGAAGATAAAATCTTTTTGCTTTGAAGAAGAAAGATCTAGCTGACTGAAATAAGTTCATTAGATGAAAACCAACAAAAATTGACAAGAACCACGAAAAGTTCTTGTATTTTAAGATAAAATCTTACGCTATTAAAGAAAAAACTCCCAGCTCGCTGAAATATGTTCATTTGCTGAAAACCAACAAAACCACGAAAAGTTCTTGTATTTGAAGATAAAATCTTTTTTCTTTGAAGAAGAAAGATCTAGCTGACTGAAATAAGTTCATTAGATGAAAACCAACAAAAATTGACAAGAACCACGAAAAGTTCTTGTATTTTAAGATAAAATCTTACTCTACTCAGGAAAAAACTTCCAGCTCGCTGAAATATGTTCATTTGCTGAAAACCATCAAAACCACGAAAAGTTCTTGTATTTGAAGATAAAATCTTTTTGCTTTGAAGAAGAAAGATCTAGCTGACTGAAATAAGTTCATTAGATGAAAACCAACAAAAATTGACAAGAACCACGAAAAGTTCTTGTATTTTAAGATGAAATCTTACGCTATTAAAGAAAAAACTCCCAGCTCGCTGAAATATGTTCATTTGCTGAAAACCAACAAAACCACGAAAAGTTCTTGTATTTGAAGATAAAATCTTTTTTCTTTGAAGAAGAAAGATCTAGCTGACTGAAATAAGTTCATTAGATGAAAACCAACAAAAATTGACAAGAACCACGAAAAGTTCTTGTATTTTAAGATAAAATCTTACTCTATTAAGGAAAAAACTTCCAGCTCGCTGAAATATGTTCATTTGCTGAAAACCATCAAAACCACGAAAAGTTCTTGTATTTGAAGATAAAATCTTTTTGCTTTGAAGAAGAAAGATCTAGCTGACTGAAATAAGTTCATTAGATGAAAACCAACAAAAATTGACAAGAACCACGAAAAGTTCTTGTATTTTAAGATAAAATCTTACTCTGTTAAAGAAAAAACTCCCAGCTCGCTGAAATATGTTCATTTGCTGAAAACCAACAAAACCACGAAAAGTTCTTGTATTTGAAGATAAAATCTTTTTTCTTTGAAGAAGAAAGATCTAGCTGACTGAAATAAGTTCATTAGATGAAAACCAACAAAATTTGACAAGAACCACGAAAAGTTCTTGTATTTTAAGATAAAATCTTACTCTATTCAGGAAAAAACTTCCAGCTCGCTGAAATATGTTCATTTGCTGAAAACCATCAAAACCACGAAAAGTTCTTGTATTTGAAGATAAAATCTTTTTGCTTTGAAGAAGAAAGATCTAGCTGACTGAAATAAGTTCATTAGATGAAAACCAACAAAAATTGACAAGAACCACGAAAAGTTCTTGTATTTTAAGATGAAATCTTACGCTATTAAAGAAAAAACTCCCAGCTCGCTGAAATATGTTCATTTGCTGAAAACCAACAAAACCACGAAAAGTTCTTGTATTTGAAGATAAAATCTTTTTTCTTTGAAGAAGAAAGATCTAGCTGACTGAAATAAGTTCATTAGATGAAAACCAACAAAAATTGACAACAACCACGAAAAGTTCTTGTATTTTAAGATAAAATCTTACTCTATTAAGGAAAAACATCCAGCTCGCTGAAATATGTTCATTTGCTGAAAACCATCAAAACCACGAAAAGTTCTTGTATTTGAAGATAAAATCTTTTTGCTTTCAAGAAGAAAGATCTAGCTGACTGAAATAAGTTCATTAGATGAAAACTAACAAAAATTGACAAGAACCACGAAAAGTTCTTGTATTTTAAGATAAAATCTTACTCTGTTAAAGAGAAAACTCCCAGCTCGCTGAAATATGTTCATTTGCTGAAAAACAACAAAACCGCGAAAAGTTCTTGTATTTGAAGATAAAATCTTTTTGCTTTGAAGAAGAAAGATCGAGCTGACTGAAATAAGTTCATTGGATGAAAACCAACAAAAATTGACAAGAACCACGAAAAGTTCTTGTATTTTAAGATAAAATCTTACGCTATTAAAGAAAAAACTCCCAGCTCGCTGAAATATGTTCATTTGCTGAAAACCAACAAAACCACGAAAAGTTCTTTTATTTGAAGATAAAATCTTTTTGCTTTGAAGAAGAAAGATCTAGCTGACTGAAATAAGTTCATTAGATGAAAACCAACAAAAATTGACAAGAACCACGAAAAGTTCTTGTATTTTAAGATAAAATCTTAATCTATTAAGGAAAAAACTTCCAGCTCACTGAAATATGTTCATTTGCTGAAAACCATCAAAACCACGAAAAGTTCTTGTATTTGAAGATAAAATCTTTTTGCTTTGAAGAACAAAGATCTAGCTGACTGAAATAAGTTCATTAGATGAAAACCAAAAAAAATTGACAAAAACCACGAAAAGTTCTTGTATTTTAAGATAAAATCTTACTCTATTAAGGAAAAAACTTCCAGCTCGCTGAAATCTGTTCATTTGCTGAAAACCATCAAAACCACGAAAAGTTCTTGTATTTGAAGATAAAATCTTTTTGCTTTGAAGAAGAAAGATCTAGCTGACTGAAATAAGTTCATTAGATGAAAACCAACAAAAATTGACAAGAACCACGAAAAGTTCTTGTATTTTAAGATAAAATCTTACTCTATTAAAGAAAAAACTTCCAGCTCGCTGAAATCTGTTCATTTGCTGAAAACCATCAAAACCACGAAACGTTCTTGTATTTGAAGATAAAATCTTTTTGCTTTGAAGAAGAAAGATCTAGCTGACTGAAATAAGTTCATTAGATGAAAACTAACAAAAATTGACAAGAACCACGAAAAGTTCTTGTATTTTAAGATAAAATCTTACTCTATTAAGGAAAAAACTTCCAGCTCGCTGAAATCTGTTCATTTGTTGAAAACCAACAAAACCACCAAAAGTTCTTGTATTTGAAGATAAAATCTTTTGCTTTGACGAAGAAAGATCTAGCTGACTGAAATAAGTTCAGTAGATGAAAACCAACAAAAATTGACAAGAACCACGAAAAGTTCTTGTATTTTAAGATAAAATCTTAGGCTATAAAGAAAAAACTTCCAGCTCGCTGAAATCTGTTCATTTGCTGAAAACCATCAAAACCACGAAAAGTTCTTGTATTTGAAGATAAAATTTTTTTGCTTTGAAGAAGAAAGATCTAGCTGACTGAAATAAGTTCATTAGATGAAAACCAACAAAAATTGACAAGAACCACGAAAAGATCTTGTATTTTAAGATAAAATCTTACGCTATTAAAGAAAAAACTCCCAGCTCGCTGAAATATGTTCATTTGCTGAAAACCAACAAAACCACGAAAAGTTCTTGTATTTGAAGATAAAATCTTTTTTCTTTGAAGAAGAAAGATCTAGCTGACTGAAATAAGTTCATTAGATGAAAACCAACAAAAGTTGACAAGAACCACGAAAAGTTCTTGTATTTTAAGATAAAATCTTACTGTATTCAGGAAAAAACTTCCAGCTCGCTGAAATATGTTCATTTGCTGAAAACCATCAAAACCACGAAAAGTTCTTGTATTTGAAGATAAAATCTTTTTGCTTTGAAGAAGAAAGATCAAGCTGATTGAAATAAGTTCATTAGATGAAAACCAACAAAAATTGACAAGAACCACGAAAAGTTCTTGTATTTTAAGATAAAATCTTACTCTGTTAAAGAAAAAACTCCCAGCTCGCTGAAATATGTTCATTTGCTGAAAAACAACAAAACCACGAAAAGTTCTTGTATTTGAAGATAAAATCTTTTTGCTTTGAAGAAGAAAGATCGAGCTGACTGAAATAAGTTCATTAGATGAAAACCAACAAAAATTGACAAGAACCACGAAAAGTTCTTGTATTTTAAGATAAAATCTTACTCTATTCAGGAAAAAACTTCCAGCTCGCTGAAATATGTCCATTTGCTGAAAACCAACAAAACCACGAAAAGTTCTTGTATTTGAAGATAAAATCTTTTTTCTTTGAAGAAGAAAGATCTAGCTGACTGAAATAAGTTCATTAGATGAAAACCAACAAAAATTGACAACAACCACGAAAAGTTCTTGTATTTTAAGATAAAATCTTACTCTATTAAGGAAAAACTTCCAGCTCGCTGAAATATGTTCATTTGCTGAAAACCATCAAAACCACGAAAAGTTCTTGTATTTGAAGATAAAATCTTTTTGCTTTCAAGAAGAAAGATCTAGCTGACTGAAATAAGTTCATTAGATGAAAACTAACAAAAATTGACAAGAACCACGAAAAGTTCTTGTATTTTAAGATAAAATCTTACTCTGTTAAAGAGAAAACTCCCAGCTCGCTGAAATATGTTCATTTGCTGAAAAACAACAAAACCGCGAAAAGTTCTTGTATTTGAAGATAAAATCTTTTTGCTTTGAAGAAGAAAGATCGAGCTGACTGAAATAAGTTCATTGGATGAAAACCAACAAAAATTGACAAGAACCACGAAAAGTTCTTGTATTTTAAGATAAAATCTTACGCTATTAAAGAAAAAACTCCCAGCTCGCTGAAATATGTTCATTTGCTGAAAACCAACAAAACCACAAAAAGTTCTTTTATTTGAAGATAAAATCTTTTTGCTTTGAAGAAGAAAGATCTAGCTGACTGAAATAAGTTCATTAGATGAAAACCAACAAAAATTGACAAGAACCACGAAAAGTTCTTGTATTTTAAGATAAAATCTTAATCTATCAAGGAAAAAAATTCCAGCTCACTGAAATATGTTCATTTGCTGAAAACCATCAAAACCACGAAAAGTTCTTGTATTTGAAGATAAAATCTTTTTGCTTTGAAGAACAAAGATCTAGCTGACTGAAATAAGTTCATTAGATGAAAACCAAAAAAAATTGACAAAAACCACGAAAAGTTCTTGTATTTTAAGATAAAATCTTACTCTATTAAGGAAAAAACTTCCAGCTCGCTGAAATCTGTTCATTTGCTGAAAACCATCAAAACCACGAAAAGTTCTTGTATTTGAAGATAAAATCTTTTTGCTTTGAAGAAGAAAGATCTAGCTGACTGAAATAAGTTCATGAGATGAAAACTAACAAAAATTGACAAGAACCACGAAAAGTTCTTGTATTTTAAGATAAAATCTTACTCTATTAAGGAAAAAACTTCCAGCTCGCTGAAATCTGTTCATTTGTTGAAAACCAACAAAACCACCAAAAGTTCATGTATTTGAAGATAAAATCTTTTTGCTTTGACGAAGAAAGATCTAGCTGACTGAAATAAGTTCATTAGATGAAAACCAACAAAAATTGACAAGAACCACGAAAAGTTCTTGTATTTTAAGATAAAATCTTAGGCTATAAAGAAAAAACTTCCAGCTCGCTGAAATCTGTTCATTTGCTGAAAACCATCAAAACCACGAAAAGTTCTTGTATTTGAAGATAAAATTTTTTTGCTTTGAAGAAGAAAGATCTAGCTGACTGAAATAAGTTCATTAGATGAAAACCAACAAAAATTGACAAGAACCACGAAAAGATCTTGTATTTTAAGATAAAATCTTACGCTATTAAAGAAAAAACTCCCAGCTCGCTGAAATATGTTCATTTGCTGAAAACGAACAAAACCACGAAAAGTTCTTGTATTTGAAGATAAAATCTTTTTTCTTTGAAGAAGAAAGATCTAGCTGACTGAAATAAGTTCATTAGATGAAAACCAACAAAAGTTGACAAGAACCACGAAAAGTTCTTGTATTTTAAGATAAAATCTTACTGTATTAAGGAAAAAACTTCCAGCTCGCTGAAATATGTTCATTTGCTGAAAACCATCAAAACCACGAAAAGTTCTTGTATTTGAAGATAAAATCTTTTTGCTTTGAAGAAGAAAGATCAAGCTGACTGAAATAAGTTCATTAGATGAAAACCAACAAAAATTGACAAGAACCACGAAAAGTTCTTGTATTTTAAGATAAAATCTTACTCTTTTAAAGAAAAAACTCCCAGCTCGCTGAAATATGTTCATTTGCTGAAAAACAACAAAACCACGAAAAGTTCTTGTATTTGAAGATAAAATCTTTTTTCTTTGAAGAAGAAAGATCTAGCTGACTGAAATAAGTTCATTAGATGAAAACCAACAAAAATTGACAAGAACCACGAAAAGTTCTTGTATTTTAAGATAAAATCTTACTCGATTCAGGAAAAAGCTTCCAGCTCGCTGAAATATGTTCATTTGCTGAAAACCATCAAAACCACGAAAAGTTCTTGTATTTGAAGATAAAATCTTTTTGCTTTGAAGAAGAAAGATCTAGCTGACTGAAATAAGTTCATTAGATGAAAACCAACAAAAATTGACAAGAACCACAAAAAGTTCTTGTATTTTAAGATAAAATCTTACTCTATTAAGGAAAAAACTTCCAGCTCGCTGAAATATGTTCATTTGCTGAAAACCATCAAAACCACGAAAAGTTCTTGTATTTGAAGATAAAATCTTTTTGCTTTGAAGAAGAAAGATCTAGCTGACTGAAATAAGTTCATTGGATGAAAACCAACAAAAATTGACAAGAACCACGAAAAGTTCTTGTATTTTAAGATAAAATCTTACTCTATTCAGGAAAAAACTTCCAGCTCGCTGAAATATGTTCATTTGCTGAAAACCATCAAAACCACGAAAAGTTCTTGTATTTGAAGATAAAATCTTTTTGCTTTGAAGAAGAAAGATCTAGCTGACTGAAATAAGTTCATTAGATGAAAACCAACAAAAATTGACAAGAACCACGAAAAGTTCTTGTATTTTAAGATGAAATCTTACGCTATTAAAGAAAAAACTCCCAGCTCGCTGAAATATGTTCATTTGCTGAAAACCAACAAAACCACGAAAAGTTCTTGTATTTGAAGATAAAATCTTTTTTCTTTGAAGAAGAAAGATCTAGCTGACTGAAATAAGTTCATTAGATGAAAACCAACAAAAATTGACAAGAACCACGAAAAGTTCTTGTATTTTAAGATAAAATCTTACTCTATTAAGGAAAAAACTTCCAGCTCGCTGAAATCTGTTCATTTGTTGAAAACCAACAAAACCACCAAAAGTTCATGTATTTGAAGATAAAATCTTTTTGCTTTGACGAAGAAAGATCTAGCTGACTGAAATAAGTTCATTAGATGAAAACCAACAAAAATTGACAAGAACCACGAAAAGTTCTTGTATTTTAAGATAAAATCTTAGGCTATAAAGAAAAAACTTCCAGCTCGCTGAAATCTGTTCATTTGCTGAAAACCATCAAAACCACGAAAAGTTCTTGTATTTGAAGATAACATTTTTTTGCTTTGAAGAAGAAAGATGCAGCTGACTGAAATAAGTTCATTAGATGAAAACCAACAAAAATTGACAAGAACCACGAAAAGATCTTGTATTTTAAGATAAAATCTTACGCTATTAAAGAAAAAACTCCCAGCTCGCTGAAATATGTTCATTTGCTGAAAACGAACAAAACCACGAAAAGTTCTTGTATTTGAAGATAAAATCTTTTTTCTTTGAAGAAGAAAGATCTAGCTGACTGAAATAAGTTCATTAGATGAAAACCAACAAAAGTTGACAAGAACCACGAAAAGTTCTTGTATTTTAAGATAAAATCTTACTGTATTAAGGAAAAAACTTCCAGCTCGCTGAAATATGTTCATTTGCTGAAAACCATCAAAACCACGAAAAGTTCTTGTATTTGAAGATAAAATCTTTTTGCTTTGAAGAAGAAAGATCAAGCTGACTGAAATAAGTTCATTAGATGAAAACCAACAAAAATTGACAAGAACCACGAAAAGTTCTTGTATTTTAAGATAAAATCTTACTCTTTTAAAGAAAAAACTCCCAGCTCGCTGAAATATGTTCATTTGCTGAAAAACAACAAAACCACGAAAAGTTCTTGTATTTGAAGATAAAATCTTTTTTCTTTGAAGAAGAAAGATCTAGCTGACTGAAATAAGTTCATTAGATGAAAACCAACAAAAATTGACAAGAACCACGAAAAGTTCTTGTATTTTAAGATAAAATCTTACTCGATTCAGGAAAAAGCTTCCAGCTCGCTGAAATATGTTCATTTGCTGAAAACCATCAAAACCACGAAAAGTTCTTGTATTTGAAGATAAAATCTTTTTGCTTTGAAGAAGAAAGATCTAGCTGACTGAAATAAGTTCATTGGATGAAAACCAACAAAAATTGACAAGAACCACGAAAAGTTCTTGTATTTTAAGATAAAATCTTACTCTATTCAGGAAAAAACTTCCAGCTCGCTGAAATATGTTCATTTGCTGAAAACCATCAAAACCACGAAAAGTTCTTGTATTTGAAGATAAAATCTTTTTGCTTTGAAGAAGAAAGATCTAGCTGACTGAAATAAGTTCATTAGATGAAAACCAACAAAAATTGACAAGAACCACGAAAAGTTCTTGTATTTTAAGATGAAATCTTACGCTATTAAAGAAAAAACTCCCAGCTCGCTGAAATATGTTCATTTGCTGAAAACCAACAAAACCACGAAAAGTTCTTGTATTTGAAGATAAAATCTTTTTTCTTTGAAGAAGAAAGATCTAGCTGACTGAAATAAGTTCATTAGATGAAAACCAACAAAAATTGACAAGAACCACGAAAAGTTCTTGTATTTTAAGATAAAATCTTACTCTATTAAGGAAAAAACTTCCAGCTCGCTGAAATATGTTCATTTGCTGAAAACCATCAAAACCACGAAAAGTTCTTGTATTTGAAGATAAAATCTTTTTGCTTTGAAGAAGAAAGATCTAGCTGACTGAAATAAGTTCATTAGATGAAAACCAACAAAAATTGACAAGAACCACGAAAAGTTCTTGTATTTTAAGATAAAATCTTACGCTATTAAAGAAAAAACTCCCAGCTCGCTGAAATATGTTCATTTGCTGAAAACCAACAAAACCACGAAAAGTTCTTGTATTTGAAGATAAAATCTTTTTTCTTTGAAGAAGAAAGATCTAGCTGACTGAAATAAGTTCATTAGATGAAAACCAACAAAAATTGACAAGAACCACGAAAAGTTCTTGTATTTTAAGATAAAATCTTACTCTATTCAGGAAAAAACTTCCAGCTCGCTGAAATATGTTCATTTGCTGAAAACCATCAAAACCACGAAAAGTTCTTGTATTTGAAGATAAAATCTTTTTGCTTTGAAGAAGAAAGATCCAGCTGACTGAAATAAGTTCATTAGATGAAAACCAACAAAAATTGACAAGAACCACGAAAAGTTCTTGTATTTTAAGATGAAATCTTACGCTATTAAAGAAAAAACTCCCAGCTCGCTGAAATATGTTCATTTGCTGAAAACCAACAAAACCACGAAAAGTTCTTGTATTTGAAGATAAAATCTTTTTTCTTTGAAGAAGAAAGATCTAGCTGACTGAAATAAGTTCATTCGATGAAAACCAACAAAAATTGACAAGAACCACGAAAAGTTCTTGTATTTTAAGATAAAATCTTACTCTATTAAGGAAAAAACTTCCAGCTCGCTGAAATATGTTCATTTGCTGAAAACCATCAAAACCACGAAAAGTTCTTGTATTTGAAGATAAAATCTTTTTGCTTTGAAGAAGAAAGATCTAGCTGACTGAAATAAGTTCATTAGATGAAAACCAACAAAAATTGACAAGAACCACGAAAAGTTCTTGTATTTTAAGATGAAATCTTACGCTATTAAAGAAAAAACTCCCAGCTCGCTGAAATATGTTCATTTGCTGAAAACCAACAAAACCACGAAAAGTTCTTTTATTTGAAGATAAAATCTTTTTTCTTTGAAGAAGAAAGATCTAGCTGACTGAAATAAGTTCATTAGATGAAAACCAACAAAAATTCACAAGAACCACGAAAAGTTCTTGTATTTTAAGATAAAATCTTACTCTATTAAGGAAAAAACTTCCAGCTCGCTGAAATATGTTCATTTGCTGAAAACCATCAAAACCACGAAAAGTTCTTGAATTTGAAGATAAAATCTTTTTGCTTTGAAGAAGAAAGATCGAGCTGACTGAAATAAGTTCATTAGATGAAAACCAACAAAAATTGACAAGAACCACGAAAAGTTCTTGTATTTTAAGATAAAATCTTAATCTATTAAGGAAAAAACTTCCAGCTCACTGAAATATGTTCATTTGCTGAAAACCATCAAAACCACGAAAAGTTCTTGTATTTGAAGATAAAATCTTTTTGCTTTGAAGAAGAAAGATCTAGCTGACTGAAATAAGTTGATTAGATGAAAACCAAAAAAAATTGACAAAAACCACGAAAAGTTCTTGTATTTTAAGATAAAATCTTACTCTATTAAGGAAAAAACTTCCAGCTCGCTGAAATCTGTTCATTTGGTGAAAACCATCAAAACCACGAAAAGTTCTTGTATTTGAAGATAAAATCTTTTTGCTTTGAAGAAGAAAGATCTAGCTGACTGAAATAAGTTCATTAGATGAAAACCAACAAAAATTGACAAGAACCACGAAAAGTTCTTGTATTTTAAGATAAAATCTTACTCTATTAAAGAAAAAACTTCCAGCTCGCTGAAATCTGTTCATTTGCTGAAAACCATCAAGACCACGAAACGTTCTTGTATTTGAAGATAAAATCTTTTTGCTTTGAAGAAGAAAGATCTAGCTGACTGAAATAAGTTCATTCGATGAAAACTAACAAAAATTGACAACAACCACGAAAAGTTCTTGTATTTTAAGATAAAATCTTACTCTATTCAGGAAAAAACTTCCAGCTCGCTGAAATCTGTTCATTTGTTGAAAACCAACAAAACCACCAAAAGTTCTTGTATTTGAAGATAAAATCTTTTTGCTTTGACGAAGAAAGATCTAGCTGACTGAAATAAGTTCATTAGATGAAAACCAACAAAAATTGACAAGAACCACGAAAAGTTCTTGTATTTTAAGATAAAATCTTAGGCTATTAAAGAAAAAACTTCCATCTCGCTGAAATCTGTTCATTTGCTGAAAACCATCAAAACCACGAAAAGTTCTTGTATTTGAAGATAAAATCTTTTTGCTTTGAAGAAGAAAGATCTTGCTGACTGAAATAAGTTCATTAGATGAAAACCAACAAAAATTGACAAGAACCACGAAAAGTTCTTGTATTTTAAGATAAAATCTTACGCTATTAAAGAAAAAACTCCCAGCTCGCTGAAATATGTTCATTTGCTGAAAACCAACAAAACCACGAAAAGTTCTTGTGTTTGAAGATAAAATCTTTTTTCTTTGAAGAAGAAAGATCTAGCTGACTGAAATAAGTTCATCAGATGAAAACCAACAAAAATTGACAAGAACCACGAAAAGTTCTTGTATTTTAAGATAAAATCTTACGCTATTAAAGAAAAAACTCCCAGCTCGCTGAAATATGTTCATTTGCTGAAAACCAACAAAACCACGAAAAGTTCTTGTATTTGAAGATAAAATCTTTTTTCTTTGAAGAAGAAAGATCTAGCTGACTGAAATAAGTTCATTAGATGAAAACCAACAAAAATTGACAAGAACCACGAGAAGTTCTTGTATTTTAAGATAAAATCTTACTCGATTCAGGAAAAAACTTCCAGCTCGCTGAAATATGTTCATTTGCTGAAAACCATCAAAACCACGAAAAGTTCTTGTATTTGAAGATAAAATCTTTTTGCTTTGAAGAAGAAAGATCTAGCTGACTGAAATAAGTTCATTAGATGAAAACCAACAAAAATTGACAAGAACCACAAAAAGTTCTTGTATTTTAAGATAAAATCTTACTCTATTAAGGAAAAAACTTCCAGCTCGCTGAAATATTTTCATTTGCTGAAAACCATCAAAACCACGAAAAGTTCTTGTATTTGAAGATAAAATCTTTTTGCTTTGAAGAAGAAAGATCTAGCTGACTGAAATAAGTTCATTAGATGAAAACCAACAAAAATTGACAAGAACCACGAAAAGTTCTTGTATTTTAAGATGAAATCTTACGCTATTAATGAAAAAACTCCCAGCTCGCTGAAATATGTTCATTTGCTGAAAACCAACAAAACCACGAAAAGTTCTTGTATTTGAAGATAAAATCTTTTTTCTTTGAAGAAGAAAGATCTAGCTGACTGAAATAAGTTCATTAGATGAAAACCAACAAAAATTGACAAGAACCACGAAAAGTTCTTGTATTTTAAGATAAAATCTTACTCTATTAAGGAAAAAACTTCCAGCTCGCTGAAATATGTTCATTTGCTGAAAACCATCAAAACCACGAAAAGTTCTTGTATTTGAAGATAAAATCTTTTTGCTTTGAAGAAGAAAGATCTACCTGACTGAAATAAGTTCATGCGATGAAAACCAACAAAAATTGACAAGAACCACGAAAAGTTCTTGTATTTTAAGATAAAATCTTACGCTATTAAAGAAAAAACTCCCAGCTCGCTGAAATATGTTCATTTGCTGAAAACCAACAAAACCACGAAAAGTTCTTGTATTTGAAGATAAAATCTTTTTTCTTTGAAGAAGAAAGATCTAGCTGACTGAAATAAGTTCATTAGATGAAAACCAACAAAAATTGACAAGAACCACGAAAAGTTCTTGTATTTTAAGATAAAATCTTACTCTATTCAGGAAAAACTTCCAGCTCGCTGAAATATGTTCATTTGCTGAAAACCATCAAAACCACGAAAAGTTCTTGTATTTGAAGATAAAATCTTTTTGCTTTCAAGAAGAAAGATCTGGCTGACTGAAATAAGTTCATTAGATGAAAACTAACAAAAATTGACAAGAACCACGAAAAGTTCTTGTATTTTAAGATAAAATCTTACTCTGTTAAAGAGAAAACTCCCAGCTCGCTGAAATATGTTCATTTGCTGAAAAACAACAAAACCGCGAAAAGTTCTTGTATTTGAAGATAAAATCTTTTTGCTTTGAAGAAGAAAGATCTAGCTGACTGAAATAAGTTCATTGGATGAAAACCAACAAAAATTGACAAGAACCACGAAAAGTTCTTGTATTTTAAGATAAAATCTTACGCTATTAAAGAAAAAACTCCCAGCTCGCTGAAATATGTTCATTTGCTGAAAACCAACAAAACCACGAAAAGTTCTTTTATTTGAAGATAAAATCTTTTTTCTTTGAAGAAGAAAGATCTAGCTGACTGAAATAAGTTCATTAGATGAAAACCAACAAAAATTCACAAGAACCACGAAAAGTTCTTGTATTTTAAGATAAAATCTTACTCTATTAAGGAAAAAACTTCCAGCTCGCTGAAATATGTTCATTTGCTGAAAACCATCAAAACCACGAAAAGTTCTTGAATTTGAAGATAAAATCTTTTTGCTTTGAAGAAGAAAGATCTAGCTGACTGAAATAAGTTCATTAGATGAAAACCAACAAAAATTGACAAGAACCACGAAAAGTTCTTGTATTTTAAGATAAAATCTTAATCTATTAAGGAAAAAACTTCCAGCTCACTGAAATATGTTCATTTGCTGAAAACCATCAAAACCACGAAAAGTTCTTGTATTTGAAGATAAAATCTTTTTGCTTTGAAGAAGAAAGATCTAGCTGACTGAAATAAGTTGATTAGATGAAAACCAAAAAAAATTGACAAAAACCACGAAAAGTTCTTGTATTTTAAGATAAAATCTTACTCTATTAAGGAAAAAACTTCCAGCTCGCTGAAATCTGTTCATTTGGTGAAAACCATCAAAACCACGAAAAGTTCTTGTATTTGAAGATAAAATCTTTTTGCTTTGAAGAAGAAAGATCTAGCTGACTGAAATAAGTTCATTAGATGAAAACCAACAAAAATTGACAAGAACCACGAAAAGTTCTTGTATTTTAAGATAAAATCTTACTCTATTAAAGAAAAAACTTCCAGCTCGCTGAAATCTGTTCATTTGCTGAAAACCATCAAAACCACGAAACGTTCTTGTATTTGAAGATAAAATCTTTTTGCTTTGAAGAAGAAAGATCTAGCTGACTGAAATAAGTTCATTCGATGAAAACTAACAAAAATTGACAACAACCACGAAAAGTTCTTGTATTTTAAGATAAAATCTTACTCTATTAAGGAAAAAACTTCCAGCTCGCTGAAATATGTTCATTTGCTGAAAACCATCAAAACCACGAAAGGTTCTTGTATTTGAAGATAAAATCTTTTTGCTTTGAAGAAGAAAGATCTAGCTGACTGAAATAAGTTCATTCGATGAAAACTAACAAAAATTGACAACAACCACGAAAAGTTCTTGTATTTTAAGATAAAATCTTACTCTATTCAGGAAAAAACTTCCAGCTCGCTGAAATCTGTTCATTTGTTGAAAACCAACAAAACCACCAAAAGTTCTTGTATTTGAAGATAAAATCTTTTTGCTTTGACGAAGAAAGATCTAGCTGACTGAAATAAGTTCATTAGATGAAAACCAACAAAAATTGACAAGAACCACGAAAAGTTCTTGTATTTTAAGATAAAATCTTAGGCTATTAAAGAAAAAACTTCCATCTCGCTGAAATCTGTTCATTTGCTGAAAACCATCAAAACCACGAAAAGTTCTTGTATTTGAAGATAAAATCTTTTTGCTTTGAAGAAGAAAGATCTAGCTGACTGAAATAAGTTCATTAGATGAAAACCAACAAAAATTGACAAGAACCACGAAAAGTTCTTGTATTTTAAGATAAAATCTTACGCTATTAAAGAAAAAACTCCCAGCTCGCTGAAATATGTTCATTTGCTGAAAACCAACAAAACCACGAAAAGTTCTTGTATTTGAAGATAAAATCTTTTTTCTTTGAAGAAGAAAGATCTAGCTGACTGAAATAAGTTCATGAGATGAAAACCAACAAAAATTGACAAGAACCACGAAAAGTTCTTGTATTTTAAGATAAAATCTTACGCTATTAAAGAAAAAACTCCCAGCTCGCTGAAATATGTTCATTTGCTGAAAACCAACAAAACCACGAAAAGTTCTTGTATTTGAAGATAAAATCTTTTTTCTTTGAAGAAGAAAGATCTAGCTGACTGAAATAAGTTCATGAGATGAAAACCAACAAAAATTGACAAGAACCACGAAAAGTTCTTGTATTTTAAGATAAAATCTTACTCGATTCAGGAAAAAACTTCCAGCTCGCTGAAATCTGTTCATTTGCTGTAAACCATCAAAACCACGAAAAGTTCTTGTATTTGAAGATAAAATCTTTTTGCTTTGAAGAAGAAAGATCTAGCTGACTGAAATAAGTTCATTAGATGAAAACCAACAAAAATTGACAAGAACCACAAAAAGTTCTTGTATTTTAAGATAAAATCTTACTCTATTAAGGAAAAAACTTCCAGCTCGCTGAAATATTTTCATTTGCTGAAAACCATCAAAACCACGAAAAGTTCTTGTATTTGAAGATAAAATCTTTTTGCTTTGAAGAAGAAAGATCTAGCTGACTGAAATAAGTTCATTGGATGAAAACCAACAAAAATTGACAAGAACCACGAAAAGTTCTTGTATTTTAAGATAAAATCTTACTCTATTCAGAAAAAACTTCCAGCTCGCTGAAATATGTTCATTTGCTGAAAACCATCAAATCCACGAAAAGTTCTTGTATTTGAAGATAAAATCTTTTTGCTTTGAAGAAGAAAGATCTAGCTGACTGAAATAAGTTCATTAGATGAAAACCAACAAAAATTGACAAGAACCACGAAAAGTTCTTGTATTTTAAGATGAAATCTTACGCTATTAAAGAAAAAACTCCCAGCTCGCTGAAATATGTTCATTTGCTGAAAACCAACAAAACCACGAAAAGTTCTTGTATTTGAAGATAAAATCTTTTTTCTTTGAAGAAGAAAGATCTAGATGAAAACCAACAAAAATTGACAAGAACCACGAAAAGTTCTTGTATTTTAAGATAAAATCTTACTCTATTAAGGAAAAAACTTCCAGCTCGCTGAAATATGTTCATTTGCTGAAAACCATCAAAACCACGAAAGGTTCTTGTATTTGAAGATAAAATCTTTTTGCTTTGAAGAAGAAAGATCTAGCTGACTGAAATAAGTTCATCAGATGAAAACCAACAAAAATTGACAAGAACCACGAAAAGTTCTTGTATTTTAAGATAAAATCTTACTCTATTCAGAAAAAACTTCCAGCTCGCTGAAATATGTTCATTTGCTGAAAACCATCAAATCCACGAAAAGTTCTTGTATTTGAAGATAAAATCTTTTTGCTTTGAAGAAGAAAGATCTAGCTGACTGAAATAAGTTCATGAGATGAAAACCAACAAAAATTGACAAGAACCACGAAAAGTTCTTGTATTTTAAGATGAAATCTTACGCTATTAAAGAAAAAACTCCCAGCTCGCTGAAATATGTTCATTTGCTGAAAACCAACAAAACCACGAAAAGTTCTTGTATTTGAAGATAAAATCTTTTTTCTTTGAAGAAGAAAGATCCAGATGAAAACCAACAAAAATTGACAAGAACCACGAAAAGTTCTTGTATTTTAAGATAAAATCTTACGCTATTAAAGAAAAAACTCCCAGCTCGCTGAAATATGTTCATTTGCTGAAAACCAACAAAACCACGAAAAGTTCTTGTATTTGAAGATAAAATCTTTTTTCTTTGAAGAAGAAAGATCCAGCTGACTGAAATAAGTTCATTAGATGAAAACCAACAAAAATTGACAAGAACCACGAAAAGTTCTTGTATTTTAAGATAAAATCTTACTCTATTCAGGAAAAAACTTCCAGCTCGCTGAAATATGTTCATTTGCTGAAAACCATCAAAACCACGAAAAGTTCTTGTATTTGAAGATAAAATCTTTTTGCTTTGAAGAAGAAAGATCTAGCTGACTGAAATAAGTTCATTAGATGAAAACCAACAAAAATTGACAAGAACCACGAAAAGTTCTTGTATTTTAAGATGAAATCTTACGCTATTAAAGAAAAAACTCCCAGCTCGCTGAAATATGTGTTCATTTGCTGAAAACCAACAAAACCACGAAAAGTTCTTGTATTTGAAGATAAAATCTTTTTGCTTTGAAGAAGAAAGATCTAGCTGACTGAAATAAGTTCATTAGATGAAAACCAACAAAAATTGACAAGAACCACGAAAAGTTCTTGTATTTTAAGATAAAATCTTAATCTATTAAGGAAAAAACTTCCAGCTCACTGAAATATGTTCATTTGCTGAAAACCATCAAAACCACGAAAAGTTCTTGTATTTGAAGATAAAATCTTTTTGCTTTCAAGAAGAAAGATCTCGCTGACTGAAATAAGTTCATTAGATGAAAACCAAAAAAATTGACAAAAACCACGAAAAGTTCTTGTATTTTAAGATAAAATCTTACTCTATTAAGGAAAAAACTTCCAGCTCGCTGAAGT
The DNA here is from genome assembly GCF_035084215.1 of Heptranchias perlo. Classification (NCBI taxonomy): domain Eukaryota; kingdom Metazoa; phylum Chordata; class Chondrichthyes; order Hexanchiformes; family Hexanchidae; genus Heptranchias; species Heptranchias perlo. The sequence continues at coordinate 1,970,335 of NW_027139824.1, forward strand.
CTGTTCATTTGCTGAAAACCATCAAAACCACGAAAAGTTCTTGTATTTGAAGATAAAATCTTTTTGCTTTGAAGAAGAAAGATCTAGCTGACTGAAATAAGTTCATTAGATGAAAACCAACAAAAATTGACAAGAACCACGAAAAGTTCTTGTATTTTAAGATAAAATCTTACTCTATTAAGGAAAAAACTTCCAGCTCGCTGAAATCTGTTCATTTGTTGAAAACCAACAAAACCAGCAAAAGTTCTTGTATTTGAAGATAAAATCTTTTTGCTTTGACGAAGAAAGATCTAGCTGACTGAAATAAGTTCATTAGATGAAAACCAACAAAAATTGACAAGAACCACGAAAAGTTCTTGTATTTTAAGATAAAATCTTACGCTATTAAAGAAAAAACTCCCAGCTCGCTGAAATATGTTCATTTGCTGAAAACCAACAAAACCACGAAAAGTTCTTGTATTTGAAGATAAAATCTTTTTTCTTTGAAGAAGAAAGATCTAGCTGACTGAAATAAGTTCATTAGATGAAAACCAACAAAAATTGAAAAGAACCACGAAAAGTTCTTGTATTTTAAGATAAAATCTTACTCGATTCAGGAAAAAACTTCCAGCTCGCTGAAATATGTTCATTTGCTGAAAACCATCAAAACCACGAAAAGTTCTTGTATTTGAAGATAAAATCTTTTTGCTTTGAAGAAGAAAGATCTAGCTGACTGAAATAAGTTCATTAGATGAAAACCAACAAAAATTGACAAGAACCACGAAAAGTTCTTGTATTTTAAGATGAAATCTTACGCTATTAAAGAAAAAACTCCCAGCTCGCTGAAATATGTTCATTTGCTGAAAACCAACAAAACCACGAAAAGTTCTTGTATTTGAAGATAAAATCTTTTTTCTTTGAAGAAGAAAGATCTAGCTGACTGAAATAAGTTCATTAGATGAAAACCAACAAAAATTGACAAGAACCACGAAAAGTTCTTGTATTTTAAGATAAAATCTTACTCTATTAAGGAAAAAACTTCCAGCTCGCTGAAATCTGTTCATTTGTTGAAAACCAACAAAACCAGCAAAAGTTCTTGTATTTGAAGATAAAATCTTTTTGCTTTGACGAAGAAAGATCTAGCTGACTGAAATAAGTTCATTAGATGAAAACCAACAAAAATTGACAAGAACCACGAAAAGATCTTGTATTTTATGATAAAATCTTAGGCTATTAAAGAAAAAACTTCCAGCTCGCTGAAATCTGTTCATTTGCTGAAAACCATCAAAACCACGAAAAGTTCTTGTATTTGAAGATAAAATCTTTTTGCTTTGAAGAAGAAAGATCTCGCTGACTGAAATAAGTTCATTGGATGAAAACCAACAAAAATTGACAAGAACCACGAAAAGTTCTTGTATTTTAAGATAAAATCTTACGCTATTAAAGAAAAAACTCCCAGCTCGCTGAAATATGTTCATTTGCTGAAAACCAACAAAACCACGAAAAGTTCTTGTATTTGAAGATAAAATCTTTTTTCTTTGAAGAAGAAAGATCTAGCTGACTGAAATAAGTTCATTAGATGAAAACCAACAAAAATTGACAAGAACCACGAAAAGTTCTTGTATTTTAAGATAAAATCTTACTCTATTCAGGAAAAAACTTCCAGCTCGCTGAAATATGTTCATTTGCTGAAAACCATCAAAACCACGAAAAGTTCTTGTATTTGAAGATAAAATCTTTTTGCTTTGAAGAAGAAAGATCTAGCTGACTGAAATAAGTTCATTAGATGAAAACCAACAAAAATTGACAAGAACCACGAAAAGTTCTTGTATTTTAAGATAAAATCTTACGCTATTAAAGAAAAAACTCCCAGCTCGCTGAAATATGTTCATTTGCTGAAAACCAACAAAACCACGAAAAGTTCTTGTATTTGAAGATAAAATCTTTTTTCTTTGAAGAAGAAAGATCTAGCTGACTGAAATAAGTTCATTAGATGAAAACCAACAAAAATTGACAAGAACCACGAAAAGTTCTTGTATTTTAAGATAAAATCTTACTCTATTCAGGAAAAAACTTCCAGCTCGCTGAAATATGTTCATTTGCTGAAAACCATCAAAACCACGAAAAGTTCTTGTATTTGAAGATAAAATCTTTTTGCTTTGAAGAAGAAAGATCTAGCTGACTGAAATAAGTTCATTAGATGAAAACCAACAAAAATTGACAAGAACCACGAAAAGTTCTTGTATTTTAAGATGAAATCTTACGCTATTAAAGAAAAAACTCCCAGCTCGCTGAAATATGTTCATTTGCTGAAAACCAACAAAACCACGAAAAGTTCTTGTATTTGAAGATAAAATCTTTTTTCTTTGAAGAAGAAAGATCTAGCTGACTGAAATAAGTTCATTAGATGAAAACCAACAAAAATTGACAAGAACCACGAAAAGTTCTTGTATTTTAAGATAAAATCTTACTCTATTCAGGAAAAAACTTCCAGCTCGCTGAAATATGTTCATTTGCTGAAAACCATCAAAACCACGAAAAGTTCTTGTATTTGAAGATAAAATCTTTTTGCTTTGAAGAAGAAAGATCTAGCTGACTGAAATAAGTTCATTAGATGAAAACCAACAAAAATTGACAAGAACCACGAAAAGTTCTTGTATTTTAAGATGAAATCTTACGCTATTAAAGAAAAAACTCCCAGCTCGCTGAAATATGTTCATTTGCTGAAAACCATCAAAACCACGAAACGTTCTTGTATTTGAAGATAAAATCTTTTTGCTTTGAAGAAGAAAGATCTAGCTGACTGAAATAAGTTCATTAGATGAAAACCAACAAAAATTGACAAGAACCACGAAAAGTTCTTGTATTTTAAGATAAAATCTTACTCTATTAAGGAAAAAACTTCCAGCTCGCTGAAATCTGTTCATTTGTTGAAAACCAACAAAACCAGCAAAAGTTCTTGTATTTGAAGATAAAATCTTTTTGCTTTGACGAAGAAAGATCTAGCTGACTGAAATAAGTTCATTAGATGAAAACCAACAAAAATTGACAAGAACCACGAAAAGATCTTGTATTTTATGATAAAATCTTAGGCTATTAAAGAAAAAACTTCCAGCTCGCTGAAATCTGTTCATTTGCTGAAAACCATCAAAACCACGAAAAGTTCTTGTATTTGAAGATAAAATCTTTTTGCTTTGAAGAAGAAAGATCTCGCTGACTGAAATAAGTTCATTGGATGAAAACCAACAAAAATTGACAAGAACCACGAAAAGTTCTTGTATTTTAAGATAAAATCTTACGCTATTAAAGAAAAAACTCCCAGCTCGCTGAAATATGTTCATTTGCTGAAAACCAACAAAACCACGAAAAGTTCTTGTATTTGAAGATAAAATCTTTTTTCTTTGAAGAAGAAAGATCTAGCTGACTGAAATAAGTTCATTAGATGAAAACCAACAAAAATTGACAAGAACCACGAAAAGTTCTTGTATTTTAAGATAAAATCTTACTCTATTCAGGAAAAAACTTCCAGCTCGCTGAAATATGTTCATTTGCTGAAAACCATCAAAACCACGAAAAGTTCTTGTATTTGAAGATAAAATCTTTTTGCTTTGAAGAAGAAAGATCTAGCTGACTGAAATAAGTTCATTAGATGAAAACCAACAAAAATTGACAAGAACCACGAAAAGTTCTTGTATTTTAAGATAAAATCTTACGCTATTAAAGAAAAAACTCCCAGCTCGCTGAAATATGTTCATTTGCTGAAAACCAACAAAACCACGAAAAGTTCTTGTATTTGAAGATAAAATCTTTTTTCTTTGAAGAAGAAAGATCTAGCTGACTGAAATAAGTTCATTAGATGAAAACCAACAAAAATTGACAAGAACCACGAAAAGTTCTTGTATTTTAAGATAAAATCTTACTCTATTCAGGAAAAAACTTCCAGCTCGCTGAAATATGTTCATTTGCTGAAAACCATCAAAACCACGAAAAGTTCTTGTATTTGAAGATAAAATCTTTTTGCTTTGAAGAAGAAAGATCTAGCTGACTGAAATAAGTTCATTAGATGAAAACCAACAAAAATTGACAAGAACCACGAAAAGTTCTTGTATTTTAAGATGAAATCTTACGCTATTAAAGAAAAAACTCCCAGCTCGCTGAAATATGTTCATTTGCTGAAAACCAACAAAACCACGAAAAGTTCTTGTATTTGAAGATAAAATCTTTTTTCTTTGAAGAAGAAAGATCTAGCTGACTGAAATAAGTTCATTAGATGAAAACCAACAAAAATTGACAAGAACCACGAAAAGTTCTTGTATTTTAAGATAAAATCTTACTCTATTCAGGAAAAAACTTCCAGCTCGCTGAAATATGTTCATTTGCTGAAAACCATCAAAACCACGAAAAGTTCTTGTATTTGAAGATAAAATCTTTTTGCTTTGAAGAAGAAAGATCTAGCTGACTGAAATAAGTTCATTAGATGAAAACCAACAAAAATTGACAAGAACCACGAAAAGTTCTTGTATTTTAAGATGAAATCTTACGCTATTAAAGAAAAAACTCCCAGCTCGCTGAAATATGTTCATTTGCTGAAAACCATCAAAACCACGAAACGTTCTTGTATTTGAAGATAAAATCTTTTTGCTTTGAAGAAGAAAGATCTAGCTGACTGAAATAAGTTCATTAGATGAAAACCAACAAAAATTGACAAGAACCACGAAAAGTTCTTGTATTTTAAGATAAAATCTTACGCTATTAAAGAAAAAACTCCCAGCTCGCTGAAATATGTTCATTTGCTGAAAACCAACAAAACCACGAAAAGTTCTTGTATTTGAAGATAAAATCTTTTTTCTTTGAAGAAGAAAGATCTAGCTGACTGAAATAAGTTCATTAGATGAAAACCAACAAAAATTGACAAGAACCACGAAAAGTTCTTGTATTTTAAGATAAAATCTTACTCTATTCAGGAAAAAACTTCCAGCTCGCTGAAATATGTTCATTTGCTGAAAACCATCAAAACCACGAAAAGTTCTTGTATTTGAAGATAAAATCTTTTTGCTTTGAAGAAGAAAGATCTAGCTGACTGAAATAAGTTCATTAGATGAAAACCAACAAAAATTGACAAGAACCACGAAAAGTTCTTGTATTTTAAGATGAAATCTTACGCTATTAAAGAAAAAACTCCCAGCTCGCTGAAATATGTTCATTTGCTGAAAACCATCAAAACCACGAAACGTTCTTGTATTTGAAGATAAAATCTTTTTGCTTTGAAGAAGAAAGATCTAGCTGACTGAAATAAGTTCATTAGATGAAAACTAACAAAAATTGACAAGAACCACGAAAAGTTCTTGTATTTTAAGATAAAATCTTACTCTATTAAGGAAAAAACTTCCAGCTCGCTGAAATCTGTTCATTTGTTGAAAACCAACAAAACCACCAAAAGTTCTTGTATTTGAAGATAAAATCTTTTTGCTTTGATGAAGAAAGATCTAGCTGACTGAAATAAGTTCATTAGATGAAAACCAACAAAAATTGACAAGAACCACGAAAAGTTCTTGTATTTTAAGATAAAATCTTAGGCTATTAAAGAAAAAACTTCCAGCTCGCTGAAATCTGTTCATGTGCTGAAAACCATCAAAACCACGAAAAGTTCTTGTATTTGAAGATAAAATCTTTTTGCTTTGAAGAAGAAAGATCTAGCTGACTGAAATAAGTTCATTAGATGAAAACCAACAAAAATTGACAAGAACCACGAAAAGTTCTTGTATTTTAAGATAAAATCTTACGCTATTAAAGAAAAAACTCCCAGCTCGCTGAAATATGTTCATTTGCTGAAAACCAACAAAACCACGAAAAGTTCTTGTATTTGAAGATAAAATCTTTTTTCTTTGAAGAAGAAAGATCTAGCTGACTGAAATAAGTTCATTAGATGAAAACCAACAAAAATTGACAAGAACCACGAAAAGTTCTTGTATTTTAAGATAAAATCTTACTCGATTCAGGAAAAAACTTCCAGCTCGCTGAAATATGTTCATTTGCTGAAAACCATCAAAACCACGAAAAGTTCTTGTATTTGAAGATAAAATCTTTTTGCTTTGAAGAAGAAAGATCTAGCTGACTGAAATAAGTTCATTAGATGAAAACCAACAAAAATTGACAAGAAGCACAAAAAGTTCCTGTATTTTAAGATAAAATCTTACTCTATTAAGGAAAAAACTTCCAGCTCGCTGAAATATGTTCATTTGCTGAAAACCATCAAAACCACGAAAAGTTCTTGTATTTGAAGATAAAATCTTTTTGCTTTGAAGAAGAAAGATCTAGCTGACTGAAATAAGTTCATTAGATGAAAACCAACAAAAATTGACAAGAACCACGAAAAGTTCTTGTATTTTAAGATAAAATCTTACTCTATTCAGGAAAAAACTTCCAGCTCGCTGAAATATGTTCATTTGCTGAAAACCATCAAATCCACGAAAAGTTCTTGTATTTGAAGATAAAATCTTTTTGCTTTGAAGAAGAAAGATCTAGCTGACTGAAATAAGTTCATTAGATGAAAACCAACAAAAATTGACAAGAACCACGAAAAGTTCTTGTATTTTAAGATGAAATCTTACGCTATTAAAGAAAAATCTCCCAGCTCGCTGAAATATGTTCATTTGCTGAAAACCAACAAAACCACGAAAAGTTCTTGTATTTGAAGATAAAATCTTTTTTCTTTGAAGAAGAAAGATCTAGCTGACTGAAATAAGTTCATTAGATGAAAACCAACAAAAATTGACAAGAACCACGAAAAGTTCTTGTATTTTAAGATAAAATCTTACTCTGTTAAAGAGAAAACTCCCAGCTCGCTGAAATATGTTCATTTGCTGAAAACCATCAAAACCACGAAAAGTTCTTGTATTTGAAGATAAAATCTTTTTGCTTTGACGAAGAAAGATCTAGCTGACTGAAATAAGTTCATTAGATGAAAACCAACAAAAATTGACAAGAACCACGAAAAGATCTTGTATTTTATGATAAAATCTTAGGCTATTAAAGAAAAAACTTCCAGCTCGCTGAAATCTGTTCATTTGCTGAAAACCATCAAAACCACGAAAAGTTCTTGTATTTGAAGATAAAATCTTTTTGCTTTGAAGAAGAAAGATCTCGCTGACTGAAATAAGTTCATTGGATGAAAACCAACAAAAATTGACAAGAACCACGAAAAGTTCTTGTATTTTAAGATAAAATCTTACGCTATTAAAGAAAAAACTCCCAGCTCGCTGAAATATGTTCATTTGCTGAAAACCAACAAAACCACGAAAAGTTCTTGTATTTGAAGATAAAATCTTTTTTCTTTGAAGAAGAAAGATCTAGCTGACTGAAATAAGTTCATTAGATGAAAACCAACAAAAATTGACAAGAACCACGAAAAGTTCTTGTATTTTAAGATAAAATCTTACTCTATTCAGGAAAAAACTTCCAGCTCGCTGAAATATGTTCATTTGCTGAAAACCATCAAAACCACGAAAAGTTCTTGTATTTGAAGATAAAATCTTTTTGCTTTGAAGAAGAAAGATCTAGCTGACTGAAATAAGTTCATTAGATGAAAACCAACAAAAATTGACAAGAACCACGAAAAGTTCTTGTATTTTAAGATAAAATCTTACGCTATTAAAGAAAAAACTCCCAGCTCGCTGAAATATGTTCATTTGTTGAAAACCAACAAAACCACGAAAAGTTCTTGTATTTGAAGATAAAATCTTTTTTCTTTGAAGAAGAAAGATCTAGCTGACTGAAATAAGTTCATTAGATGAAAACCAACAAAAATTGACAAGAACCACGAAAAGTTCTTGTATTTTAAGATAAAATCTTACTCTATTCAGGAAAAAACTTCCAGCTCGCTGAAATATGTTCATTTGCTGAAAACCATCAAAACCACGAAAAGTTCTTGTATTTGAAGATAAAATCTTAGGCTATTAAAGAAAAAACTTCCAGCTCGCTGAAATCTGTTCATGTGCTGAAAACCATCAAAACCACGAAAAGTTCTTGTATTTGAAGATAAAATCTTTTTGCTTTGAAGAAGAAAGATCTAGCTGACTGAAATAAGTTCATTAGATGAAAACCAACAAAAATTGACAAGAACCACGAAAAGTTCTTGTATTTTAAGATAAAATCTTACGCTATTAAAGAAAAAACTCCCAGCTCGCTGAAATATGTTCATTTGCTGAAAACCAACAAAACCACGAAAAGTTCTTGTATTTGAAGATAAAATCTTTTTTCTTTGAAGAAGAAAGATCTAGCTGACTGAAATAAGTTCATTAGATGAAAACCAACAAAAATTGACAAGAACCACGAAAAGTTCTTGTATTTTAAGATAAAATCTTACTCGATTCAGGAAAAAACTTCCAGCTCGCTGAAATATGTTCATTTGCTGAAAACCATCAAAACCACGAAAAGTTCTTGTATTTGAAGATAAAATCTTTTTGCTTTGAAGAAGAAAGATCTAGCTGACTGAAATAAGTTCATTAGATGAAAACCAACAAAAATTGACAAGAAGCACAAAAAGTTCCTGTATTTTAAGATAAAATCTTACTCTATTAAGGAAAAAACTTCCAGCTCGCTGAAATATGTTCATTTGCTGAAAACCATCAAAACCACGAAAAGTTCTTGTATTTGAAGATAAAATCTTTTTGCTTTGAAGAAGAAAGATCTAGCTGACTGAAATAAGTTCATTAGATGAAAACCAACAAAAATTGACAAGAACCACGAAAAGTTCTTGTATTTTAAGATAAAATCTTACTCTATTCAGGAAAAAACTTCCAGCTCGCTGAAATATGTTCATTTGCTGAAAACCATCAAATCCACGAAAAGTTCTTGTATTTGAAGATAAAATCTTTTTGCTTTGAAGAAGAAAGATCTAGCTGACTGAAATAAGTTCATTAGATGAAAACCAACAAAAATTGACAAGAACCACGAAAAGTTCTTGTATTTTAAGATGAAATCTTACGCTATTAAAGAAAAATCTCCCAGCTCGCTGAAATATGTTCATTTGCTGAAAACCAACAAAACCACGAAAAGTTCTTGTATTTGAAGATAAAATCTTTTTTCTTTGAAGAAGAAAGATCTAGCTGACTGAAATAAGTTCATTAGATGAAAACCAACAAAAATTGACAAGAACCACGAAAAGTTCTTGTATTTTAAGATAAAATCTTACTCTGTTAAAGAGAAAAACTCCCAGCTCGCTGAAATATGTTCATTTGCTGAAAACCATCAAAACCACGAAAAGTTCTTGTATTTGAAGATAAAATCTTTTTGCTTTGACGAAGAAAGATCTAGCTGACTGAAATAAGTTCATTAGATGAAAACCAACAAAAAATTGACAAGAACCACGAAAAGATCTTGTATTTTATGATAAAATCTTAGGCTATTAAAGAAAAAAACTTCCAGCTCGCTGAAATCTGTTCATTTGCTGAAAACCATCAAAACCACGAAAAGTTCTTGTATTTGAAGATAAAATCTTTTTGCTTTGAAGAAGAAAGATCTCGCTGACTGAAATAAGTTCATTGGATGAAAACCAACAAAAATTGACAAGAACCACGAAAAGTTCTTGTATTTTAAGATAAAATCTTACGCTATTAAAGAAAAAACTCCCAGCTCGCTGAAAATATGTTCATTTGCTGAAAACCAACAAAACCACGAAAAGTTCTTGTATTTGAAGATAAAATCTTTTTTCTTTGAAGAAGAAAGATCTAGCTGACTGAAATAAGTTCATTAGATGAAAACCAACAAAAATTGACAAGAACCACGAAAAGTTCTTGTATTTTAAGATAAAATCTTACTCTATTCAGGAAAAAAACTTCCAGCTCGCTGAAATATGTTCATTTGCTGAAAACCATCAAAACCACGAAAAGTTCTTGTATTTGAAGATAAAATCTTTTTGCTTTGAAGAAGAAAGATCTAGCTGACTGAAATAAGTTCATTAGATGAAAACCAACAAAAATTGACAAGAACCACGAAAAGTTCTTGTATTTTAAGATAAAATCTTACGCTATTAAAGAAAAAACTCCCAGCTCGCTGAAATATGTTCATTTGCTGAAAACCAACAAAACCACGAAAAGTTCTTGTATTTGAAGATAAAATCTTTTTTTCTTTGAAGAAGAAAGATCTAGCTGACTGAAATAAGTTCATTAGATGAAAACCAACAAAAATTGACAAGAACCACGAAAAGTTCTTGTATTTTAAGATAAAATCTTACTCTATTCAGGAAAAAACTTCCAGCTCGCTGAAATATGTTCATTTGCTGAAAACCATCAAAACCACGAAAAGTTCTTGTATTTGAAGATAAAATCTTTTTGCTTTGAAGAAGAAAGATCTAGCTGACTGAAATAAGTTCATTAGATGAAAACCAACAAAAATTGACAAGAACCACGAAAAGTTCTTGTATTTTAAGATAAAATCTTACGCTATTAAAGAAAAAACTCCCAGCTCGCTGAAATATGTTCATTTGCTGAAAACCAACAAAACCACGAAAAGTTCTTGTATTTGAAGATAAAATCTTTTTTCTTTGAAGAAGAAAGATCTAGCTGACTGAAATAAGTTCATTAGATGAAAACCAACAAAAATTGACAAGAACCACGAAAAGTTCTTGTATTTTAAGATAAAATCTTACTCTATTCAGGAAAAAACTTCCAGCTCGCTGAAATATGTTCATTTGCTGAAAACCATCAAAACCACGAAAAGTTCTTGTATTTGAAGATAAAATCTTTTTGCTTTGAAGAAGAAAGATCTAGCTGACTGAAATAAGTTCATTAGATGAAAACAACAAAAATTGACAAGAACCACGAAAAGTTCTTGTATTTTAAGATGAAATCTTACGCTATTAAAGAAAAAACTCCCAGCTCGCTGAAATATGTTCATTTGCTGAAAACCATCAAAACCACGAAACGTTCTTGTATTTGAAGATAAAATCTTTTTGCTTTGAAGAAGAAAGATCCAGCTGACTGAAATAAGTTCATTAGATGAAAACCAACAAAAATTGACAAGAACCACGAAAAGTTCTTGTATTTTAAGATAAAATCTTACTCTATTAAGGAAAAAACTTCCAGCTCCCTGAAATCTGTTCATTTGTTGAAAACCAACAAAACCAGCAAAAGTTCTTGTATTTGAAGATAAATCTTTTTGCTTTTGACGAAGAAAGATCTAGCTGACTGAAATAAGTTCATTAGATGAAAACCAACAAAAATTGACAAGAACCACGAAAAGATCTTGTATTTTAAGATAAAATCTTAGGCTATTAAAGAAAAAACTTCCAGCTCGCTGAAATCTGTTCATTTGCTGGAAAACCATCAAAACCACGAAAAGTTCTTGTATTTGAAGATAAAATCTTTTTGCTTTGAAGAAGAAAGATCTAGCTGACTGAAATAAGTTCATTGGATGAAACCAACAAAAATTGACAAGAAACCACGAAAAGTTCTTGTATTTTAAGATAAAATCTTACGCTATTAAAGAAAAAAACTCCCAGCTCGCTGAAATATGTTCATTTGCTGAAAACCAACCAAAACCACGAAAAGTTCTTGTATTTGAAGATAAAATCTTTTTTCTTTGAAGAAGAAAGATCTAGCTGACTGAAATAAGTTCATTAGATGAAAACCAACAAAAATTGACAAGAACCACGAAAAGTTCTTGTATTTTAAGATAAAATCTTACTCTATTCAGGAAAAAACTTCCAGCTCCGCTGAAATATGTTCATTTGCTGAAAACCATCAAAACCGACGAAAAGTTCTTGTATTTGAAGATAAAATCTTTTGCTTTGAAGAAGAAAGATCTAGCTGACTGAAATAAGTTCATTAGATGAAAACCAACAAAAAATTGACAAGAACCACGAAAAGTTTCTTGTATTTTAAGATAAAATCTTACGCTAATTAAGAAAAAACTCCCAGCTCGCTGAAATATGTTCATTTGCTGAAAACCAACAAAACACGAAAAGTTCTTGTATTTGAAGATAAAATCTTTTTTCTTTTGAAGAAGAAAGATCTAGCTGACTGAAATAAAGTTCATTAGATGAAAACCAACAAAAATTGACAAGAACCACGAAAAGTTCTTGTATTTTAAGATAAAATCTACTCTATTCAGGAAAAAACTTCCAGCTCGCTGAAATATGTTCATTTGCTGAAAACCATCAAAACCACGAAAAGTTCTTGTATTTGAAGATAAAATCTTTTTGCTTTGAAGAAGAAAGATCTAGCTGACTGAAATAAGTTCATTAGATGAAAACCAACAAAAATTGACAAGAACCACGAAAAGTTCTTGTATTTTAAGATAAAATCTTACGCTATAAAGAAAAAACTCCAGCTCGCTGAAATATGTTCATTTGCTGAAAAACCAACAAAACCACGAAAAGTTCTTGTACTTTGAAGATACAATCTTTTTCTCTTGAAGAAGAAAGATCTAGCTGACTGAAATAAGTTCATTAGATGAAAACCAACAAAAATTGACAAGAACCACGAAAGTTCTTGTAATTTTAAGATAAATCTTACTCTATTCAGGAAAAAAACTTCCAGCTCGCTGAAATATGTTTCATTTGCTGAAAACCATCAAAACCACGAAAAAGTTTCTTGTATTTGAAGATAAAATCTTTTTGCTTTGAAGAAGAAAGATCTAGCTGACCTGAAATAAGTTCATTAGATGAAAACCAACAAAAATTGACAAGAACCACGAAAAGTTCTTGTATTTTAAGATTGAAATCTTATGCTATTTAAAGAAAAAACTCCCAGCTCGCTGAAATATGTTCATTATGCTGAAAACCATCAAAACCACGAAACGTTCTTGTATTTGAAGATAAAATCTTTTGCTTTGAAGAGAGAAAGATCCAGCTGACTTGAAATAAGTTCATTAGATGAAAAACCAACAAAAATTGACAAGAACCACGAAAAGTTCTTGTATTTTAAGATAAAAATCTTACTCTATTAAGGAAAAAAACTTCCAGCTCGCTGAAATCTGTTCATTTGTTGAAACCAACAAAACCAGCAAAAGTTCTTGTATTTGAAAGATAAAAATCTTTTAGCTTTGACGAAGAAGATCTAGCTGACTGAAATAAGTTCATTAGATGAAAACCAACAAAAATTGACAAGAACCACGAAAAGATCTTGTATTTTAAGATAAAATCTTAGGCTATTAAAGAAAAAACTTCCAGCTCGCTGAAAATCTGTTCATTTGCTGAAAACCATCAAAACCACGAAAAGTTCTTGTATTTGAAGATAAAATCTTTTCTGCTTTGAAGAAGAAAGATCTCGCTGACTGAAATAAGTTCATTGGATGAAAAACCACGAAAAGTTCTTGTATTTTAAGATAAAATCTTACGCTATTAAAGAAAAAACTCCCAGCTCGCTGAAATATGTTCATTTGCTGAAAACCAACAAAACCACGAAAAGTTCTTGTATTTGAAGATAAAATCTTTTTTCTTTGAAGAAGAAAGATCTAGCTGACTGAAATAAGTTCATTAGATGAAAACCAACAAAAATTGACAAGAACCACGAAAAGTTCTTGTATTTTAAGATAAAATCTTACTCTATTCAGGAAAAAACTTCCAGCTCGCTGAAATATGTTCATTTGCTGAAAACCATCAAAACCACGAAAAGTTCTTGTATTTGAAGATAAAATCTTTTTGCTTTGAAGAAGAAAGATCTAGCTGACTGAAATAAGTTCATTAGATGAAAACCAACAAAAATTGACAAGAACCACGAAAAGTTCTTGTATTTTAAGATAAAATCTTACGCTATTAAAGAAAAAACTCCCAGCTCGCTGAAATATGTTCATTTGCTGAAAACCAACAAAACCACGAAAAGTTCTTGTATTTGAAGATAAAATCTTTTTTCTTTGAAGAAGAAAGATCTAGCTGACTGAAATAAGTTCATTAGATGAAAACCAACAAAAATTGACAAGAACCACGAAAAGTTCTTGTATTTTAAGATAAAATCTTACTCTATTCAGGAAAAAACTTCCAGCTCGCTGAAATATGTTCATTTGCTGAAAACCATCAAAACCACGAAAAGTTCTTGTATTTGAAGATAAAATCTTTTTGCTTTGAAGAAGAAACATCTAGCTGACTGAAATAAGTTCATTAGATGAAAACCAACAAAAGTTGACAAGAACCACGAAAAGTTCTTGTATTTTAAGATAAAATCTTACGCTATTAAAGAAAAAAACTCCCAGCTCGCTGAAATATGTTCATTTGCTGAAAACCAACAAAACCACGAAAAGTTCTTGTATTTGAAGATAAAATCTTTTTTCTTTGAAGAAGAAAGATCTAGCTGACTGAAATAAGTTCATTAGATGAAAACCAACAAAAATTGACAAGAACCACGAAAAGTTCTTGTATTTTAAGATAAAATCTTACTCTATTCAGGAAAAAACTTCCAGCTCGCTGAAATATGTTCATTTGCTGAAAACCATCAAAACCTCGAAAAGTTCTTGTATTTGAAGATAAAATCTTTTTGCTTTGAAGAAGAAAGATCTAGCTGACTGAAATAAGTTCATTAGATGAAAACCAACAAAAATTGACAAGAACCACGAAAAGTTCTTGTATTTTAAGATGAAATCTTACGCTATTAAAGAAAAAACTCCCAGCTCGCTGAAATATGTTCATTTGCTGAAAACCATCAAAACCACGAAACGTTCTTGTATTTGAAGATAAAATCTTTTTGCTTTGAAGAAGAAAGATCTAGCTGACTGAAATAAGTTCATTAGATGAAAACCAACAAAAAATTGACAAGAACCACGAAAAGTTCTTGTATTTTAAGATAAAATCTTACGCTATTAAAGAAAAAACTCCCAGCTCGCTGAAATATGTTCATTTGCTGAAAACCAACAAAACCACGAAAAGTTCTTGTATTTGAAGATAAAATCTTTTTTCTTTGAAGAAGAAAGATCTAGCTGACTGAAATAAGTTCATTAGATGAAAACCAACAAAAATTGACAAGAACCACGAAAAGTTCTTGTATTTTAAGATAAAATCTTACTCTATTCAGGAAAAAACTTCCAGCTCGCTGAAATATGTTCATTTGCTGAAAACCATCAAAACCACGAAAAGTTCTTGTATTTGAAGATAAAATCTTTTTGCTTTGAAGAAGAAAGATCTAGCTGACTGAAATAAGTTCATTAGATGAAAACCAACAAAAATTGACAAGAACCACGAAAAGTTCTTGTATTTTAAGATGAAATCTTACGCTATTAAAGAAAAAACTCCCAGCTCGCTGAAATATGTTCATTTGCTGAAAACCATCAAAACCACGAAACGTTCTTGTATTTGAAGATAAAATCTTTTTGCTTTGAAGAAGAAAGATCTAGCTGACTGAAATAAG
Source organism: Heptranchias perlo (assembly GCF_035084215.1). NCBI lineage: Eukaryota > Metazoa > Chordata > Chondrichthyes > Hexanchiformes > Hexanchidae > Heptranchias > Heptranchias perlo. The sequence continues at coordinate 1,985,652 of NW_027139824.1, forward strand.
TTCATTAGATGAAAACTAACAAAAATTGACAAGAACCACGAAAAGTTCTTGTATTTTAAGATAAAATCTTACTCTATTAAGGAAAAAACTTCCAGCTCGCTGAAATCTGTTCATTTGTTGAAAACCAACAAAACCACCAAAAGTTCTTGTATTTGAAGATAAAATCTTTTTGCTTTGATGAAGAAAGATCTAGCTGACTGAAATAAGTTCATTAGATGAAAACCAACAAAAATTGACAAGAACCACGAAAAGTTCTTGTATTTTAAGATAAAATCTTAGGCTATTAAAGAAAAAACTTCCAGCTCGCTGAAATCTGTTCATGTGCTGAAAACCATCAAAACCACGAAAAGTTCTTGTATTTGAAGATAAAATCTTTTTGCTTTGAAGAAGAAAGATCTAGCTGACTGAAATAAGTTCATTAGATGAAAACCAACAAAAATTGACAAGAACCACGAAAAGTTCTTGTATTTTAAGATAAAATCTTACGCTATTAAAGAAAAAACTCCCAGCTCGCTGAAATATGTTCATTTGCTGAAAACCAACAAAACCACGAAAAGTTCTTGTATTTGAAGATAAAATCTTTTTTCTTTGAAGAAGAAAGATCTAGCTGACTGAAATAAGTTCATTAGATGAAAACCAACAAAAATTGACAAGAACCACGAAAAGTTCTTGTATTTTAAGATAAAATCTTACTCGATTCAGGAAAAAACTTCCAGCTCGCTGAAATATGTTCATTTGCTGAAAACCATCAAAACCACGAAAAGTTCTTGTATTTGAAGATAAAATCTTTTTGCTTTGAAGAAGAAAGATCTAGCTGACTGAAATAAGTTCATTAGATGAAAACCAACAAAAATTGACAAGAAGCACAAAAAGTTCTTGTATTTTAAGATAAAATCTTACTCTATTAAGGAAAAAACTTCCAGCTCGCTGAAATATGTTCATTTGCTGAAAACCATCAAAACCACGAAAAGTTCTTGTATTTGAAGATAAAATCTTTTTGCTTTGAAGAAGAAAGATCTAGCTGACTGAAATAAGTTCATTAGATGAAAACCAACAAAAATTGACAAGAACCACGAAAAGTTCTTGTATTTTAAGATAAAATCTTACTCTATTCAGGAAAAAACTTCCAGCTCGCTGAAATCTGTTCATTTGCTGAAAACCATCAAAACCACGAAAAGTTCTTGTATTTGAAGATAAAATCTTTTTGCTTTGAAGAAGAAAGATCTAGCTGACTGAAATAAGTTCATTAGATGAAAACCAACAAAAATTGACAAGAACCACGAAAAGTTCTTGTATTTTAAGATAAAATCTTACGCTATTAAAGAAAAAACTCCCAGCTCGCTGAAATATGTTCATTTGCTGAAAACCAACAAAACCACGAAAAGTTCTTGTATTTGAAGATAAAATCATTTTTCTTTGAAGAAGAAAGATCTAGCTGACTGAAATAAGTTCATTAGATGAAAACCAACAAAACCACGAAAAGTTCTTGTATTTGAAGATAAAATCTTTTTTCTTTGAAGAAGAAAGATCTAGCTGACTGAAATAAGTTCATTAGATGAAAACCAACAAAAATTGACAAGAACCACGAAAAGTTCTTGTATTTTAAGATAAAATCTTACTCTATTAAGGAAAAAACTTCCAGCTCGCTGAAATATGTTCATTTGCTGAAAACCATCAAAACCAAGAAAAGTTCTTGTATTTGAAGATAAAATCTTTTTGCTTTGAAGAAGAAAGATCTAGCTGACTGAAATAAGTTCATTAGATGAAAACCAACAAAAATTGACAAGAACCACGAAAAGTTCTTGTATTTTAAGATAAAATCTTACGCTATTAAAGAAAAAACTCCCAGCTCGCTGAAATATGTTCATTTGCTGAAAACCAACAAAACCACGAAAAGTTCTTGTATTTGAAGATAAAATCTTTTTTCTTTGAAGAAGAAAGATCTAGCTGACTGAAATAAGTTCATTAGATGAAAACCAACAAAAATTGACAAGAACCACGAAAAGTTCTTGTATTTTAAGATAAAATCTTACTCTTTTCAGGAAAAAACTTCCAGCTCGCTGAAATATGTTCATTTGCTGAAAACCATCAAAACCACGAAAAGTTCTTGTATTTGAAGATAAAATCTTTTTGCTTTGAAGAAGAAAGATCTAGCTGACTGAAATAAGTTCATTAGATGAAAACCAACAAAAATTGACAACAACCACGAAAAGTTCTTGTATTTTAAGATGAAATCTTACGCTATTAAAGAAAAAACTCCCAGCCCGCTGAAATATGTTCATTTGCTGAAAACTATCAAAACCACGAAACGTTCTTGTATTTGAAGATAAAATCTTTTTGCTTTGAAGAAGAAAGATCTAGCTGACTGAAATAAGTTCATTAGATGAAAACTAACAAAAATTGACAAGAACCACGAAAAGTTCTTGTATTTTAAGATAAAATCTTACTCTATTAAGGAAAAAACTTCCAGCTCGCTGAAATCTGTTCATTTGTTGAAAACCAACAAAACCACCAAAAGTTCTTGTATTTGAAGATAAAATCTTTTTGCTTTGATGAAGAAAGATCTAGCTGACTGAAATAAGTTCATTAGATGAAAACCAACAAAAATTGACAAGAACCACGAAAAGTTCTTGTATTTTAAGATAAAATCTTAGGCTATTAAAGAAAAAACTTCCAGCTCGCTGAAATCTGTTCATGTGCTGAAAACCATCAAAACCACGAAAAGTTCTTGTATTTGAAGATAAAATCTTTTTGCTTTGAAGAAGAAAGATCTAGCTGACTGAAATAAGTTCATCAGATGAAAACCAACAAAAATTGACAAGAACCACGAAAAGTTCTTGTATTTTAAGATAAAATCTTACGCTATTAAAGAAAAAACTCCCAGCTCGCTGAAATATGTTCATTTGCTGAAAACCAACAAAACCACGAAAAGTTCTTGTATTTGAAGATAAAATCTTTTTGCTTTGAAGAAGAAAGATCTAGCTGACTGAAATAAGTTCATTAGATGAAAACCAAAAAAAATTGACAAAAACCACGAAAAGTTCTTGTATTTTAAGATAAAATCTTACTCTATTAAGGAAAAAACTTCCAGCTCGCTGAAATCTGTTCATTTGCTGAAAACCATCAAAACCACGAAAAGTTCTTGTATTTGAAGATAAAATCTTTTTGCTTTGAAGAAGAAAGATCTAGCTGACTGAAATAAGTTCATTAGATGAAAACCAACAAAAATTGACAAGAACCACGAAATGTTCTTGTATTTTAAGATGAAATCTTACGCTATTAAAGAAAAAACTCCCAGCTCGCTGAAATATGTTCATTTGCTGAAAACCAACAAAACCACGAAAAGTTCTTGTATTTGAAGATAAAATCTTTTTTCTTTGAAGAAGAAAGATCTAGCTGACTGAAATAAGTTCATTAGATGAAAACCAACAAAAATTGACAAGAACCACGAAAAGTTCTTGTATTTGAAGATAAAATCTTTTTTCTTTGAAGAAGAAAGATCTAGCTGACTGAAATAAGTTCATTAGATGAAAACCAACAAAAATTGACAAGAACCACGAAAAGTTCTTGTATTTTAAGATAAAATCTTACGCTATTAAAGAAAAAACTCCCAGCTCGCTGAAATATGTTCATTTGCTGAAAACCAACAAAACCACGAAAAGTTCTTGTATTTGAAGATAAAATCTTTTTGCTTTGAAGAAGAAAGATCTAGCTGACTGAAATAAGTTCATTAGATGAAAACCAAAAAAAATTGACAAAAACCACGAAAAGTTCTTGTATTTTAAGATAAAATCTTACTCTATTAAGGAAAAAACTTCCAGCTCGCTGAAATCTGTTCATTTGCTGAAAACCATCAAAACCACGAAAAGTTCTTGTATTTGAAGATAAAATCTTTTTGCTTTGAAGAAGAAAGATCTAGCTGACTGAAATAAGTTCATTAGATGAAAACCAACAAAAATTGACAAGAACCACGAAAAGTTCTTGTATTTTAAGATGAAATCTTACGCTATTAAAGAAAAAACTCCCAGCTCGCTGAAATATGTTCATTTGCTGAAAACCAACAAAACCACGAAAAGTTCTTGTATTTGAAGATAAAATCTTTTTTCTTTGAAGAAGAAAGATCTAGCTGACTGAAATAAGTTCATTAGATGAAAACCAACAAAAATTGACAAGAACCACGAAAAGTTCTTGTATTTTAAGATAAAATCTTACTCTATTAAGGAAAAAACTTCCAGCTCGCTGAAATATGTTCATTTGCTGAAAACCATCAAAACCACGAAAAGTTCTTGTATTTGAAGATAAAATCTTTTTGCTTTGAAGAAGAAAGATCTAGCTGACTGAAATAAGTTCATTAGATGAAAACCAACAAAAATTGACAAGAACCACGAAAAGTTCTTGTATTTTAAGATAAAATCTTACGCTATTAAAGAAAAAACTCCCAGCTCGCTGAAATATGTTCATTTGCTGAAAACCAACAAAACCACGAAAAGTTCTTGTATTTGAAGATAAAATCTTTTTTCTTTGAAGAAGAAAGATCTAGCTGACTGAAATAAGTTCATTAGATGAAAACCAACAAAAATTGACAAGAACCACGAAAAGTTCTTGTATTTTAAGATAAAATCTTACTCTATTCAGGAAAAAACTTCCAGCTCGCTGAAATATGTTCATTTGCTGAAAACCATCAAAACCACGAAAAGTTCTTGTATTTGAAGATAAAATCTTTTTGCTTTGAAGAAGAAAGATCTAGCTGACTGAAATAAGTTCATTAGATGAAAACCAACAAAAATTGACAAGAACCACGAAAAGTTCTTGTATTTTAAGATGAAATCTTACGCTATTAAAGAAAAAACTCCCACCTCGCTGAAATATGTTCATTTGCTGAAAACTATCAAAACCACGAAACGTTCTTGTATTTGAAGATAAAATCTTTTTGCTTTGAAGAAGAAAGATCTAGCTGACTGAAATAAGTTCATTAGATAAAAACTAACAAAAATTGACAAGAACCACGAAAAGTTCTTGTATTTTAAGATAAAATCTTACTCTATTAAGGAAAAAACTTCCAGCTCGCTGAAATCTGTTCATTTGTTGAAAACCAACAAAACCACCAAAAGTTCTTGTATTTGAAGATAAAATCTTTTTGCTTTGATGAAGAAAGATCTAGCTGACTGAAATAAGTTCATTAGATGAAAACCAACAAAAATTGACAAGAACCACGAAAAGTTCTTCTATTTTAAGATAAAATCTTAGGCTATTAAAGAAAAAACTTCCAGCTCGCTGAAATCTGTTCATGTGCTGAAAACCATCAAAACCACGAAAAGTTCTTGTATTTGAAGATAAAATCTTTTTGCTTTGAAGAAGAAAGATCTAGCTGACTGAAATAAGTTCATTAGATGAAAACCAACAAAAATTGACAAGAACCACGAAAAGTTCTTGTATTTTAAGATAAAATCTTACGCTATTAAAGAAAAAACTCCCAGCTCGCTGAAATATGTTCATTTGCTGAAAACCAACAAAACCACGAAAAGTTCTTGTATTTGAAGATAAAATCTTTTTTCTTTGAAGAAGAAAGATCTAGCTGACTGAAATAAGTTCATTAGATGAAAACCAACAAAACCACGAAAAGTTCTTGTATTTGAAGATAAAATCTTTTTGCTTTGAAGAAGAAAGATCTAGCTGACTGAAATAAGTTCATTAGATGAAAACTAACAAAAATTGACAAGAACCACGAAAAGTTCTTGCATTTTAAGATAAAATCTTACTCTATTAAGGAAAAAACTTCCAGCTCGCTGAAATCTGTTCATTTGTTGAAAACCAACAAAACCACCAAAAGTTCTTGTATTTGAAGATAAAATCTTTTTGCTTTGAAGAAGAAAGATCTAGCTGACTGAAATAAGTTCATTAGATGAAAACCAAAAAAAATTGACAAAAACCACGAAAAGTTCTTGTATTTTAAGATAAAATCTTACTCTATTAAGGAAAAAACTTCCAGCTCGCTGAAATCTGTTCATTTGCTGAAAACCATCAAAACCACGAAAAGTTCTTGTATTTGAAGATAAAATCTTTTTGCTTTGAAGAAGAAAGATCTAGCTGACTGAAATAAGTTCATTAGATGAAAACCAACAAAAATTGACAAGAACCACGAAAAGTTCTTGTATTTTAAGATGAAATCTTACGCTATTAAAGAAAAAACTCCCAGCTCGCTGAAATATGTTCATTTGCTGAAAACCAACAAAACCACGAAAAGTTCTTGTATTTGAAGATAAAATCTTTTTTCTTTGAAGAAGAAAGATCTAGCTGACTGGAATAAGTTCATTAGATGAAAACCAACAAAAATTGACAAGAACCACGAAAAGTTCTTGTATTTTAAGATAAAATCTTACTCTATTAAGGAAAAAACTTCCAGCTCGCTGAAATATGTTCATTTGCTGAAAACCATCAAAACCACGAAAAGTTCTTGTATTTGAAGATAAAATCTTTTTGCTTTGAAGAAGAAAGATCTAGCTGACTGAAATAAGTTCATTAGATGAAAACCAACAAAAATTGACAAGAACCACGAAAAGTTCTTGTATTTTAAGATAAAATCTTACGCTATTAAAGAAAAAACTCCCAGCTCGCTGAAATATGTTCATTTGCTGAAAACCAACAAAACCACGAAAAGTTCTTGTATTTGAAGATAAAATCTTTTTTCTTTGAAGAAGAAAGATCTAGCTGACTGAAATAAGTTCATTAGATGAAAACCAACAAAAATTGACAAGAACCACAAAAAGTTCTTGTATTTTAAGATAAAATCTTACTCTATTAAGGAAAAAACTTCCAGCTCGCTGAAATATGTTCATTTGCTGAAAACCATCAAAACCAAGAAAAGTTCTTGTATTTGAAGATAAAATCTTTTTGCTTTGAAGAAGAAAGATCTAGCTGACTGAAATAAGTTCATTAGATGAAAACCAACAAAAATTGACAAGAACCACGAAAAGTTCTTGTATTTTAAGATAAAATCTTACGCTATTAAAGAAAAAACTCCCAGCTCGCTGAAATATGTTCATTTGCTGAAAACCAACAAAACCACGAAAAGTTCTTGTATTTGAAGATAAAATCTTTTTTCTTTGAAGAAGAAAGATCTAGCTGACTGAAATAAGTTCATTAGATGAAAACCAACAAAAATTGACAAGAACCACGAAAAGTTCTTGTATTTTAAGATAAAATCTTACTCTATTCAGGAAAAAACTTCCAGCTCGCTGAAATATGTTCATTTGCTGAAAACCATCAAAACCACGAAAAGTTCTTGTATTTCAAGATAAAATCTTTTTGCTTTGAAGAAGAAAGATCTAGCTGACTGAAATAAGTTCATTAGATGAAAACCAACAAAAATTGACAAGAACCACGAAAAGTTCTTGTATTTTAAGATGAAATCTTACGCTATTAAAGAAAAAACTCCCAGCTCGCTGAAATATGTTCATTTGCTGAAAACTATCAAAACCACGAAACGTTCTTGTATTTGAAGATAAAATCTTTTTGCTTTGAAGAAGAAAGATCTAGCTGACTGAAATAAGTTCATGAGATGAAAACTAACAAAAATTGACAAGAACCACGAAAAGTTCTTGTATTTTAAGATAAAATCTTACTCTATTAAGGAAAAAACTTCCAGCTCGCTGAAATCTGTTCATTTGTTGAAAACCAACAAAACCACCAAAAGTTCTTGTATTTGAAGATAAAATCTTTTTGCTTTGATGAAGAAAGATCTAGCTGACTGAAATAAGTTCATTCGATGAAAACCAACAAAAATTGACAAGAACCACGAAAAGTTCTTGTATTTTAAGATAAAATCTTACGCTATTAAAGAAAAAACTCCCAGCTCGCTGAAATATGTTCATTTGCTGAAAACCAACAAAACCACGAAAAGTTCTTGTATTTGAAGATAAAATCTTTTTTCTTTGAAGAAGAAAGATCTAGCTGACTGAAATAAGTTCATTCGATGAAAACCAACAAAACCACGAAAAGTTCTTGTATTTGAAGATAAAATCTTTTTTCTTTGAAGAAGAAAGATCTAGCTGACTGAAATAAGTTCATTAGATGAAAACCAACAAAAATTGACAAGAACCACGAAAAGTTCTTGTATTTTAAGATAAAATCTTACTCCATGAAGGAAAAAACTTCCAGCTCGCTGAAATATGTTCATTTGCTGAAAACCATCAAAACCAAGAAAAGTTCTTGTATTTGAAGATAAAATCTTTTTGCTTTGAAGAAGAAAGATCTAGCTGACTGAAATAAGTTCATTAGATGAAAACCAACAAAAATTGACAAGAACCACGAAAAGTTCTTGTATTTTAAGATAAAATCTTACTCTATTCAGGAAAAAACTTCCAGCTCGCTGAAATATGTTCATTTGCTGAAAACCATCAAAACCACGAAAAGTTCTTGTATTTGAAGATAAAATCTTTTTGCTTTGAAGAAGAAAGATCTAGCTGACTGAAATAAGTTCATTAGATGAAAACCAACAAAAATTGACAAGAACCACGAAAAGTTCTTGTATTTTAAGATGAAATCTTACGCTATTAAAGAAAAAACTCCCAGCCCGCTGAAATATGTTCATTTGCTGAAAACTATCAAAACCACGAAACGTTCTTGTATTTGAAGATAAAATCTTTTTGCTTTGAAGAAGAAAGATCTAGCTGACTGAAATAAGTTCATTAGATGAAAACTAACAAAAATTGACAAGAACCACGAAAAGTTCTTGTATTTTAAGATAAAATCTTACTCTATTAAGGAAAAAACTTCCAGCTCGCTGAAATCTGTTCATTTGTTGAAAACCAACAAAACCACCAAAAGTTCTTGTATTTGAAGATAAAATCTTTTTGCTTTGATGAAGAAAGATCTAGCTGACTGAAATAAGTTCATTAGATGAAAACCAACAAAAATTGACAAGAACCACGAAAAGTTCTTGTATTTTAAGATAAAATCTTAGGCTATTAAAGAAAAAACTTCCAGCTCGCTGAAATCTGTTCATGTGCTGAAAACCATCAAAACCACGAAAAGTTCTTGTATTTGAAGATAAAATCTTTTTGCTTTGAAGAAGAAAGATCTAGCTGACTGAAATAAGTTCATTAGATGAAAACCAACAAAAATTGACAAGAACCACGAAAAGTTCTTGTATTTTAAGATAAAATCTTACGCTATTAAAGAAAAAACTCCCAGCTCGCTGAAATATGTTCATTTGCTGAAAACCAACAAAACCACGAAAAGTTCTTGTATTTGAAGATAAAATCTTTTTTCTTTGAAGAAGAAAGATCTAGCTGACTGAAATAAGTTCATTAGATGAAAACCAACAAAAATTGACAAGAACCACGAAAAGTTCTTGTATTTTAAGATAAAATCTTACGCTATTAAAGAAAAAACTCCCAGCTCGCTGAAATATGTTCATTTGCTGAAAACCAACAAAACCACGAAAAGTTCTTGTATTTGAAGATAAAATCTTTTTTCTTTGAAGAAGAAAGATCTAGCTGACTGAAATAAGTTCATTAGATGAAAACCAACAAAAATTGACAAGAACCACGAAAAGTTCTTGTATTTTAAGATAAAATCTTACTCGATTCAGGAAAAAACTTCCAGCTCGCTGAAATATGTTCATTTGCTGAAAACCATCAAAACCACGAAAAGTTCTTGTATTTGAAGATAAAATCTTTTTGCTTTGAAGAAGAAAGATCTAGCTGACTGAAATAAGTTCATTAGATGAAAACCAACAAAAATTGACAAGAACCACGAAAAGTTCTTGTATTTTAAGATAAAATCTTACTCTATTAAGGAAAAAACTTCCAGCTCGCTGAAATATGTTCATTTGCTGAAAACCATCAAAACCACGAAAAGTTCTTGTATTTGAAGATAAAATCTTTTTTCTTTGAAGAAGAAAGATCTAGCTGACTGAAATAAGTTCATTAGATGAAAACCAACAAAAATTGACAAGAACCACGAAAAGTTCTTGTATTTTAAGATAAAATCTTACTCGATTCAGGAAAAAACTTCCAGCTCGCTGAAATATGTTCATTTGCTGAAAACCATCAAAACCACGAAAAGTTCTTGTATTTGAAGATAAAATCTTTTTGCTTTGAAGAAGAAAGATCTAGCTGACTGAAATAAGTTCATTAGATGAAAACCAACAAAAATTGACAAGAACCACGAAAAGTTCTTGTATTTTAAGATAAAATCTTACTCTATTAAGGAAAAAACTTCCAGCTCGCTGAAATATGTTCATTTGCTGAAAACCATCAAAACCACGAAAAGTTCTTGTATTTGAAGATAAAATCTTTTTGCTTTGAAGAAGAAAGATCTAGCTGACTGAAATAAGTTCATTAGATGAAAACCAACAAAAATTGACAAGAACCACGAAAAGTTCTTGTATTTTAAGATAAAATCTTACTCTATTAAGGAAAAACTTCCAGCTCGCTGAAATATGTTCATTTGCTGAGAACCATCAAAACCACGAAAAGTTCTTGTATTTGAAGATAAAATCTTTTTGCTTTGAAGAAGAAAGATCTAGCTGACTGAAATAAGTTCATTAGATGAAAACTAACAAAAATTGACAAGAACCACGAAAAGTTCTTGTATTTTAAGATAAAATCTTACTCTGTTAAAGAGAAAACTCCCAGCTCGCTGAAATATGTTCATTTGCTGAAAACCATCAAAACCAAGAAAAGTTCTTGTATTTGAAGATAAAATCTTTTTGCTTTGAAGAAGAAAGATCTAGCTGACTGAAATAAGTTCATTAGATGAAAACCAACAAAAATTGACAAGAACCACGAAAAGTTCTTGTATTTTAAGATAAAATCTTACGCTATTAAAGAAAAAACTCTCAGCTCGCTGAAATATGTTCATTTGCTGAAAACCAACAAAACCACGAAAAGTTCTTGTATTTGAAGATAAAATCTTTTTTCTTTGAAGAAGAAAGATCTAGCTGACTGAAATAAGTTCATTAGATGAAACCCAACAAAAATTGACAAGAACCACGAAAAGTTCTTGTATTTTAAGATAAAATCTTACGCTATTAAAGAAAAAACTCCCAGCTCGCTGAAATATGTTCATTTGCTGAAAACCAACAAAACCACGAAAAGTTCTTGTATTTGAAGATAAAATCTTTTTTCTTTGAAGAAGAAAGATCTAGCTGACTGAAATAAGTTCATTAGATGAAAACCAACAAAAATTGACAAGAACCACGAAAAGTTCTTGTATTTTAAGATAAAATCTTACTCGATTCAGGAAAAAACTTCCAGCTCGCTGAAATATGTTCATTTGCTGAAAACCATCAAAACCACGAAAAGTTCTTGTATTTGAAGATAAAATCTTTTTGCTTTGAAGAAGAAAGATCTAGCTGACTGAAATAAGTTCATTAGATGAAAACCAACAAAAATTGACAAGAACCACGAAAAGTTCTTGTATTTTAAGATAAAATCTTACTCTATTAAGGAAAAAACTTCCAGCTCGCTGAAATATGTTCATTTGCTGAAAACCATCAAAACCACGAAAAGTTCTTGTATTTGAAGATAAAATCTTTTTTCTTTGAAGAAGAAAGATCTAGCTGACTGAAATAAGTTCATTAGATGAAAACCAACAAAAATTGACAAGAACCACGAAAAGTTCTTGTATTTTAAGATAAAATCTTACTCGATTCAGGAAAAAACTTCCAGCTCGCTGAAATATGTTCATTTGCTGAAAACCATCAAAACCACGAAAAGTTCTTGTATTTGAAGATAAAATCTTTTTGCTTTGAAGAAGAAAGATCTAGCTGACTGAAATAAGTTCATTAGATGAAAACCAACAAAAATTGACAAGAACCACGAAAAGTTCTTGTATTTTAAGATAAAATCTTACTCTATTAAGGAAAAAACTTCCAGCTCGCTGAAATATGTTCATTTGCTGAAAACCATCAAAACCACGAAAAGTTCTTGTATTTGAAGATAAAATCTTTTTGCTTTGAAGAAGAAAGATCTAGCTGACTGAAATAAGTTCATTAGATGAAAACCAACTAAAATTGACAAGAACCACGAAAAGTTCTTGTATTTTAAGATAAAATCTTACTCTATTAAGGAAAAACTTCCAGCTCGCTGAAATATGTTCATTTGCTGAAAACCATCAAAACCACGAAAAGTTCTTGTATTTGAAGATAAAATCTTTTTGCTTTCAAGAAGAAAGATCTAGCTGACTGAAATAAGTTCATTAGATGAAAACTAACAAAAATTGACAAGAACCACGAAAAGTTCTTGTATTTTAAGATAAAATCTTACTCTGTTAAAGAGAAAACTCCCAGCTCGCTGAAATATGTTCATTTGCTGAAAACCATCAAAACCAAGAAAAGTTCTTGTATTTGAAGATAAAATCTTTTTGCTTTGAAGAAGAAAGATCTAGCTGACTGAAATAAGTTCATTAGATGAAAACTAACAAAAATTGACAAGAACCACGAAAAGTTCTTGTATTTTAAGATAAAATCTTACTCTGTTAAAGAGAAAACTCCCAGCTCGCTGAAATATGTTCATTTGCTGAAAACCATCAAAACCAAGAAAAGTTCTTGTATTTGAAGATAAAATCTTTTTGCTTTGAAGAAGAAAGATCTAGCTGACTGAAATAAGTTCATTAGATGAAAACCAACAAAAATTGACAAGAACCACGAAAAGTTCTTGTATTTTAAGATAAAATCTTACGCTATTAAAGAAAAAACTCCCAGCTCGCTGAAATATGTTCATTTGCTGAAAACCAACAAAACCACGAAAAGTTCTTGTATTTGAAGATAAAATCTTTTTTCTTTGAAGAAGAAAGATCTAGCTGACTGAAATAAGTTCATTAGATGAAACCCAACAAAAATTGACAAGAACCACGAAAAGTTCTTGTATTTTAAGATAAAATCTTACGCTATTAAAGAAAAAACTCCCAGCTCGCTGAAATATGTTCATTTGCTGAAAACCAACAAAACCACGAAAAGTTCTTGTATTTGAAGATAAAATCTTTTTTCTTTGAAGAAGAAAGATCTAGCTGACTGAAATAAGTTCATTAGATGAAAACCAACAAAAATTGACAAGAACCACGAAAAGTTCTTGTATTTTAAGATAAAATCTTACTCGATTCAGGAAAAAACTTCCAGCTCGCTGAAATATGTTCATTTGCTGAAAACCATCAAAACCACGAAAAGTTCTTGTATTTGAAGATAAAATCTTTTTGCTTTGAAGAAGAAAGATCTAGCTGACTGAAATAAGTTCATTAGATGAAAACCAACAAAAATTGACAAGAACCACGAAAAGTTCTTGTATTTTAAGATAAAATCTTACTCTATTAAGGAAAAAACTTCCAGCTCGCTGAAATATGTTCATTTGCTGAAAACCATCAAAACCACGAAAAGTTCTTGTATTTGAAGATAAAATCTTTTTTCTTTGAAGAAGAAAGATCTAGCTGACTGAAATAAGTTCATTAGATGAAAACCAACAAAAATTGACAAGAACCACGAAAAGTTCTTGTATTTTAAGATAAAATCTTACTCTATTCAGGAAAAAACTTCCAGCTCGCTGAAATATGTTCATTTGCTGAAAACCATCAAAACCACGAAAAGTTCTTGTATTTGAAGATAAAATCTTTTTGCTTTGAAGAAGAAAGATCTAGCTGACTGAAATAAGTTCATTAGATGAAAACCAACAAAAATTGACAAGAACCACGAAAAGTTCTTGTATTTTAAGATAAAATCTTACTCTATTAAGGAAAAAACTTCCAGCTCGCTGAAATATGTTCATTTGCTGAAAACCATCAAAACCACGAAAAGTTCTTGTATTTGAAGATAAAATCTTTTTGCTTTGAAGAAGAAAGATCTAGCTGACTGAAATAAGTTCATTAGATGAAAACCAACTAAAATTGACAAGAACCACGAAAAGTTCTTGTATTTTAAGATAAAATCTTACTCTATTAAGGAAAAACTTCCAGCTCGCTGAAATATGTTCATTTGCTGAAAACCATCAAAACCACGAAAAGTTCTTGTATTTGAAGATAAAATCTTTTTGCTTTCAAGAAGAAAGATCTAGCTGACTGAAATAAGTTCATTAGATGAAAACTAACAAAAATTGACAAGAACCACGAAAAGTTCTTGTATTTTAAGATAAAATCTTACTCTGTTAAAGAGAAAACTCCCAGCTCGCTGAAATATGTTCATTTGCTGAAAACCATCAAAACCAAGAAAAGTTCTTGTATTTGAAGATAAAATCTTTTTGCTTTGAAGAAGAAAGATCCAGCTGACTGAAATAAGTTCATTAGATGAAAACCAACAAAAATTGACAAGAACCACGAAAAGTTCTTGTATTTTAAGATAAAATCTTACGCTATTAAAGAAAAAACTCCCAGCTCGCTGAAATATGTTCATTTGCTGAAAACCAACAAAACCACGAAAAGTTCTTGTATTTGAAGATAAAATCTTTTTTCTTTGAAGAAGAAAGATCTAGCTGACTGAAATAAGTTCATTAGATGAAAACCAACAAAAATTGACAAGAACCACGAAAAGTTCTTGTATTTTAAGATAAAATCTTACTCTATTCAGGAAAAAACTTCCAGCTCGCTGAAATATGTTCATTTGCTGAAAACCATCAAAACCACGAAAAGTTCTTGTATTTGAAGATAAAATCTTTTTGCTTTGAAGAAGAAAGATCTAGCTGACTGAAATAAGTTCATTAAATGAAAACCAACAAAAATTGACAAGAACCACGAAAAGTTCTTGTATTTTAAGATGAAATCTTACGCTATTAAAGAAAAAACTCCCAGCTCGCTGAAATATGTTCATTTGCTGAAAACTATCAAAACCACGAAACGTTCTTGTATTTGAAGATAAAATCTTTTTGCTTTGAAGAAGAAAGATCTAGCTGACTGAAATAAGTTCATTAGATGAAAACTAACAAAAATTGACAAGAACCACGAAAAGTTCTTGTATTTTAAGATAAAATCTTACTCTATTAAGGAAAAAACTTCCAGCTCGCTGAAATCTGTTCATTTGTTGAAAACCAACAAAACCACCAAAAGTTCTTGTATTTGAAGATAAAATCCTTTTGCTTTGATGAAGAAAGATCTAGCTGACTGAAATAAGTTCATTAGATGAAAACCAACAAAAATTGACAAGAACCACGAAAAGTTCTTGTATTTTAAGATAAAATCTTAATCTGTTCAGGAAAAAACTTCCAGCTCGCTGAAATCTGTTCATTTGCTGAAAACCATCAAAACCACGAAAAGTTCTTGTATTTGAAGATAAAATCTTTTTGCTTTGAAGAAGAAAGATCTAGCTGACTGAAATAAGTTCATTAGATGAAAACCAACAAAAATTGACAAGAACCACGAAAAGTTCTTGTATTTTAAGATAAAATCTTACGCTATTAAAGAAAAAACTCCCAGCTCGCTGAAATATGTTCATTTGCTGAAAACCAACAAAACCACGAAAAGTTCTTGTATTTGAAGATAAAATCTTTTTTCTTTGAAGAAGAAAGATCTAGCTGACTGAAATAAGTTCATTAGATGAAAACCAACAAAAATTGACAAGAACCACGAAAAGTTCTTGTATTTTAAGATAAAATCTTACGCTATTAAAGAAAAAACTCCCAGCTCGCTGAAATATGTTCATTTGCTGAAAACCAACAAAACCACGAAAAGTTCTTGTATTTGAAGATAAAATCTTTTTTCTTTGAAGAAGAAAGATCTAGCTGACTGAAATAAGTTCATTAGATGAAAACCAACAAAAATTGACAAGAACCACGAAAAGTTCTTGTATTTTAAGATAAAATCTTATTCGATTCAGGAAAAAACTTCCAGCTCGCTGAAATATGTTCATTTGCTGAAAACCATCAAAACCACGAAAAGTTCTTGTATTTGAAGATAAAATCTTTTTGCTTTGAAGAAGAAAGATCTAGCTGACTGAAATAAGTTCATTAGATGAAAACCAACAAAAATTGACAAGAACCACGAAAAGTTCTTGTATTTTAAGATAAAATCTTACTCTATTAAGGAAAAAACTTCCAGCTCGCTGAAATATGTTCATTTGCTGAAAACCATCAAAACCACGAAAAGTTCTTGTATTTGAAGATAAAATCTTTTTTCTTTGAAGAAGAAAGATCTAGCTGACTGAAATAAGTTCATTAGATGAAAACCAACAAAAATTGACAAGAACCACGAAAAGTTCTTGTATTTTAAGATAAAATCTTACTCGATTCAGGAAAAAACTTCCAGCTCGCTGAAATATGTTCATTTGCTGAAAACCATCAAAACCACGAAAAGTTCTTGTATTTGAAGATAAAATCTTTTTGCTTTGAAGAAGAAAGATCTAGCTGACTGAAATAAGTTCATTAGATGAAAACCAACAAAAATTGACAAAAACCACGAAAAGTTCTTGTATTTTAAGATAAAATCTTACTCTATTAAGGAAAAAACTTCCAGCTCGCTGAAATATGTTCATTTGCTGAAAACCATCAAAACCACGAAAAGTTCTTGTATTTGAAGATAAAATCTTTTTGCTTTGAAGAAGAAAGATCTAGCTGACTGAAATAAGTTCATTAGATGAAAACCAACAAAAATTGACAAGAACCACGAAAAGTTCTTGTATTTTAAGATAAAATCTTACTCTATTAAGGAAAAACTTCCAGCTCGCTGAAATATGTTCATTTGCTGAAAACCAACAAAACCACGAAAAGTTCTTGTATTTGAAGATAAAATCTTTTTGCTTTGAAGAAGAAAGATCTAGCTGACTGAAATAAGTTCATTAGATGAAAACTAACAAAAATTGACAAGAACCACGAAAAGTTCTTGTATTTTAAGATAAAATCTTACTCTGTTAAAGAGAAAACTCCCAGCTCGCTGAAATATGTTCATTTGCTGAAAACCATCAAAACCAAGAAAAGTTCTTGTATTTGAAGATAAAATCTTTTTGCTTTGAAGAAGAAAGATCTAGCTGACTGAAATAAGTTCATTAGATGAAAACCAACAAAAATTGACAAGAACCACGAAAAGTTCTTGTATTTTAAGATAAAATCTTACGCTATTAAAGAAAAAACTCCCAGCTCGCTGAAATATGTTCATTTGCTGAAAACCAACAAAACCACGAAAAGTTCTTGTATTTGAAGATAAAATCTTTTTTCTTTGAAGAAGAAAGATCTAGCTGACTGAAATAAGTTCATTAGATGAAACCCAACAAAAATTGACAAGAACCACGAAAAGTTCTTGTATTTTAAGATAAAATCTTACGCTATTAAAGAAAAAACTCCCAGCTCGCTGAAATATGTTCATTTGCTGAAAACCAACAAAACCACGAAAAGTTCTTGTATTTGAAGATAAAATCTTTTTTCTTTGAAGAAGAAAGATCTAGCTGACTGAAATAAGTTCATTAGATGAAAACCAACAAAAATTGACAAGAACCACGAAAAGTTCTTGTATTTTAAGATAAAATCTTACTCGATTCAGGAAAAAACTTCCAGCTCGCTGAAATATGTTCATTTGCTGAAAACCATCAAAACCACGAAAAGTTCTTGTATTTGAAGATAAAATCTTTTTGCTTTGAAGAAGAAAGATCTAGCTGACTGAAATAAGTTCATTAGATGAAAACCAACAAAAATTGACAAGAACCACGAAAAGTTCTTGTATTTTAAGATAAAATCTTACTCGATTCAGGAAAAAACTTCCAGCTCGCTGAAATATGTTCATTTGCTGAAAACCATCAAAACCACGAAAAGTTCTTGTATTTGAAGATAAAATCTTTTTTCTTTGAAGAAGAAAGATCTAGCTGACTGAAATAAGTTCATTAGATGAAAACCAACAAAAATTGACAAGAACCACGAAAAGTTCTTGTATTTTAAGATAAAATCTTACTCTGTTAAGGAAAAACTTCCAGCTCGCTGAAATATGTTCATTTGCTGAAAACCATCAAAACCACGAAAAGTTCTTGTATTTGAAGATAAAATCTTTTTGCTTTCAAGAAGAAAGATCTAGCTGACTGAAATAAGTTCATTAGATGAAAACTAACAAAAATTGACAAGAACCACGAAAAGTTCTTGTATTTTAAGATAAAATCTTACTCTGTTAAAGAGAAAACTCCCAGCTCGCTGAAATATGTTCATTTGCTGAAAACCATCAAAACCAAGAAAAGTTCTTGTATTTGAAGATAAAATCTTTTTGCTTTGAAGAAGAAAGATCTAGCTGACTGAAATAAGTTCATTAGATGAAAACCAACAAAAATTGACAAGAACCACGAAAAGTTCTTGTATTTTAAGATAAAATCTTACGCTATTAAAGAAAAAACTCCCAGCTCGCTGAAATATGTTCATTTGCTGAAAACCAACAAAACCACGAAAAGTTCTTGTATTTGAAGATAAAATCTTTTTTCTTTGAAGAAGAAAGATCTAGCTGACTGAAATAAGTTCATTAGATGAAAACCAACAAAAATTGACAAGAACCACGAAAAGTTCTTGTATTTTAAGATAAAATCTTACTCTATTCAGGAAAAAACTTCCAGCTCGCTGAAATATGTTCATTTGCTGAAAACCATCAAAACCACGAAAAGTTCTTGTATTTGAAGATAAAATCTTTTTGCTTTGAAGAAGAAAGATCTAGCTGACTGAAATAAGTTCATTAAATGAAAACCAACAAAAATTGACAAGAACCACGAAAAGTTCTTGTATTTTAAGATGAAATCTTACGCTATTAAAGAAAAAACTCCCAGCTCGCTGAAATATGTTCATTTGCTGAAAACTATCAAAACCACGAAACGTTCTTGTATTTGAAGATAAAATCTTTTTGCTTTGAAGAAGAAAGATCTAGCTGACTGAAATAAGTTCATTAGATGAAAACTAACAAAAATTGACAAGAACCACGAAAAGTTCTTGTATTTTAAGATAAAATCTTACTCTATTAAGGAAAAAACTTCCAGCTCGCTGAAATCTGTTCATTTGTTGAAAACCAACAAAACCACCAAAAGTTCTTGTATTTGAAGATAAAATCTTTTTGCTTTGATGAAGAAAGATCTAGCTGACTGAAATAAGTTCATTAGATGAAAACCAACAAAAATTGACAAGAACCACGAAAAGTTCTTGTATTTTAAGATAAAATCTTAGGCTATTAAAGAAAAAACTTCCAGCTCGCTGAAATCTGTTCATGTGCTGAAAACCATCAAAACCACGAAAAGTTCTTGTATTTGAAGATAAAATCTTTTTGCTTTGAAGAAGAAAGATCTAGCTGACTGAAATAAGTTCATTAGATGAAAACCAACAAAAATTGACAAGAACCACGAAAAGTTCTTGTATTTTAAGATAAAATCTTACGCTATTAAAGAAAAAACTCCCAGCTCGCTGAAATATGTTCATTTGCTGAAAACCAACAAAACCACGAAAAGTTCTTGTATTTGAAGATAAAATCTTTTTTCTTTGAAGAAGAAAGATCTAGCTGACTGAAATAAGTTCATTAGATGAAAACCAACAAAAATTGACAAGAACCACGAAAAGTTCTTGTATTTTAAGATAAAATCTTACGCTATTAAAGAAAAAACTCCCAGCTCGCTGAAATATGTTCATTTGCTGAAAACCAACAAAACCACGAAAAGTTCTTGTATTTGAAGATAAAATCTTTTTTCTTTGAAGAAGAAAGATCTAGCTGACTGAAATAAGTTCATTAGATGAAAACCAACAAAAATTGACAAGAACCACGAAAAGTTCTTGTATTTTAAGATAAAATCTTACTCGATTCAGGAAAAAACTTCCAGCTCGCTGAAATATGTTCATTTGCTGAAAACCATCAAAACCACGAAAAGTTCTTGTATTTGAAGATAAAATCTTTTTGCTTTGAAGAAGAAAGATCTAGCTGACTGAAATAAGTTCATTAGATGAAAACCAACAAAAATTGACAAGAACCACGAAAAGTTCTTGTATTTTAAGATAAAATCTTACTCTATTAAGGAAAAAACTTCCAGCTCGCTGAAATATGTTCATTTGCTGAAAACCATCAAAACCACGAAAAGTTCTTGTATTTGAAGATAAAATCTTTTTTCTTTGAAGAAGAAAGATCTAGCTGACTGAAATAAGTTCATTAGATGAAAACCAACAAAAATTGACAAGAACCACGAAAAGTTCTTGTATTTTAAGATAAAATCTTACTCTATTAAGGAAAAACTTCCAGCTCGCTGAAATATGTTCATTTGCTGAAAACCATCAAAACCACGAAAAGTTCTTGTATTTGAAGATAAAATCTTTTTGCTTTCAAGAAGAAAGATCTAGCTGACTGAAATAAGTTCATTAGATGAAAACTAACAAAAATTGACAAGAACCACGAAAAGTTCTTGTATTTTAAGATAAAATCTTACTCTGTTAAAGAGAAAACTCCCAGCTCGCTGAAATATGTTCATTTGCTGAAAACCATCAAAACCAAGAAAAGTTCTTGTATTTGAAGATAAAATCTTTTTGCTTTGAAGAAGAAAGATCTAGCTGACTGAAATAAGTTCATTAGATGAAAACCAACAAAAATTGACAAGAACCACGAAAAGTTCTTGTATTTTAAGATAAAATCTTACTCTATTAAGGAAAAAACTTCCAGCTCGCTGAAATCTGTTCATTTGTTGAAAACCAACAAAACCACCAAAAGTTCTTGTATTTGAAGATAAAATCTTTTTGCTTTGATGAAGAAAGATCTAGCTGACTGAAATAAGTTCATTAGATGAAAACCAACAAAAATTGACAAGAACCACGAAAAGTTCTTGTATTTTAAGATAAAATCTTAGGCTATTAAAGAAAAAACTTCCAGCTCGCTGAAATCTGTTCATGTGCTGAAAACCATCAAAACCACGAAAAGTTCTTGTATTTGAAGATAAAATCTTTTTGCTTTGAAGAAGAAAGATCTAGCTGACTGAAATAAGTTCATTAGATGAAAACCAACAAAAATTGACAAGAACCACGAAAAGTTCTTGTATTTTAAGATAAAATCTTACGCTATTAAAGAAAAAACTCCCAGCTCGCTGAAATATGTTCATTTGCTGAAAACCATCAAAACGAAGAAAAGTTCTTGTATTTGAAGATAAAATCTTTTTGCTTTGAAGAAGAAAGATCTAGCTGACTGAAATAAGTTCATTAGATGAAAACCAACAAAAATTGACAAGAACCACGAAAAGTTCTTGTATTTTAAGATAAAATCTTACGCTATTAAAGAAAAAACTCCCAGCTCGCTGAAATATGTTCATTTGCTGAAAACCAACAAAACCACGAAAAGTTCTTGTATTTGAAGATAAAATCTTTTTTCTTTGAAGAAGAAAGATCTAGCTGACTGAAATAAGTTCATTAGATGAAAACCAACAAAAATTGACAAGAACCACGAAAAGTTCTTGTATTTTAAGATAAAATCTTACTCTATTCAGGAAAAAACTTCCAGCTCGCTGAAATATGTTCATTTGCTGAAAACCATCAAAACCACGAAAAGTTCTTGTATTTGAAGATAAAATCTTTTTGCTTTGAAGAAGAAAGATCTAGCTGACTGAAATAAGTTCATTAGATGAAAACCAACAAAAATTGACAAGAACCACGAAAAGTTCTTGTATTTTAAGATGAAATCTTACGCTATTAAAGAAAAAACTCCCAGCTCGCTGAAATATGTTCATTTGCTGAAAACTATCAAAACCACGAAACGTTCTTGTATTTGAAGATAAAATCTTTTTGCTTTGAAGAAGAAAGATCTAGCTGACTGAAATAAGTTCATTAGATGAAAACTAACAAAAATTGACAAGAACCACGAAAAGTTCTTGTATTTTAAGATAAAATCTTACTCTATTAAGGAAAAAACTTCCAGCTCGCTGAAATCTGTTCATTTGTTGAAAACCAACAAAACCACCAAAAGTTGTTGTATTTGAAGATAAAATCTTTTTGCTTTGATGAAGAAAGATCTAGCTGACTGAAATAAGTTCATTAGATGAAAACCAACAAAAATTGACAAGAACCACGAAAAGTTCTTGTATTTTAAGATAAAATCTTAGGCTATTAAAGAAAAAACTTCCAGCTCGCTGAAATCTGTTCATGTGCTGAAAACCATCAAAACCACGAAAAGTTCTTGTATTTGAAGATAAAATCTTTTTGCTTTGAAGAAGAAAGATCTAGCTGACTGAAATAAGTTCATTAGATGAAAACCAACAAAAATTGACAAGAACCACGAAAAGTTCTTGTATTTTAAGATAAAATCTTACGCTATGAAAGAAAAAACTCCCAGCTTGCTGAAATATGTTCATTTGCTGAAAACCAACAAAACCACGAAAAGTTCTTGTATTTGAAGATAAAATCTTTTTTCTTTGAAGAAGAAAGATCTAGCTGACTGAAATAAGTTCATTAGATGAAAACCAACAAAACCACGAAAAGTTCTTGTATTTGAAGATAAAATCTTTTTTCTTTGAAGAAGAAAGATCTAGCTGACTGAAATAAGTTCATTAGATGAAAACCAACAAAAATTGACAAGAACCACGAAAAGTTCTTGTATTTTAAGATAAAATCTTACTCTATTAAGGAAAAAACTTCCAGCTCGCTGAAATATGTTCATTTGCTGAAAACCATCAAAACCAAGAAAAGTTCTTGTATTTGAAGATAAAATCTTTTTGCTTTGAAGAAGAAAGATCTAGCTGACTGAAATAAGTTCATTAGATGAAAACCAACAAAAATTGACAAGAACCACGAAAAGTTCTTGTATTTTAAGATAAAATCTTACGCTATTAAAGAAAAAACTCCCAGCTCGCTGAAATATGTTCATTTGCTGAAAACCAACAAAACCACGAAAAGTTCTTGTATTTGAAGATAAAATCTTTTTTCTTTGAAGAAGAAAGATCTAGCTGACTGAAATGAGTTCATTAGATGAAAACCAACAAAAATTGACAAGAACCACGAAAAGTTCTTGTATTTTAAGATAAAATCTTACTCTATTCAGGAAAAAACTTCCAGCTCGCTGAAATATGTTCATTTGCTGAAAACCATCAAAACCACGAAAAGTTCTTGTATTTGAAGATAAAATCTTTATGCTTTGAAGAAGAAAGATCTAGCTGACTGAAATAAGTTCATTAGATGAAAACCAACAAAAATTGACAAGAACCACGAAAAGTTCTTGTATTTTAAGATGAAATCTTACGCTATTAAAGAAAAAACTCCCAGCTCGCTGAAATATGTTCATTTGCTGAAAACCAACAAAACCACGAAAAGTTCTTGTATTTGAAGATAAAATCTTTTTTCTTTGAAGAAGAAAGATCTAGCTGACTGAAATAAGTTCATTAGATGAAAACCAACAAAAATTGACAAGAACCACGAAAAGTTCTTGTATTTTAAGATAAAATCTTACTCTATTAAGGAAAAAACTTCCAGCTCGCTGAAATATGTTCATTTGCTGAAAACCATCAAAACCACGAAAAGTTCTTGTATTTGAAGATAAAATCTTTTTGCTTTGAAGAAGAAAGATCTAGCTGACTGAAATAAGTTCATTAGATGAAAACCAACAAAAATTGACAAGAACCACGAAAAGTTCTTGTATTTTAAGATGAAATCTTACGCTATTAAAGAAAAAACTCCCAGCTCGCTGAAATATGTTCATTTGCTGAAAACTATCAAAACCACGAAACGTTCTTGTATTTGAAGATAAAATCTTTTTGCTTTGAAGAAGAAAGATCTAGCTGACTGAAATAAGTTCATTAGATGAAAACTAACAAAAATTGACAAGAACCACGAAAAGTTCTTGTATTTTAAGATAAAATCTTACTCTATTAAGGAAAAAACTTCCAGCTCGCTGAAATCTGTTCATTTGTTGAAAACCAACAAAACCACCAAAAGTTCTTGTATTTGAAGATAAAATCTTTTTGCTTTGATGAAGAAAGATCTAGCTGACTGAAATAAGTTCATTAGATGAAAACCAACAAAAATTGACAAGAACCACGAAAAGTTCTTGTATTTTAAGATAAAATCTTAGGCTATTAAAGAAAAAACTTCCAGCTCGCTGAAATCTGTTCATGTGCTGAAAACCATCAAAACCACGAAAAGTTCTTGTATTTGAAGATAAAATCTTTTTGCTTTGAAGAAGAAAGATCTAGCTGACTGAAATAAGTTCATTAGATGAAAACCAACAAAAATTGACAAGAACCACGAAAAGTTCTTGTATTTTAAGATAAAATCTTACGCTATTAAAGAAAAAACTCCCAGCTCGCTGAAATATGTTCATTTGCTGAAAACCATCAAAACCAAGAAAAGTTCTTGTATTTGAAGATAAAATCTTTTTGCTTTGAAGAAGAAAGATCTAGCTGACTGAAATAAGTTCATTAGATGAAAACCAACAAAAATTGACAAGAACCACGAAAAGTTCTTGTATTTTAAGATAAAATCTTACGCTATTAAAGAAAAAACTCCCAGCTCGCTGAAATATGTTCATTTGCTGAAAACCAACAAAACCACGAAAAGTTCTTGTATTTGAAGATAAAATCTTTTTTCTTTGAAGAAGAAAGATCTAGCTGACTGAAATAAGTTCATTAGATGAAAACCAACAAAAATTGACAAGAACCACGAAAAGTTCTTGTATTTTAAGATGAAATCTTACGCTATTAAAGAAAAAACTCCCAGCTCGCTGAAATATGTTCATTTGCTGAAAACTATCAAAACCACGAAACGTTCTTGTATTTGAAGATAAAATCTTTTTGCTTTGAAGAAGAAAGATCTAGCTGACTGAAATAAGTTCATTAGATGAAAACTAACAAAAATTGACAAGAACCACGAAAAGTTCTTGTATTTTAAGATAAAATCTTACTCTATTAAGGAAAAAACTTCCAGCTCGCTGAAATCTGTTCATTTGTTGAAAACCAACAAAACCACCAAAAGTTCTTGTATTTGAAGATAAAATCTTTTTGCTTTGATGAAGAAAGATCTAGCTGACTGAAATAAGTTCATTAGATGAAAACCAACAAAAATTGACAAGAACCACGAAAAGTTCTTGTATTTTAAGATAAAATCTTAGGCTATTAAAGAAAAAACTTCCAGCTCGCTGAAATCTGTTCATGTGCTGAAAACCATCAAAACCACGAAAAGTTCTTGTATTTGAAGATAAAATCTTTTTGCTTTGAAGAAGAAAGATCTAGCTGACTGAAATAAGTTCATTAGATGAAAACCAACAAAAATTGACAAGAACCACGAAAAGTTCTTGTATTTTAAGATAAAATCTTACGCTATGAAAGAAAAAACTCCCAGCTCGCTGAAATATGTTCATTTGCTGAAAACCAACAAAACCACGAAAAGTTCTTGTATTTGAAGATAAAATCTTTTTTCTTTGAAGAAGAAAGATCTAGCTGACTGAAATAAGTTCATTAGATGAAAACCAACAAAACCACGAAAAGTTCTTGTATTTGAAGATAAAATCTTTTTTCTTTGAAGAAGAAAGATCTAGCTGACTGAAATAAGTTCATTAGATGAAAACCAACAAAAATTGACAAGAACCACGAAAAGTTCTTGTATTTTAAGATAAAATCTTACTCTATTAAGGAAAAAACTTCCAGCTCGCTGAAATATGTTCATTTGCTGAAAACCATCAAAACCAAGAAAAGTTCTTGTATTTGAAGATAAAATCTTTTTGCTTTGAAGAAGAAAGATCTAGCTGACTGAAATAAGTTCATTAGATGAAAACCAACAAAAATTGACAAGAACCACGAAAAGTTCTTGTATTTTAAGATAAAATCTTACGCTATTAAAGAAAAAACTCCCAGCTCGCTGAAATATGTTCATTTGCTGAAAACCAACAAAACCACGAAAAGTTCTTGTATTTGAAGATAAAATCTTTTTTCTTTGAAGAAGAAAGATCTAGCTGACTGAAATAAGTTCATTAGATGAAAACTAACAAAAATTGACAAGAACCACGAAAAGTTCTTGTATTTTAAGATAAAATCTTACTCTATTCAGGAAAAAACTTCCAGCTCGCTGAAATATGTTCATTTGCTGAAAACCATCAAAACCACGAAAAGTTCTTGTATTTGAAGATAAAATCTTTTTGCTTTGAAGAAGAAAGATCTAGCTGACTGAAATAAGTTCATTAGATGAAAACCAACAAAAATTGACAAGAACCACGAAAAGTTCTTGTATTTTAAGATGAAATCTTACGCTATTAAAGAAAAAACTCCCAGCCCGCTGAAATATGTTCATTTGCTGAAAACTATCAAAACCACGAAACGTTCTTGTATTTGAAGATAAAATCTTTTTGCTTTGAAGAAGAAAGATCTAGCTGACTGAAATAAGTTCATTAGATGAAAACTAACAAAAATTGACAAGAACCACGAAAAGTTCTTGTATTTTAAGATAAAATCTTACTCTATTAAGGAAAAAACTTCCAGCTCGCTGAAATCTGTTCATGTGCTGAAAACCATCAAAACCACGAAAAGTTCTTGTATTTGAAGATAAAATCTTTTTGCTTTGAAGAAGAAAGATCTAGCTGACTGAAATAAGTTCATTAGATGAAAACCAACAAAAATTGACAAGAACCACGAAAAGTTCTTGTATTTTAAGATAAAATCTTACGCTATTAAAGAAAAAACTCCCAGCTCGCTGAAATATGTTCATTTGCTGAAAACCAACAAAACCACGAAAAGTTCTTGTATTTGAAGATAAAATCTTTTTTCTTTGAAGAAGAAAGATCTAGCTGACTGAAATAAGTTCATTAGATGAAAACCAACAAAAATTGACAAGAACCACGAAAAGTTCTTGTATTTTAAGATAAAATCTTACTCGATTCAGGAAAAAACTTCCAGCTCGCTGAAATATGTTCATTTGCTGAAAACCATCAAAACCACGAAAAGTTCTTCTTTTTGAAGATAAAATCTTTTTGCTTTGAAGAAGAAAGATCTAGCTGACTGAAATAAGTTCATTAGATGAAAACCAACAAAAATTGACAAGAACCACGAAAAGTTCTTGTATTTTAAGATAAAATCTTACGCTATTAAAGAAAAAACTCCCAGCTCGCTGAAATATGTTCATTTGCTGAAAACCAACAAAACCACGAAAAGTTCTTGTATTTGAAGATAAAATCTTTTTTCTTTGAAGAAGAAAGATCTAGCTGACTGAAATAAGTTCATTAGATGAAAACCAACAAAAATTGACAAGAACCACGAAAAGTTCTTGTATTTTAAGATGAAATCTTACGCTATTAAAGAAAAAACTCCCAGCTCGCTGAAATATGTTCATTTGCTGAAAACTATCAAAACCACGAAACGTTCTTGTATTTGAAGATAAAATCTTTTTGCTTTGAAGAAGAAAGATCTAGCTGACTGAAATAAGTTCATTAGATGAAAACTAACAAAAATTGACAAGAACCACGAAAAGTTCTTGTATTTTAAGATAAAATCTTACTCTATTAAGGAAAAAACTTCCAGCTCGCTGAAATCTGTTCATTTGTTGAAAACCAACAAAACCACCAAAAGTTCTTGTATTTGAAGATAAAATCTTTTTGCTTTGATGAAGAAAGATCTAGCTGACTGAAATAAGTTCATTAGATGAAAACCAACAAAAATTGACAAGAACCACGAAAAGTTCTTGTATTTTAAGATAAAATCTTAGGCTATTAAAGAAAAAACTTCCAGCTCGCTGAAATCTGTTCATGTGCTGAAAACCATCAAAACCACGAAAAGTTCTTGTATTTGAAGATAAAATCTTTTTGCTTTGAAGAAGAAAGATCTAGCTGACTGAAATAAGTTCATTAGATGAAAACCAACAAAAATTGACAAGAACCACGAAAAGTTCTTGTATTTTAAGATAAAATCTTACGCTATGAAAGAAAAAACTCCCAGCTCGCTGAAATATGTTCATTTGCTGAAAACCAACAAAACCACGAAAAGTTCTTGTATTTGAAGATAAAATCTTTTTTCTTTGAAGAAGAAAGATCTAGCTGACTGAAATAAGTTCATTAGATGAAAACCAACAAAACCACGAAAAGTTCTTGTATTTGAAGATAAAATCTTTTTTCTTTGAAGAAGAAAGATCTAGCTGACTGAAATAAGTTCATTAGATGAAAACCAACAAAAATTGACAAGAACCACGAAAAGTTCTTGTATTTTAAGATAAAATCTTACTCTATTAAGGAAAAAACTTCCAGCTCGCTGAAATATGTTCATTTGCTGAAAACCATCAAAACCAAGAAAAGTTCTTGTATTTGAAGATAAAATCTTTTTGCTTTGAAGAAGAAAGATCTAGCTGACTGAAATAAGTTCATTAGATGAAAACCAACAAAAATTGACAAGAACCACGAAAAGTTCTTGTATTTTAAGATAAAATCTTACGCTATTAAAGAAAAAACTCCCAGCTCGCTGAAATATGTTCATTTGCTGAAAACCAACAAAACCACGAAAAGTTCTTGTATTTGAAGATAAAATCTTTTTTCTTTGAAGAAGAAAGATCTAGCTGACTGAAATAAGTTCATTAGATGAAAACTAACAAAAATTGACAAGAACCACGAAAAGTTCTTGTATTTTAAGATAAAATCTTACTCTATTCAGGAAAAAACTTCCAGCTCGCTGAAATATGTTCATTTGCTGAAAACCATCAAAACCACGAAAAGTTCTTGTATTTGAAGATAAAATCTTTTTGCTTTGAAGAAGAAAGATCTAGCTGACTGAAATAAGTTCATTAGATGAAAACCAACAAAAATTGACAAGAACCACGAAAAGTTCTTGTATTTTAAGATGAAATCTTACGCTATTAAAGAAAAAACTCCCAGCCCGCTGAAATATGTTCATTTGCTGAAAACTATCAAAACCACGAAACGTTCTTGTATTTGAAGATAAAATCTTTTTGCTTTGAAGAAGAAAGATCTAGCTGACTGAAATAAGTTCATTAGATGAAAACTAACAAAAATTGACAAGAACCACGAAAAGTTCTTGTATTTTAAGATAAAATCTTACGCTATTAAAGAAAAAACTCCCAGCTCGCTGAAATATGTTCATTTGCTGAAAACCAACAAAACCACGAAAAGTTCTTGTATTTGAAGATAAAATCTTTTTTCTTTGAAGAAGAAAGATCTAGCTGACTGAAATAAGTTCATTAGATGAAAACCAACAAAAATTGACAAGAACCACGAAAAGTTCTTGTATTTTAAGATAAAATCTTACTCGATTCAGGAAAAAACTTCCAGCTCGCTGAAATATGTTCATTTGCTGAAAACCATCAAAACCACGAAAAGTTCTTCTTTTTGAAGATAAAATCTTTTTGCTTTGAAGAAGAAAGATCTAGCTGACTGAAATAAGTTCATTAGATGAAAACCAACAAAAATTGACAAGAACCACGAAAAGTTCTTGTATTTTAAGATAAAATCTTACTCCATTAAGGAAAAAACTTCCAGCTCGCTGAAATATGTTCATTTGCTGAAAACCATCAAAACCACGAAAAGTTCTTGTATTTGAAGATAAAATCTTTTTTCTTTGAAGAAGAAAGATCTAGCTGACTGAAATAAGTTCATTAGATGAAAACCAACAAAAATTGACAAGAACCACGAAAAGTTCTTGTATTTTAAGATAAAATCTTACTCGATTCAGGAAAAAACTTCCAGCTCGCTGAAATATGTTCATTTGCTGAAAACCATCAAAACCACGAAAAGTTCTTGTATTTGAAGATAAAATCTTTTTGCTTTGAAGAAGAAAGATCTAGCTGACTGAAATAAGTTCATTAGATGAAAACCAACAAAAATTGACAAGAACCACGAAAAGTTCTTGTATTTTAAGATAAAATCTTACGCTATTAAAGAAAAAACTCCCAGCTCGCTGAAATATGTTCATTTGCTGAAAACCATCAAAACCAAGAAAAGTTCTTGTATTTGAAGATAAAATCTTTTTGCTTTGAAGAAGAAAGATCTAGCTGACTGAAATAAGTTCATTAGATGAAAACCAACAAAAATTGACAAGAACCACGAAAAGTTCTTGTATTTTAAGATAAAATCTTACGCTATTAAAGAAAAAACTCCCAGCTCGCTGAAATATGTTCATTTGCTGAAAACCAACAAAACCACGAAAAGTTCTTGTATTTGAAGATAAAATCTTTTTTCTTTGAAGAAGAAAGATCTAGCTGACTGAAATAAGTTCATTAGATGAAAACCAACAAAAATTGACAAGAACCACGAAAAGTTCTTGTATTTTAAGATAAAATCTTACTCTATTCAGGAAAAAACTTCCAGCTCGCTGAAATATGTTCATTTGCTGAAAACCATCAAAACCACGAAAAGTTCTTGTATTTGAAGATAAAATCTTTTTGCTTTGAAGAAGAAAGATCTAGCTGACTGAAATAAGTTCATTAGATGAAAACCAACAAAAATTGACAAGAACCACGAAAAGTTCTTGTATTTTAAGATGAAATCTTACGCTATTAAAGAAAAAACTCCCAGCTCGCTGAAATATGTTCATTTGCTGAAAACTATCAAAACCACGAAACGTTCTTGTATTTGAAGATAAAATCTTTTTGCTTTGAAGAAGAAAGATCTAGCTGACTGAAATAAGTTCATTAGATGAAAACTAACAAAAATTGACAAGAACCACGAAAAGTTCTTGTATTTTAAGATAAAATCTTACTCTATTAAGGAAAAAACTTCCAGCTCGCTGAAATCTGTTCATTTGTTGAAAACCAACAAAACCACCAAAAGTTCTTGTATTTGAAGATAAAATCTTTTTGCTTTGATGAAGAAAGATCTAGCTGACTGAAATAAGTTCATTAGATGAAAACCAACAAAAATTGACAAGAACCACGAAAAGTTCTTGTATTTTAAGATAAAATCTTAGGCTATTAAAGAAAAAACTTCCAGCTCGCTGAAATCTGTTCATGTGCTGAAAACCATCAAAACCACGAAAAGTTCTTGTATTTGAAGATAAAATCTTTTTGCTTTGAAGAAGAAAGATCTAGCTGACTGAAATAAGTTCATTAGATGAAAACCAACAAAAATTGACAAGAACCACGAAAAGTTCTTGTATTTTAAGATAAAATCTTACGCTATGAAAGAAAAAACTCCCAGCTCGCTGAAATATGTTCATTTGCTGAAAACCAACAAAACCACGAAAAGTTCTTGTATTTGAAGATAAAATCTTTTTGCTTTGAAGAAGAAAGATCTAGCTGACTGAAATAAGTTCATTAGATGAAAACCAACAAAACCACGAAAAGTTCTTGTATTTGAAGATAAAATCTTTTTTCTTTGAAGAAGAAAGATCTAGCTGACTGAAATAAGTTCATTAGATGAAAACCAACAAAAATTGACAAGAACCACGAAAAGTTCTTGTATTTTAAGATAAAATCTTACTCTATTAAGGAAAAAACTTCCAGCTCGCTGAAATATGTTCATTTGCTGAAAACCATCAAAACCAAGAAAAGTTCTTGTATTTGAAGATAAAATCTTTTTGCTTTGAAGAAGAAAGATCTAGCTGACTGAAATAAGTTCATTAGATGAAAACTAACAAAAATTGACAAGAACCACGAAAAGTTCTTGTATTTTAAGATAAAATCTTACTCTATTCAGGAAAAAACTTCCAGCTCGCTGAAATATGTTCATTTGCTGAAAACCATCAAAACCACGAAAAGTTCTTGTATTTGAAGATAAAATCTTTTTGCTTTGAAGAAGAAAGATCTAGCTGACTGAAATAAGTTCATTAGATGAAAACCAACAAAAATTGACAAGAACCACGAAAAGTTCTTGTATTTTAAGATAAAATCTTACGCTATTAAAGAAAAAACTCCCAGCTCGCTGAAATATGTTCATTTGCTGAAAACCAACAAAACCACGAAAAGTTCTTGTATTTGAAGATAAAATCTTTTTTCTTTGAAGAAGAAAGATCTAGCTGACTGAAATAAGTTCATTAGATGAAAACCAACAAAAATTGACAAGAACCACGAAAAGTTCTTGTATTTTAAGATAAAATCTTACTCTATTCAGGAAAAAACTTCCAGCTCGCTGAAATATGTTCATTTGCTGAAAACCATCAAAACCACGAAAAGTTCTTGTATTTGAAGATAAAATCTTTTTGCTTTGAAGAAGAAAGATCTAGCTGACTGAAATAAGTTCATTAGATGAAAACTAACAAAAATTGACAAGAACCACGAAAAGTTCTTGTATTTTAAGATAAAATCTTACTCTATTAAGGAAAAAACTTCCAGCTCGCTGAAATCTGTTCATTTGTTGAAAACCAACAAAACCACCAAAAGTTCTTGTATTTGAAGATAAAATCTTTTTGCTTTGATGAAGAAAGATCTAGCTGACTGAAATAAGTTCATTAGATGAAAACCAACAAAAATTGACAAGAACCACGAAAAGTTCTTGTATTTTAAGATAAAATCTTAGGCTATTAAAGAAAAAACTTCCAGCTCGCTGAAATCTGTTCATGTGCTGAAAACCATCAAAACCACGAAAAGTTCTTGTATTTGAAGATAAAATCTTTTTGCTTTGAAGAAGAAAGATCTAGCTGACTGAAATAAGTTCATTAGATGAAAACCAACAAAAATTGACAAGAACCACGAAAAGTTCTTGTATTTTAAGATAAAATCTTACGCTATGAAAGAAAAAACTCCCAGCTCGCTGAAATATGTTCATTTGCTGAAAACCAACAAAACCACGAAAAGTTCTTGTATTTGAAGATAAAATCTTTTTGCTTTGAAGAAGAAAGATCTAGCTGACTGAAATAAGTTCATTAGATGAAAACCAACAAAACCACGAAAAGTTCTTGTATTTGAAGATAAAATCTTTTTTCTTTGAAGAAGAAAGATCTAGCTGACTGAAATAAGTTCATTAGATGAAAACCAACAAAAATTGACAAGAACCACGAAAAGTTCTTGTATTTTAAGATAAAATCTTACTCTATTAAGGAAAAAACTTCCAGCTCGCTGAAATATGTTCATTTGCTGAAAACCATCAAAACCAAGAAAAGTTCTTGTATTTGAAGATAAAATCTTTTTGCTTTGAAGAAGAAAGATCCAGCTGACTGAAATAAGTTCATTAGATGAAAACTAACAAAAATTGACAAGAACCACGAAAAGTTCTTGTATTTTAAGATAAAATCTTACTCTATTCAGGAAAAAACTTCCAGCTCGCTGAAATATGTTCATTTGCTGAAAACCATCAAAACCACGAAAAGTTCTTGTATTTGAAGATAAAATCTTTTTGCTTTGAAGAAGAAAGATCTAGCTGACTGAAATAAGTTCATTAGATGAAAACCAACAAAAATTGACAAGAACCACGAAAAGTTCTTGTATTTTAAGATGAAATCTTACGCTATTAAAGAAAAAACTCCCAGCCCGCTGAAATATGTTCATTTGCTGAAAACTATCAAAACCACGAAACGTTCTTGTATTTGAAGATAAAATCTTTTTGCTTTGAAGAAGAAAGATCTAGCTGACTGAAATAAGTTCATTAGATGAAAACTAACAAAAATTGACAAGAACCACGAAAAGTTCTTGTATTTTAAGATAAAATCTTACGCTATGAAAGAAAAAACTCCCAGCTCGCTGAAATATGTTCATTTGCTGAAAACCAACAAAACCACGAAAAGTTCTTGTATTTGAAGATAAAATCTTTTTGCTTTGAAGAAGAAAGATCTAGCTGACTGAAATAAGTTCATTAGATGAAAACCAACAAAACCACGAAAAGTTCTTGTATTTGAAGATAAAATCTTTTTTCTTTGAAGAAGAAAGATCTAGCTGACTGAAATAAGTTCATTAGATGAAAACCAACAAAAATTGACAAGAACCACGAAAAGTTCTTGTATTTTAAGATAAAATCTTACTCTATTAAGGAAAAAACTTCCAGCTCGCTGAAATATGTTCATTTGCTGAAAACCATCAAAACCAAGAAAAGTTCTTGTATTTGAAGATAAAATCTTTTTGCTTTGAAGAAGAAAGATCCAGCTGACTGAAATAAGTTCATTAGATGAAAACTAACAAAAATTGACAAGAACCACGAAAAGTTCTTGTATTTTAAGATAAAATCTTACTCTATTCAGGAAAAAACTTCCAGCTCGCTGAAATATGTTCATTTGCTGAAAACCA
The DNA here is from genome assembly GCF_035084215.1 of Heptranchias perlo. Taxonomy (NCBI): domain Eukaryota; kingdom Metazoa; phylum Chordata; class Chondrichthyes; order Hexanchiformes; family Hexanchidae; genus Heptranchias; species Heptranchias perlo. Next base: position 2,019,677 of record NW_027139824.1, read on the forward strand.
TCAAAACCACGAAAAGTTCTTGTATTTGAAGATAAAATCTTTTTGCTTTGAAGAAGAAAGATCTAGCTGACTGAAATAAGTTCATTAGATGAAAACCAACAAAAATTGACAAGAACCACGAAAAGTTCTTGTATTTTAAGATGAAATCTTACGCTATTAAAGAAAAAACTCCCAGCCCGCTGAAATATGTTCATTTGCTGAAAACTATCAAAACCACGAAACGTTCTTGTATTTGAAGATAAAATCTTTTTGCTTTGAAGAAGAAAGATCTAGCTGACTGAAATAAGTTCATTAGATGAAAACTAACAAAAATTGACAAGAACCACGAAAAGTTCTTGTATTTTAAGATAAAATCTTACTCTATTAAGGAAAAAACTTCCAGCTCGCTGAAATCTGTTCATGTGCTGAAAACCATCAAAACCACGAAAAGTTCTTGTATTTGAAGATAAAATCTTTTTGCTTTGAAGAAGAAAGATCTAGCTGACTGAAATAAGTTCATTAGATGAAAACCAACAAAAATTGACAAGAACCACGAAAAGTTCTTGTATTTTCAGTTAAAATCTTACGCTACTAAAGAAAAAACTCCCAGCTCGCTGAAATATGTTCATTTGCTGAAAACCAACAAAACCACGAAAAGTTCTTGTATTTGAAGATAAAATCTTTTTTCTTTGAAGAAGAAAGATCTAGCTGACTGAAATAAGTTCATTAGATGAAAACCAACAAAAATTGACAAGAACCACGAAAAGTTCTTGTATTTTAAGATAAAATCTTACGCTATTAAAGAAAAAACTCCCAGCTCGCTGAAATATGTTCATTTGCTGAAAACCAACAAAACCACGAAAAGTTCTTGTATTTGAAGATAAAATCTTTTTTCTTTGAAGAAGAAAGATCTAGCTGACTGAAATAAGTTCATTAGATGAAAACCAACAAAAATTGACAAGAACCACGAAAAGTTCTTGTATTTTAAGATAAAATCTTACTCGATTCAGGAAAAAACTTCCAGCTCGCTGAAATATGTTCATTTGCTGAAAACCATCAAAACCACGAAAAGTTCTTGTATTTGAAGATAAAATCTTTTTGCTTTGAAGAAGAAAGATCTAGCTGACTGAAATAAGTTCATTAGATGAAATCCAACAAAAATTGACAAGAACCACGAAAAGTTCTTGTATTTTAAGATAAAATCTTACGCTATTAAGGAAAAAACTTCCAGCTCGCTGAAATATGTTCATTTGCTGAAAACTATCAAAACCACGAAACGTTCTTGTATTTGAAGATAAAATCTTTTTGCTTTGAAGAAGAAAGATCTAGCTGACTGAAATAAGTTCATTAGATGAAAACCAACAAAAATTGACAAGAACCACGAAAAGTTCTTGTATTTTAAGATAAAATCTTACTCGATTCAGGAAAAAACTTCCAGCTCGCTGAAATCTGTTCATGTGCTGAAAACCATCAAAACCACGAAAAGTTCTTGTATTTGAAGATAAAATCTTTTTGCTTTGAAGAAGAAAGATCTAGCTGACTGAAATAAGTTCATTAGATGAAAACCAACAAAAATTGACAAGAACCACGAAAAGTTCTTGTATTTTAAGATAAAATCTTACGCTATTAAAGAAAAAACTCCCAGCTCGCTGAAATATGTTCATTTGCTGAAAACCAACAAAACCACGAAAAGTTCTTGTATTTGAAGATAAAATCTTTTTTCTTTGAAGAAGAAAGATCTAGCTGACTGAAATAAGTTCATTAGATGAAAACCAACAAAAATTGACAAGAACCACGAAAAGTTCTTGTATTTTAAGATAAAATCTTACTCTATTAAGGAAAAACTTCCAGCTCGCTGAAATATGTTCATTTGCTGAAAACCAACAAAACCACGAAAAGTTCTTGTATTTGAAGATAAAATCTTTTTTCTTTGAAGAAGAAAGATCTAGCTGACTGAAATAAGTTCATTAGATGAAAACCAACAAAAATTGACAAGAACCACGAAAAGTTCTTGTATTTTAAGATAAAATCTTACTCGATTCAGGAAAAAACTTCCAGCTCGCTGAAATATGTTCATTTGCTGAAAACCATCAAAACCACGAAAAGTTCTTCTTTTTGAAGATAAAATCTTTTTGCTTTGAAGAAGAAAGATCTAGCTGACTGAAATAAGTTCATTAGATGAAAACCAACAAAAATTGACAAGAACCACGAAAAGTTCTTGTATTTTAAGATAAAATCTTACTCCATTAAGGAAAAAACTTCCAGCTCGCTGAAATATGTTCATTTGCTGAAAACCATCAAAACCACGAAAAGTTCTTGTATTTGAAGATAAAATCTTTTTTCTTTGAAGAAGAAAGATCTAGCTGACTGAAATAAGTTCATTAGATGAAAACCAACAAAAATTGACAAGAACCACGAAAAGTTCTTGTATTTTAAGATAAAATCTTACTCGATTCAGGAAAAAACTTCCAGCTCGCTGAAATATGTTCATTTGCTGAAAACCATCAAAACCACGAAAAGTTCTTCTTTTTGAAGATAAAATCTTTTTGCTTTGAAGAAGAAAGATCTAGCTGACTGAAATAAGTTCATTAGATGAAAACCAACAAAAATTGACAAGAACCACGAAAAGTTCTTGTATTTTAAGATAAAATCTTACTCTATTAAGGAAAAAACTTCCAGCTCGCTGAAATCTGTTCATTTGTTGAAAACCAACAAAACCACCAAAAGTTCTTGTATTTGAAGATAAAATCTTTTTGCTTTGAAGAAGAAAGATCTAGCTGACTGAAATAAGTTCATTAGATGAAAACCAACAAAAATTGACAAGAACCACGAAAAGTTCTTGTATTTTAAGATAAAATCTTAGGCTATTAAAGAAAAAACTTCCAGCTCGCTGAAATCTGTTCATGTGCTGAAAACCATCAAAACCACGAAACGTTCTTGTATTTGAAGATAAAATCTTTTTGCTTTGAAGAAGAAAGATCTAGCTGACTGAAATAAGTTCATTAGATGAAAACCAACAAAAATTGACAAGAACCACGAAAAGTTCTTGTATTTTAAGATAAAATCTTACGCTATTAAAGAAAAAACTCCCAGCTCACTGAAATATGTTCATTTGCTGAAAACCAACAAAACCACGAAAAGTTCTTGTATTTGAAGATAAAATCTTTTTTCTTTGAAGAAGAAAGATCTAGCTGACTGAAATAAGTTCATTAGATGAAAACCAACAAAACCACGAAAAGTTCTTGTATTTGAAGATAAAATCTTTTTTCTTTGAAGAAGAAAGATCTAGCTGACTGAAATAAGTTCATTAGATGAAAACCAACAAAAATTGACAAGAACCACGAAAAGTTCTTGTATTTGAAGATAAAATCTTTTTGCTTTCAAGAAGAAAGATCTAGCTGACTGAAATAAGTTCATTAGATGAAAACTAACAAAAATTGACAAGAACCACGAAAAGTTCTTGTATTTTAAGATAAAATCTTACTCTGTTAAAGAGAAAACTCCCAGCTCGCTGAAATATGTTCATTTGCTGAAAACCATCAAAACCAAGAAAAGTTCTTGTATTTGAAGATAAAATCTTTTTGCTTTGAAGAAGAAAGATCTAACTGACTGAAATAAGTTCATTAGATGAAAACCAACAAAAATTGACAAGAACCACGAAAAGTTCTTGTATTTTAAGATAAAATCTTACGCTATTAAAGAAAAAACTCCCAGCTCGCTGAAATATGTTCATTTGCTGAAAACCATCAAAACCACGAAAAGTTCTTGTATTTGAAGATAAAATCTTTTTGCTTTGAAGAAGAAAGATCTAGCTGACTGAAATAAGTTCATTAGATGAAAACCAACAAAAATTGACAAGAACCACGAAAAGTTCTTGTATTTTAAGATGAAATCTTACGCTATTAAAGAAAAAACTCCCAGCTCGCTGAAATATGTTCATTTGCTGAAAACTATCAAAACCACGAAACGTTCTTGTATTTGAAGATAAAATCTTTTTGCTTTGAAGAAGAAAGATCTAGCTGACTGAAATAAGTTCATTAGATGAAAACTAACAAAAATTGACAAGAACCACGAAAAGTTCTTGTATTTTAAGATAAAATCTTACTCTATTAAGGAAAAAACTTCCAGCTCGCTGAAATCTGTTCATTTGTTGAAAACCAACAAAACCACCAAAAGTTCTTGTATTTGAAGATAAAATCTTTTTGCTTTGATGAAGAAAGATCTAGCTGACTGAAATAAGTTCATTAGATGAAAACCAACAAAAATTGACAAGAACCACGAAAAGTTCTTGTATTTTAAGATAAAATCTTAGGCTATTAAAGAAAAAACTTCCAGCTCGCTGAAATCTGTTCATGTGCTGAAAACCATCAAAACCACGAAAAGTTCTTGTATTTGAAGATAAAATCTTTTTGCTTTGAAGAAGAAAGATCTAGCTGACTGAAATAAGTTCATTAGATGAAAACCAACAAAAATTGACAAGAACCACGAAAAGTTCTTGTATTTTAAGATAAAATCTTACGCTATTAAAGAAAAAACTCCCAGCTCGCTGAAATATGTTCATTTGCTGAAAACCAACAAAACCACGAAAAGTTCTTGTATTTGAAGATAAAATCTTTTTTCTTTGAAGAAGAAAGATCTAGCTGACTGAAATAAGTTCATTAGATGAAAACCAACAAAACCACGAAAAGTTCTTGTATTTGAAGATAAAATCTTTTTTCTTTGAAGAAGAAAGATCGAGCTGACTGAAATAAGTTCATTAGATGAAAACCAACAAAAATTGACAAGAACCACGAAAAGTTCTTGTATTTTAAGATAAAATCTTACTCTTTTAAGGAAAAAACTTCCAGCTCGCTGAAATATGTTCATTTGCTGAAAACCATCAAAACCAAGAAAAGTTCTTGTATTTGAAGATAAAATCTTTTTGCTTTGAAGAAGAAAGATCTAGCTGACTGAAATAAGTTCATTAGATGAAAACCAACAAAAATTGACAAGAACCACGAAAAGTTCTTGTATTTTAAGATAAAATCTTACGCTATTAAAGAAAAAACTCCCAGCTCGCTGAAATATGTTCATTTGCTGAAAACCAACAAAACCACGAAAAGTTCTTGTATTTGAAGATAAAATCTTTTTTCTTTGAAGAAGAAAGATCCAGCTGACTGAAATAAGTTCATTAGATGAAAACCAACAAAAATTGACAAGAACCACGAAAAGTTCTTGTATTTTAAGATAAAATCTTACTCTATTCAGGAAAAAACTTCCAGCTCGCTGAAATATGTTCATTTGCTGAAAACCATCAAAACCACGAAAAGTTCTTGTATTTGAAGATAAAATCTTTTTGCTTTGAAGAAGAAAGATCTAGCTGACTGAAATAAGTTCATTAGATGAAAACCAACAAAAATTGACAAGAACCACGAAAAGTTCTTGTATTTTAAGATGAAATCTTACGCTACGAAAGAAAAAACTCCCAGCCCGCTGAAATATGTTCATTTGCTGAAAACTATCAAAACCACGAAACGTTCTTGTATTTGAAGATAAAATCTTTTTGCTTTGAAGAAGAAAGATCTAGCTGACTGAAATAAGTTCATTAGATGAAAACCAACAAAAATTGACAAGAACCACGAAAAGTTCTTGTATTTTAAGATAAAATCTTACGCTATTAAAGAAAAAACTCCCAGCTCGCTGAAATATGTTCATTTGCTGAAAACCAACAAAACCACGAAAAGTTCTTGTATTTGAAGATAAAATCTTTTTTCTTTGAAGAAGTAAGATCTAGCTGACTGAAATAAGTTCATTAGATGAAAACCAACAAAAATTGACAAGAACCACGAAAAGTTCTTGTATTTTAAGATAAAATCTTACGCTATTAAAGAAAAAACTCCCAGCTCGCTGAAATATGTTCATTTGCTGAAAACCAACAAAACCACGAAAAGTTCTTGTATTTGAAGATAAAATCTTTTTTCTTTGAAGAAGAAAGATCTAGCTGACTGAAATAAGTTCATTAGATGAAAACCAACAAAAATTGACAAGAACCACGAAAAGTTCTTGTATTTTAAGATAAAATCTTACTCGATTCAGGAAAAAACTTCCAGCTCGCTGAAATATGTTCATTTGCTGAAAACCATCAAAACCACGAAAAGTTCTTGTATTTGAAGATAAAATCTTTTTGCTTTGAAGAAGAAAGATCTAGCTGACTGAAATAAGTTCATTAGATGAAAACCAACAAAAATTGACAAGAACCACGAAAAGTTCTTGTATTTTAAGATAAAATCTTACTCTATTAAGGAAAAAACTTCCAGCTCGCTGAAATATGTTCATTTGCTGAAAACCATCAAAACCACGAAAAGTTCTTGTATTTGAAGATAAAATCTTTTTTCTTTGAAGAAGAAAGATCTAGCTGACTGAAATAAGTTCATTAGATGAAAACCAACAAAAATTGACAAGAACCACGAAAAGTTCTTGTATTTTAAGATAAAATCTTACTCGATTCAGGAAAAAACTTCCAGCTCGCTGAAATATGTTCATTTGCTGAAAACCATCAAAACCACGAAAAGTTCTTGTATTTGAAGATAAAATCTTTTTGCTTTGAAGAAGAAAGATCTAGCTGACTGAAATAAGTTCATTAGATGAAAACCAACAAAAATTGACAAGAACCACGAAAAGTTCTTGTATTTTAAGATAAAATCTTACTCTATTAAGGAAAAACTTCCAGCTCGCTGAAATATGTTCATTTGCTGAAAACCATCAAAACCACGAAAAGTTCTTGTATTTGAAGATAAAATCTTTTTGCTTTCAAGAAGAAAGATCTAGCTGACTGAAATAAGTTCATTAGATGAAAACTAACAAAAATTGACAAGAACCACGAAAAGTTCTTGTATTTTAAGATAAAATCTTACTCTGTTAAAGAGAAAACTCCCAGCTCGCTGAAATATGTTCATTTGCTGAAAAACAACAAAACCGCGAAAAGTTCTTGTATTTGAAGATAAAATCTTTTTGCTTTGAAGAAGAAAGATCTAGCTGACTGAAATAAGTTCATTGGATGAAAACCAACAAAAATTGACAAGAACCACGAAAAGTTCTTGTATTTTAAGATAAAATCTTGCGCTATTAAAGAAAAAACTCCCAGCTCGCTGAAATATGTTCATTTGCTGAAAACCAACAAAACCACGAAAAGTTCATTTATTTGAAGATAAAATCTTTTTTCTTTGAAGAAGAAAGATCTAGCTGACTGAAATAAGTTCATTAGATGAAAACCAACAAAAATTCACAAGAACCACGAAAAGTTCTTGTATTTTAAGATAAAATCTTACTCTATTAAGGAAAAAACTTCCAGCTCGCTGAAATATGTTCATTTGCTGAAAACCATCAAAACCACGAAAAATTCTTGAATTTGAAGATAAAATCTTTTTGCTTTGAAGAAGAAAGATCTAGCTGACTGAAATAAGTTCATTAGATGAAAACCAACAAAAATTGACAAGAACCACGAAAAGTTCTTGTATTTTAAGATAAAATCTTAATCTATTAAGGAAAAAACTTCCAGCTCACTGAAATATGTTCATTTGCTGAAAACCATCAAAACCATGAAAAGTTCTTGTATTTGAAGATAAAATCTTTTTGCTTTCAAGAAGAAAGATCTCGCTGACTGAAATAAGTTCATTAGATGAAAACCAAAAAAAATTGACAAAAACCACGAAAAGTTCTTGTATTTTAAGATAAAATCTTACTCTATTAAGGAAAAAACTTCCAGCTCGCTGAAATCTGTTCATTTGCTGAAAACCATCAAAACCACGAAAAGTTCTTGTATTTGAAGATAAAATCTTTTTGCTTTGAAGAAGAAAGATCTAGCTGACTGAAATAAGTTCATTAGATGAAAACCAACAAAAATTGACAAGAACCACGAAAAGTTCTTGTATTTTAAGATAAAATCTTACTCTATTAAAGAAAAAACTTCCAGCTCGCTGAAATCTGTTCATTTGCTGAAAACCATCAAAACCACGAAACGTTCTTGTATTTGAAGATAAAATCTTTTTGCTTTGACGAAGAAAGATCTAGCTGACTGAAATAAGTTCATTAGATGAAAACCAACAAAAATTGACAAGAACCACGAAAAGATCTTGTATTTTATGATAAAATCTTAGGCTATTAAAGAAAAAACTTCCAGCTCGCTGAAATCTGTTCATTTGCTGAAAACCATCAAAACCACGAAAAGTTCTTGTATTTGAAGATAAAATCTTTTTGCTTTGAAGAAGAAAGATCTAGCTGACTGAAATAAGTTCATTGGATGAAAACCAACAAAAATTGACAAGAACCACGAAAAGTTCTTGTATTTTAAGATAAAATCTTACGCTATTAAAGAAAAAACTCCCAGCTCGCTGAAATATGTTCATTTGCTGAAAACCAACAAAACCACGAAAAGTTCTTGTATTTGAAGATAAAATCTTTTTTCTTTGAAGAAGAAAGATCTCGCTGACTGAAATAAGTTCATTAGATGAAAACCAACAAAAATTGACAAGAACCACGAAAAGTTCTTGTATTTTAAGATAAAATCTTACTCTATTAAGGAAAAAACTTCCAGCTCGCTGAAATCTGTTCATTTGCTGAAAACCATCAAAACCACGAAAAGTTCTTGTATTTGAAGATAAAATCTTTTTGCTTTGAAGAAGAAAGATCTAGCTGACTGAAATAAGTTCATTAGATGAAAACCAACAAAAATTGACAAGAACCACGAAAAGTTCTTGTATTTTAAGATGAAATCTTACGCTATGAAAGAAAAAACTCCCAGCCCGCTGAAATATGTTCATTTGCTGAAAACTATCAAAACCACGAAACGTTCTTGTATTTGAAGATAAAATCTTTTTGCTTTGAAGAAGAAAGATCTAGCTGACTGAAATAAGTTCATTAGATGAAAACCAACAAAAATTGACAAGAACCACGAAAAGTTCTTGTATTTTAAGATAAAATCTTACGCTATTAAAGAAAAAACTCCCAGCTCGCTGAAATATGTTCATTTGCTGAAAACCAACAAAACCACGAAAAGTTCTTGTATTTGAAGATAAAATCTTTTTTCTTTGAAGAAGTAAGATCTAGCTGACTGAAATAAGTTCATTAGATGAAAACCAACAAAAATTGACAAGAACCACGAAAAGTTCTTGTATTTTAAGATAAAATCTTACGCTATTAAAGAAAAAACTCCCAGCTCGCTGAAATATGTTCATTTGCTGAAAACCAACAAAACCACGAAAAGTTCTTGTATTTGAAGATAAAATCTTTTTTCTTTGAAGAAGAAAGATCTAGCTGACTGAAATAAGTTCATTAGATGAAAACCAACAAAAATTGACAAGAACCACGAAAAGTTCTTGTATTTTAAGATAAAATCTTACTCGATTCAGGAAAAAACTTCCAGCTCGCTGAAATATGTTCATTTGCTGAAAACCATCAAAACCACGAAAAGTTCTTGTATTTGAAGATAAAATCTTTTTGCTTTGAAGAAGAAAGATCTAGCTGACTGAAATAAGTTCATTAGATGAAAACCAACAAAAATTGACAAGAACCACGAAAAGTTCTTGTATTTTAAGATAAAATCTTACTCTATTAAGGAAAAAACTTCCAGCTCGCTGAAATATGTTCATTTGCTGAAAACCATCAAAACCACGAAAAGTTCTTGTATTTGAAGATAAAATCTTTTTTCTTTGAAGAAGAAAGATCTAGCTGACTGAAATAAGTTCATTAGATGAAAACCAACAAAAATTGACAAGAACCACGAAAAGTTCTTGTATTTTAAGATAAAATCTTACTCGATTCAGGAAAAAACTTCCAGCTCGCTGAAATATGTTCATTTGCTGAAAACCATCAAAACCACGAAAAGTTCTTGTATTTGAAGATAAAATCTTTTTGCTTTGAAGAAGAAAGATCTAGCTGACTGAAATAAGTTCATTAGATGAAAACCAACAAAAATTGACAAGAACCACGAAAAGTTCTTGTATTTTAAGATAAAATCTTACTCTATTAAGGAAAAACTTCCAGCTCGCTGAAATATGTTCATTTGCTGAAAACCATCAAAACCACGAAAAGTTCTTGTATTTGAAGATAAAATCTTTTTGCTTTCAAGAAGAAAGATCTAGCTGACTGAAATAAGTTCATTAGATGAAAACTAACAAAAATTGACAAGAACCACGAAAAGTTCTTGTATTTTAAGATAAAATCTTACTCTGTTAAAGAGAAAACTCCCAGCTCGCTGAAATATGTTCATTTGCTGAAAAACAACAAAACCGCGAAAAGTTCTTGTATTTGAAGATAAAATCTTTTTGCTTTGAAGAAGAAAGATCTAGCTGACTGAAATAAGTTCATTGGATGAAAACCAACAAAAATTGACAAGAACCACGAAAAGTTCTTGTATTTTAAGATAAAATCTTGCGCTATTAAAGAAAAAACTCCCAGCTCGCTGAAATATGTTCATTTGCTGAAAACCAACAAAACCACGAAAAGTTCATTTATTTGAAGATAAAATCTTTTTTCTTTGAAGAAGAAAGATCTAGCTGACTGAAATAAGTTCATTAGATGAAAACCAACAAAAATTCACAAGAACCACGAAAAGTTCTTGTATTTTAAGATAAAATCTTACTCTATTAAGGAAAAAACTTCCAGCTCGCTGAAATATGTTCATTTGCTGAAAACCATCAAAACCACGAAAAATTCTTGAATTTGAAGATAAAATCTTTTTGCTTTGAAGAAGAAAGATCTAGCTGACTGAAATAAGTTCATTAGATGAAAACCAACAAAAATTGACAAGAACCACGAAAAGTTCTTGTATTTTAAGATAAAATCTTAATCTATTAAGGAAAAAACTTCCAGCTCACTGAAATATGTTCATTTGCTGAAAACCATCAAAACCATGAAAAGTTCTTGTATTTGAAGATAAAATCTTTTTGCTTTCAAGAAGAAAGATCTCGCTGACTGAAATAAGTTCATTAGATGAAAACCAAAAAAAATTGACAAAAACCACGAAAAGTTCTTGTATTTTAAGATAAAATCTTACTCTATTAAGGAAAAAACTTCCAGCTCGCTGAAATCTGTTCATTTGCTGAAAACCATCAAAACCACGAAAAGTTCTTGTATTTGAAGATAAAATCTTTTTGCTTTGAAGAAGAAAGATCTAGCTGACTGAAATAAGTTCATTAGATGAAAACCAACAAAAATTGACAAGAACCACGAAAAGTTCTTGTATTTTAAGATAAAATCTTACTCTATTAAAGAAAAAACTTCCAGCTCGCTGAAATCTGTTCATTTGCTGAAAACCATCAAAACCACGAAACGTTCTTGTATTTGAAGATAAAATCTTTTTGCTTTGACGAAGAAAGATCTAGCTGACTGAAATAAGTTCATTAGATGAAAACCAACAAAAATTGACAAGAACCACGAAAAGATCTTGTATTTTATGATAAAATCTTAGGCTATTAAAGAAAAAACTTCCAGCTCGCTGAAATCTGTTCATTTGCTGAAAACCATCAAAACCACGAAAAGTTCTTGTATTTGAAGATAAAATCTTTTTGCTTTGAAGAAGAAAGATCTAGCTGACTGAAATAAGTTCATTGGATGAAAACCAACAAAAATTGACAAGAACCACGAAAAGTTCTTGTATTTTAAGATAAAATCTTACGCTATTAAAGAAAAAACTCCCAGCTCGCTGAAATATGTTCATTTGCTGAAAACCAACAAAACCACGAAAAGTTCTTGTATTTGAAGATAAAATCTTTTTTCTTTGAAGAAGAAAGATCTCGCTGACTGAAATAAGTTCATTAGATGAAAACCAACAAAAATTGACAAGAACCACGAAAAGTTCTTGTATTTTAAGATAAAATCTTACTCTATTAAGGAAAAAACTTCCAGCTCGCTGAAATCTGTTCATTTGCTGAAAACCATCAAAACCACGAAAAGTTCTTGTATTTGAAGATAAAATCTTTTTGCTTTGAAGAAGAAAGATCTAGCTGACTGAAATAAGTTCATTAGATGAAAACCAACAAAAATTGACAAGAACCACGAAAAGTTCTTGTATTTTAAGATAAAATCTTACTCTATTAAAGAAAAAACTTCCAGCTCGCTGAAATCTGTTCATTTGCTGAAAACCATCAAAACCACGAAACGTTCTTGTATTTGAAGATAAAATCTTTTTGCTTTGACGAAGAAAGATCTAGCTGACTGAAATAAGTTCATTAGATGAAAACCAACAAAAATTGACAAGAACCACGAAAAGATCTTGTATTTTATGATAAAATCTTAGGCTATTAAAGAAAAAACTTCCAGCTCGCTGAAATCTGTTCATTTGCTGAAAACCATCAAAACCACGAAAAGTTCTTGTATTTGAAGATAAAATCTTTTTGCTTTGAAGAAGAAAGATCTAGCTGACTGAAATAAGTTCATTAGATGAAAACCAACAAAAATTGACAAGAACCACGAAAAGTTCTTGTATTTTAAGATGAAATCTTACGCTATTAAAGAAAAAACTCCCAGCTCGCTGAAATATGTTCATTTGCTGAAAACCAACAAAACCACGAAAAGTTCTTGTATTTGAAGATAAAATCTTTTTTCTTTGAAGAAGAAAGATCTAGCTGACTGAAATAAGTTCATTAGATGAAAACCAACAAAAATTGACAAGAACCACGAAAAGTTCTTGTATTTTAAGATAAAATCTTACTCTATTAAGGAAAAAACTTCCAGCTCGCTGAAATATGTTCATTTGCTGAAAACCATCAAAACCACGAAAAGTTCTTGTATTTGAAGATAAAATCTTTTTTCTTTGAAGAAGAAAGATCTAGCTGACTGAAATAAGTTCATTAGATGAAAACCAACAAAAATTGACAAGAACCACGAAAAGTTCTTGTATTTTAAGATAAAATCTTACGCTATTAAAGAAAAAACTCCCAGCTCGCTGAAATATGTTCATTTGCTGAAAACCAACAAAACCACGAAAAGTTCTTGTATTTGAAGATAAAATCTTTTTTCTTTGAAGAAGAAAGATCTAGCTGACTGAAATAAGTTCATTAGATGAAAACCAACAAAAATTGACAAGAACCACGAAAAGTTCTTGTATTTTAAGATAAAATCTTACTCTATTAAGTAAAAAACTTCCAGCTCGCTGAAATCTGTTCATTTGCTGAAAACCATCAAAACCACGAAAAGTTCTTGTATTTGAAGATAAAATCTTTTTGCTTTGAAGAAGAAAGATCAAGCTGACTGAAATAAGTTCATTAGATGAAAACCAACAAAAATTGACAAGAACCACGAAAAGTTCTTGTATTTTAAGATAAAATCTTACTCTATTAAAGAAAAAACTTCCAGCTCGCTGAAATCTGTTCATTTGCTGAAAACCATCAAAACCACGAAACGTTCTTGTATTTGAAGATAAAATCTTTTTGCTTTGAAGAAGAAAGATCTAGCTGACTGAAATAAGTTCATTAGATGAAAACTAACAAAAAGTGACAAGAACCACGAAAAGTTCTTGTATTTTAAGATAAAATCTTACTCTATTAAGGAAAAAACTTCCAGCTCGCTGAAATCTGTTCATTTGTTGAAAACCAACAAAACCAGCAAAAGTTCTTGTATTTGAAGATAAAATCTTTTTGCTTTGACGAAGAAAGATCTAGCTGACTGAAATAAGTTCATTAGATGAAAACCAACAAAAATTGACAAGAACCACGAAAAGATCTTGTATTTTATGATAAAATCTTAGGCTATTAAAGAAAAAACTTCCAGCTCGCTGAAATCTGTTCATTTGCTGAAAACCATCAAAACCACGAAAAGTTCTTGTATTTGAAGATAAAATCTTTTTGCTTTGAAGAAGAAAGATCTAGCTGACTGAAATAAGTTCATTAGATGAAAACCAACAAAAATTGACAAGAACCACGAAAAGTTCTTGTATTTTAAGATAAAATCTTACGCTATTAAAGAAAAAACTCCCAGCTCGCTGAAATATGTTCATTTGCTGAAAACCAACAAAACCACGAAAAGTTCTTGTATTTGAAGATAAAATCTTTTTTCTTTGAAGAAGAAAGATCTAGCTGACTGAAATAAGTTCATTAGATGAAAACCAACAAAAATTGAAAAGAACCACGAAAAGTTCTTGTATTTTAAGATAAAATCTTACTCGATTCAGGAAAAAACTTCCAGCTCGCTGAAATATGTTCATTTGCTGAAAACCATCAAAACCACGAAAAGTTCTTGTATTTGAAGATAAAATCTTTTTGCTTTGAAGAAGAAAGATCTAGCTGACTGAAATAAGTTCATTAGATGAAAACCAACAAAAATTGACAAGAACCACGAAAAGTTCTTGTATTTTAAGATAAAATCTTACTCCATTAAAGAAAAAACTTCCAGCTCGCTGAAATCTGTTCATTTGCTGAAAACCATCAAAACCACGAAACGTTCTTGTATTTGAAGATAAAATCTTTTTGCTTTGAAGAAGAAAGATCTAGCTGACTGAAATAAGTTCATTAGATGAAAACTAACAAAAAGTGACAAGAACCACGAAAAGTTCTTGTATTTTAAGATAAAATCTTACTCTATTAAGGAAAAAACTTCCAGCTCGCTGAAATCTGTTCATTTGTTGAAAACCAACAAAACCACCAAAAGTTCTTGTATTTGAAGATAAAATCTTTTTGCTTTGACGAAGAAAGATCTAGCTGACTGAAATAAGTTCATTAGATGAAAACCAACAAAAATTGACAAGAACCACGAAAAGATCTTGTATTTTATGATAAAATCTTAGGCTATTAAAGAAAAAACTTCCAGCTCGCTGAAATCTGTTCATTTGCTGAAAACCATCAAAACCACGAAAAGTTCTTGTATTTGAAGATAAAATCTTTTTGCTTTGAAGAAGAAAGATCTAGCTGACTGAAATAAGTTCATTAGATGAAAACCAACAAAAATTGACAAGAACCACGAAAAGTTCTTGTATTTTAAGATAAAATCTTACGCTATTAAAGAAAAAACTCCCAGCTCGCTGAAATATGTTCATTTGCTGAAAACCAACAAAACCACGAAAAGTTCTTGTATTTGAAGATAAAATCTTTTTTCTTTGAAGAAGAAAGATCTGGCTGACTGAAATAAGTTCATTAGATGAAAACCAACAAAAATTGAAAAGAACCACGAAAAGTTCTTGTATTTTAAGATAAAATCTTACTCGATTCAGGAAAAAACTTCCAGCTCGCTGAAATATGTTCATTTGCTGAAAACCATCAAAACCACGAAAAGTTCTTGTATTTGAAGATAAAATCTTTTTGCTTTGAAGAAGAAAGATCTAGCTGACTGAAATAAGTTCATTAGATGAAAACCAACAAAAATTGACAAGAACCACGAAAAGTTCTTGTATTTTAAGATGAAATCTTACGCTATTAAAGAAAAAACTCCCAGCTCGCTGAAATATGTTCATTTGCTGAAAACCAACAAAACCACGAAAAGTTCTTGTATTTGAAGATAAAATCTTTTTTCTTTGAAGAAGAAAGATCTAGCTGACTGAAATAAGTTCATTAGATGAAAACCAACAAAAATTGACAAGAACCACGAAAAGTTCTTGTATTTTAAGATAAAATCTTACTCTATTAAGGAAAAAACTTCCAGCTCGCTGAAATATGTTCATTTGCTGAAAACCATCAAAACCACGAAAAGTTCTTGTATTTGAAGATAAAATCTTTTTGCTTTGAAGAAGAAAGATCTAGCTGACTGAAATAAGTTCATTAGATGAAAACCAACAAAAATTGACAAGAACCACGAAAAGTTCTTGTATTTTAAGATAAAATCTTACGCTATTAAAGAAAAAACTCCCAGCTCGCTGAAATATGTTCATTTGCTGAAAACCAACAAAACCACGAAAAGTTCTTGTATTTGAAGATAAAATCTTTTTTCTTTGAAGAAGAAAGATCTAGCTGACTGAAATAAGTTCATTAGATGAAAACCAACAAAAATTGACAAGAACCACGAAAAGTTCTTGTATTTTAAGATAAAATCTTACTCTATTCAGGAAAAAACTTCCAGCTCGCTGAAATATGTTCATTTGCTGAAAACCATCAAAACCACGAAAAGTTCTTGTATTTGAAGATAAAATCTTTTTGCTTTGAAGAAGAAAGATCTAGCTGACTGAAATAAGTTCATTAGATGAAAACCAACAAAAATTCACAAGAACCACGAAAAGTTCTTGTATTTTAAGATAAAATCTTACTCTATTAAGGAAAAAACTTCCAGCTCACTGAAACATGTTCATTTGCTGAAAACCATCAAAACCACGAAAAGTTCTTGTATTTGAAGATAAAATCTTTTTGCTTTGAAGAAGAAAGATCTAGCTGACTGAAATAAGTTCATTAGATGAAAACCAAAAAAAATTGACAAAAACCACGAAAAGTTCTTGTATTTTAAGATAAAATCTTACTCTATTAAGGAAAAAACTTCCAGCTCGCTGAAATCTGTTCATTTGCTGAAAACCATCAAAACCACGAAAAGTTCTTGTATTTGAAGATAAAATCTTTTTGCTTTGAAGAAGAAAGATCTAGCTGACTGAAATAAGTTCATTAGATGAAAACCAACAAAAATTGACAAGAACCACGAAAAGTTCTTGTATTTTAAGATAAAATCTTACTCTATTAAAGAAAAAACTTCCAGCTCACTGAAATATGTTCATTTGCTGAAAACCATCAAAACCATGAAAATTCTTGTATTTGAAGATAAAATCTTTTTGCTTTCAAGAAGAAAGATCTCGCTGACTGAAATAAGTTCATTAGATGAAAACCAAAAAAAATTGACAAAAACCACGAAAAGTTCTTGTATTTTAAGATAAAATCTTACTCTATTAAGGAAAAAACTTCCAGCTCGCTGAAATCTGTTCATTTGCTGAAAACCATCAAAACCACGAAAAGTTCTTGTATTTGAAGATAAAATCTTTTTGCTTTGAAGAAGAAAGATCTAGCTGACTGAAATAAGTTCATTAGATGAAAACCAACAAAAATTGACAAGAACCACGAAAAGTTCTTGTATTTTAAGATAAAATCTTACTCTATTAAAGAAAAAACTTCCAGCTCGCTGAAATCTGTTCATTTGCTGAAAACCATCAAAACCACGAAACGTTCTTGTATTTGAAGATAAAATCTTTTTGCTTTGACGAAGAAAGATCTAGCTGACTGAAATAAGTTCATTAGATGAAAACCAACAAAAATTGACAAGAACCACGAAAAGATCTTGTATTTTATGATAAAATCTTAGGCTATTAAAGAAAAAACTTCCAGCTCGCTGAAATCTGTTCATTTGCTGAAAACCATCAAAACCACGAAAAGTTCTTGTATTTGAAGATAAAATCTTTTTGCTTTGAAGAAGAAAGATCTAGCTGACTGAAATAAGTTCATTGGATGAAAACCAACAAAAATTGACAAGAACCACGAAAAGTTCTTGTATTTTAAGATAAAATCTTACGCTATTAAAGAAAAAACTCCCAGCTCGCTGAAATATGTTCATTTGCTGAAAACCAACAAAACCACGAAAAGTTCTTGTATTTGAAGATAAAATCTTTTTTCTTTGAAGAAGAAAGATCTCGCTGACTGAAATAAGTTCATTAGATGAAAACCAACAAAAATTGACAAGAACCACGAAAAGTTCTTGTATTTTAAGATAAAATCTTACTCTATTAAGGAAAAAACTTCCAGCTCGCTGAAATCTGTTCATTTGCTGAAAACCATCAAAACCACGAAAAGTTCTTGTATTTGAAGATAAAATCTTTTTGCTTTGAAGAAGAAAGATCTAGCTGACTGAAATAAGTTCATTAGATGAAAACCAACAAAAATTGACAAGAACCACGAAAAGTTCTTGTATTTTAAGATAAAATCTTACTCTATTAAAGAAAAAACTTCCAGCTCGCTGAAGTCTGTTCATTTGCTGAAAACCATCAAAACCACGAAACGTTCTTGTATTTGAAGATAAAATCTTTTTGCTTTGACGAAGAAAGATCTAGCTGACTGAAATAAGTTCATTAGATGAAAACCAACAAAAATTGACAAGAACCACGAAAAGATCTTGTATTTTATGATAAAATCTTAGGCTATTAAAGAAAAAACTTCCAGCTCGCTGAAATCTGTTCATTTGCTGAAAACCATCAAAACCACGAAAAGTTCTTGTATTTGAAGATAAAATCTTTTTGCTTTGAAGAAGAAAGATCTAGCTGACTGAAATAAGTTCATTAGATGAAAACCAACAAAAATTGACAAGAACCACGAAAAGTTCTTGTATTTTAAGATGAAATCTTACGCTATTAAAGAAAAAACTCCCAGCTCGCTGAAATATGTTCATTTGCTGAAAACCAACAAAACCACGAAAAGTTCTTGTATTTGAAGATAAAATCTTTTTTCTTTGAAGAAGAAAGATCTAGCTGACTGAAATAAGTTCATTAGATGAAAACCAACAAAAATTGACAAGAACCACGAAAAGTTCTTGTATTTTAAGATAAAATCTTACTCTATTAAGGAAAAAACTTCCAGCTCGCTGAAATATGTTCATTTGCTGAAAACCATCAAAACCACGAAAAGTTCTTGTATTTGAAGATAAAATCTTTTTGCTTTGAAGAAGAAAGATCTAGCTGACTGAAATAAGTTCATTAGATGAAAACCAACAAAAATTGACAAGAACCACGAAAAGTTCTTGTATTTTAAGATAAAATCTTACGCTATTAAAGAAAAAACTCCCAGCTCGCTGAAATATGTTCATTTGCTGAAAACCAACAAAACCACGAAAAGTTCTTGTATTTGAAGATAAAATCTTTTTTCTTTGAAGAAGAAAGATCTAGCTGACTGAAATAAGTTCATTAGATGAAAACCAACAAAAATTGACAAGAACCACGAAAAGTTCTTGTATTTTAAGATAAAATCTTACTCTATTCAGGAAAAAACTTCCAGCTCGCTGAAATATGTTCATTTGCTGAAAACCATCAAAACCACGAAAAGTTCTTGTATTTGAAGATAAAATCTTTTTGCTTTGAAGAAGAAAGATCTAGCTGACTGGAATAAGTTCATTAGATGAAAACCAACAAAAATTGACAAGAACCACGAAAAGTTCTTGTATTTTAAGATAAAATCTTACTCTATTAAGTAAAAAACTTCCAGCTCGCTGAAATCTGTTCATTTGCTGAAAACCATCAAAACCACGAAAAGTTCTTGTATTTGAAGATAAAATCTTTTTGCTTTGAAGAAGAAAGATCAAGCTGACTGAAATAAGTTCATTAGATGAAAACCAACAAAAATTGACAAGAACCACGAAAAGTTCTTGTATTTTAAGATAAAATCTTACTCTATTAAAGAAAAAACTTCCAGCTCGCTGAAATCTGTTCATTTGCTGAAAACCATCAAAACCACGAAACGTTCTTGTATTTGAAGATAAAATCTTTTTGCTTTGAAGAAGAAAGATCTAGCTGACTGAAATAAGTTCATTAGATGAAAACTAACAAAAAGTGACAAGAACCACGAAAAGTTCTTGTATTTTAAGATAAAATCTTACTCTATTAAGGAAAAAACTTCCAGCTCGCTGAAATCTGTTCATTTGTTGAAAACCAACAAAACCAGCAAAAGTTCTTGTATTTGAAGATAAAATCTTTTTGCTTTGACGAAGAAAGATCTAGCTGACTGAAATAAGTTCATTAGATGAAAACCAACAAAAATTGACAAGAACCACGAAAAGATCTTGTATTTTATGATAAAATCTTAGGCTATTAAAGAAAAAACTTCCAGCTCGCTGAAATCTGTTCATTTGCTGAAAACCATCAAAACCACGAAAAGTTCTTGTATTTGAAGATAAAATCTTTTTGCTTTGAAGAAGAAAGATCTAGCTGACTGAAATAAGTTCATTAGATGAAAACCAACAAAAATTGACAAGAACCACGAAAAGTTCTTGTATTTTAAGATAAAATCTTACGCTATTAAAGAAAAAACTCCCAGCTCGCTGAAATATGTTCATTTGCTGAAAACCAACAAAACCACGAAAAGTTCTTGTATTTGAAGATAAAATCTTTTTTCTTTGAAGAAGAAAGATCTAGCTGACTGAAATAAGTTCATTAGATGAAAACCAACAAAAATTGAAAAGAACCACGAAAAGTTCTTGTATTTTAAGATAAAATCTTACTCGATTCAGGAAAAAACTTCCAGCTCGCTGAAATATGTTCATTTGCTGAAAACCATCAAAACCACGAAAAGTTCTTGTATTTGAAGATAAAATCTTTTTGCTTTGAAGAAGAAAGATCTAGCTGACTGAAATAAGTTCATTAGATGAAAACCAACAAAAATTGACAAGAACCACGAAAAGTTCTTGTATTTTAAGATAAAATCTTACTCTATTAAAGAAAAAACTTCCAGCTCGCTGAAATCTGTTCATTTGCTGAAAACCATCAAAACCACGAAACGTTCTTGTATTTGAAGATAAAATCTTTTTGCTTTGAAGAAGAAAGATCTAGCTGACTGAAATAAGTTCATTAGATGAAAACTAACAAAAAGTGACAAGAACCACGAAAAGTTCTTGTATTTTAAGATAAAATCTTACTCTATTAAGGAAAAAACTTCCAGCTCGCTGAAATCTGTTCATTTGTTGAAAACCAACAAAACCAGCAAAAGTTCTTGTATTTGAAGATAAAATCTTTTTGCTTTGACGAAGAAAGATCTAGCTGACTGAAATAAGTTCATTAGATGAAAACCAACAAAAATTGACAAGAACCACGAAAAGATCTTGTATTTTATGATAAAATCTTAGGCTATTAAAGAAAAAACTTCCAGCTCGCTGAAATCTGTTCATTTGCTGAAAACCATCAAAACCACGAAAAGTTCTTGTATTTGAAGATAAAATCTTTTTGCTTTGAAGAAGAAAGATCTAGCTGACTGAAATAAGTTCATTAGATGAAAACCAACAAAAATTGACAAGAACCACGAAAAGTTCTTGTATTTTAAGATAAAATCTTACGCTATTAAAGAAAAAACTCCCAGCTCGCTGAAATATGTTCATTTGCTGAAAACCAACAAAACCACGAAAAGTTCTTGTATTTGAAGATAAAATCTTTTTTCTTTGAAGAAGAAAGATCTGGCTGACTGAAATAAGTTCATTAGATGAAAACCAACAAAAATTGAAAAGAACCACGAAAAGTTCTTGTATTTTAAGATAAAATCTTACTCGATTCAGGAAAAAACTTCCAGCTCGCTGAAATATGTTCATTTGCTGAAAACCATCAAAACCACGAAAAGTTCTTGTATTTGAAGATAAAATCTTTTTGCTTTGAAGAAGAAAGATCTAGCTGACTGAAATAAGTTCATTAGATGAAAACCAACAAAAATTGACAAGAACCACGAAAAGTTCTTGTATTTTAAGATGAAATCTTACGCTATTAAAGAAAAAACTCCCAGCTCGCTGAAATATGTTCATTTGCTGAAAACCAACAAAACCACGAAAAGTTCTTGTATTTGAAGATAAAATCTTTTTTCTTTGAAGAAGAAAGATCTAGCTGACTGAAATAAGTTCATTAGATGAAAACCAACAAAAATTGACAAGAACCACGAAAAGTTCTTGTATTTTAAGATAAAATCTTACTCTATTAAGGAAAAAACTTCCAGCTCGCTGAAATATGTTCATTTGCTGAAAACCATCAAAACCACGAAAAGTTCTTGTATTTGAAGATAAAATCTTTTTGCTTTGAAGAAGAAAGATCTAGCTGACTGAAATAAGTTCATTAGATGAAAACCAACAAAAATTGACAAGAACCACGAAAAGTTCTTGTATTTTAAGATAAAATCTTACGCTATTAAAGAAAAAACTCCCAGCTCGCTGAAATATGTTCATTTGCTGAAAACCAACAAAACCACGAAAAGTTCTTGTATTTGAAGATAAAATCTTTTTTCTTTGAAGAAGAAAGATCTAGCTGACTGAAATAAGTTCATTAGATGAAAACCAACAAAAATTGACAAGAACCACGAAAAGTTCTTGTATTTTAAGATAAAATCTTACTCTATTCAGGAAAAAACTTCCAGCTCGCTGAAATATGTTCATTTGCTGAAAACCATCAAAACCACGAAAAGTTCTTGTATTTGAAGATAAAATCTTTTTGCTTTGAAGAAGAAAGATCTAGCTGACTGAAATAAGTTCATTAGATGAAAACCAACAAAAATTGACAAGAACCACGAAAAGTTCTTGTATTTTAAGATGAAATCTTACGCTATTAAAGACAAAACTCCCAGCTCGCTGAAATATGTTCATTTGCTGAAAACCAACAAAACCACGAAAAGTTCTTGTATTTGAAGATAAAATCTTTTTTCTTTGAAGAAGAAAGATCTAGCTGACTGAAATAAGTTCATTAGATGAAAACCAACAAAAATTGACAAGAACCACGAAAAGTTCTTGTATTTTAAGATAAAATCTTACTCTATCAAGGAAAAAACTTCCAGCTCGCTGAAATATGTTCATTTGCTGAAAACCATCAAAACCACGAAAAGTTCTTGTATTTGAAGATAAAATCTTTTTGCTTTCAAGAAGAAAGATCGAGCTGACTGAAATAAGTTCATCAGATGAAAACTAACAAAAATTGACAAGAACCACGAAAAGTTCTTGTATTTTAAGATAAAATCTTACTCTGTTAAAGAGAAAACTCCCAGCTCGCTGAAATATGTTCATTTGCTGAAAAACAACAAAACCGCGAAAAGTTCTTGTATTTGAAGATAAAATCTTTTTTCTTTGAAGAAGAAAGATCTAGCTGACTGAAATAAGTTCATTAGATGAAAACCAACAAAAATTCACAAGAACCACGAAAAGTTCTTGTATTTTAAGATAAAATCTTACTCTATTAAGGAAAAAACTTCCAGCTCACTGAAACATGTTCATTTGCTGAAAACCATCAAAACCACGAAAAGTTCTTGTATTTGAAGATAAAATCTT
Organism: Heptranchias perlo; assembly: GCF_035084215.1. Classification (NCBI taxonomy): domain Eukaryota; kingdom Metazoa; phylum Chordata; class Chondrichthyes; order Hexanchiformes; family Hexanchidae; genus Heptranchias; species Heptranchias perlo. The sequence goes on from NW_027139824.1 coordinate 2,042,582, forward strand.
TTTGCTTTGAAGAAGAAAGATCTAGCTGACTGAAATAAGTTCATTAGATGAAAACCAAAAAAAATTGACAAAAACCACGAAAAGTTCTTGTATTTTAAGATAAAATCTTACTCTATTAAGGAAAAAACTTCCAGCTCGCTGAAATCTGTTCATTTGCTGAAAACCATCAAAACCACGAAAAGTTCTTGTATTTGAAGATAAAATCTTTTTGCTTTGAAGAAGAAAGATCTAGCTGACTGAAAGAAGTTCATTAGATGAAAACCAACAAAAATTGACAAGAACCACGAAAAGTTCTTGTATTTTAAGATAAAATCTTACTCTATTAAAGAAAAAACTTCCAGCTCGCTGAAATCTGTTCATTTGCTGAAAACCAACAAAAACACGAAAAGTTCTTGTATTTGAAGATAAAATCTTTTTGCTTTGACGAAGAAAGATCTAGCTGACTGAAATAAGTTCATTAGATGAAAACCAACAAAAATTGACAAGAACCACGAAAAGTTCTTGTATTTTAAGATAAAATCCTAGGCTATTAAAGAAAAAACTTCCAGCTCGCTGAAATCTGATCATTTGCTGAAAACCATCAAAACCACGAAAAGTTCTTGTATTTGAAGATAAAATCTTTTTGCTTTGAAGAAGAAAGATCTAGCTGACTGAAATAAGTTCATTAGATGAAAACCAACAAAAATTGACAAGAACCACGAAAAGTTCTTGTATTTTAAGATAAAATCTTACGCTATTAAAGAAAAAACTCCCAGCTCGCTGAAATATGTTCATTTGCTGAAAACCAACAAAACCACGAAAAGTTCTTGTATTTGAAGATAAAATCTTTTTTCTTTGAAGAAGAAAGATCTAGCTGACTGAAATAAGTTCATTAGATGAAAACCAACAAAAATTGACAAGAACCACGAAAAGTTCTTGTATTTTAAGATAAAATCTTACTCTATTAAGGAAAAAACTTCCAGCTCGCTGAAATATGTTCATTTGATGAAAACCATCAAAACCACGAAAAGTTCTTGTATTTGAAGATAAAATCTTTTTGCTTTGAAGAAGAAAGATCTAGCTGACTGAAATAAGTTCATTAGATGAAAACCAACAAAAATTGACAAGAACCACGAAAAGTTCTTGTATTTTAAGATAAAATCTTACTCTATTAAGGAAAAAACTTCCAGCTCGCTGAAATATGTTCATTTGCTGAAAACCATCAAAACCACGAAAAGTTCTTGTATTTGAAGATAAAATCTTTTTGCTTTCAAGAAGAAAGATCTAGCTGACTGAAATAAGTTCATTAGATGAAAACCAACAAAAATTCACAAGAACCACGAAAAGTTCTTGTATTTTAAGATAAAATCTTACTCTATTAAGGAAAAAACTTCCAGCTCACTGAAACATGTTCATTTGCTGAAAACCATCAAAACCACGAAAAGTTCTTGTATTTGAAGATAAAATCTTTTTGCTTTGAAGAAGAAAGATCTAGCTGACTGAAATAAGTTCATTAGATGAAAACCAAAAAAAATTGACAAAAACCACGAAAAGTTCTTGTATTTTAAGATAAAATCTTACTCTATTAAGGAAAAAACTTCCAGCTCGCTGAAATCTGTTCATTTGCTGAAAACCATCAAAACCACGAAAAGTTCTTGTATTTGAAGATAAAATCTTTTTGCTTTGAAGAAGAAAGATCTAGCTGACTGAAATAAGTTCATTAGATGAAAACCAACAAAAATTGACAAGAACCACGAAAAGTTCTTGTATTTTAAGATAAAATCTTACTCTATTAAAGAAAAAACTTCCAGCTCGCTGAAATCTGTTCATTTGCTGAAAACCAACAAAAACACGAAAAGTTCTTGTATTTGAAGATAAAATCTTTTTGCTTTGACGAAGAAAGATCTAGCTGACTGAAATAAGTTCATTAGATGAAAACCAACAAAAATTGACAAGAACCACGAAAAGTTCTTGTATTTTAAGATAAAATCCTAGGCTATTAAAGAAAAAACTTCCAGCTCGCTGAAATCTGATCATTTGCTGAAAACCATCAAAACCACGAAAAGTTCTTGTATTTGAAGATAAAATCTTTTTGCTTTGAAGAAGAAAGATCTAGCTGACTGAAATAAGTTCATTAGATGAAAACCAACAAAAATTGACAAGAACCACGAAAAGTTCTTGTACTTTAAGATAAAATCTTACGCTATTAAAGACAAAACTCCCAGCTCGCTGAAATATGTTCATTTGCTGAAAACCAACAAAACCACGAAAAGTTCTTGTATTTGAAGATAAAATCTTTTTTCTTTGAAGAAGAAAGATCTAGCTGACTGAAATAAGTTCATTAGATGAAAACCAACAAAAATTGACAAGAACCACGAAAAGTTCTTGTATTTTAAGATAAAATCTTACTCTATTAAGGAAAAAACTTCCAGCTCGCTGAAATATGTTCATTTGATGAAAACCATCAAAACCACGAAAAGTTCTTGTATTTGAAGATAAAATCTTTTTGCTTTGAAGAAGAAAGATCTAGCTGACTGAAATAAGTTCATTAGATGAAAACCAACAAAAATTGACAAGAACCACGAAAAGTTCTTGTATTTTAAGATAAAATCTTACTCTATTAAGGAAAAAACTTCCAGCTCGCTGAAATATGTTCATTTGCTGAAAACCATCAAAACCACGAAAAGTTCTTGTATTTGAAGATAAAATCTTTTTGCTTTCAAGAAGAAAGATCTAGCTGACTGAAATAAGTTCATCAGATGAAAACTAACAAAAATTGACAAGAACCACGAAAAGTTCTTGTATTTTAAGATAAAATCTTACTCTGTTAAAGAGAAAACTCCCAGCTCGCTGAAATATGTTCATTTGCTGAAAAACAACAAAACCGCGAAAAGTTCTTGTATTTGAAGATAAAATCTTTTTGCTTTGAAGAAGAAAGATCTAGCTGACTGAAATAAGTTCATTGGATGAAAACCAACAAAAATTGACAAGAACCACGAAAAGTTCTTGTATTTTAAGATAAAATCTTACGCTATTAAAGAAAAAACTCCCAGCTCGCTGAAATATGTTCATTTGCTGAAAACCAACAAAACCACGAAAAGTTCTTGTATTTGAAGATAAAATCTTTTTTCTTTGAAGAAGAAAGATCTAGCTGACTGAAATAAGTTCATTAGATGAAAACCAACAAAAATTCACAAGAACCACGAAAAGTTCTTGTATTTTAAGATAAAATCTTACTCTATTAAGGAAAAAACTTCCAGCTCGCTGAAATATGTTCATTTGCTGAAAACCATCAAAACCACGAAAAGTTCTTGTATTTGAAGATAAAATCTTTTTGCTTTGAAGAAGAAAGATCTAGCTGACTGAAATAAGTTCATTCGATGAAAACCAACAAAAATTGACAAGAACCACGAAAAGTTCTTGTATTTTTATATAAAATCTTACGCTATTAAAGAAAAAACTCCCAGCTCGCTGAAATATGTTCATTTGCTGAAAACCAACAAAACCACGAAAAGTTCTTGTATTTGAAGATAAAATCTTTTTTCTTTGAAGAAGAAAGATCTAGCTGACTGAAATAAGTTCATTAGATGAAAACCAACAAAAATTGACAAGAACCACGAAAAGTTCTTGTATTTTAAGATAAAATCTTACTCTATTCAGGAAAAAACTTCCAGCTCGCTGAAATATGTTCATTTGCTGAAAACCATCAAAACCACGAAAAGTTCTTGTATTTGAAGATAAAATCTTTTTGCTTTGAAGAAGAAAGATCTAGCTGACTGAAATAAGTTCATTAGATGAAAACCAACAAAAATTGACAAGAACCACGAAAAGTTCCTGTATTTTAAGATGAAATCTTACGCTATTAAAGACAAAACTCCCAGCTCGCTGAAATATGTTCATTTGCTGAAAACCAACAAAACCACGAAAAGTTCTTGTATTTGAAGATAAAATCTTTTTTCTTTGAAGAAGAAAGATCTAGCTGACTGAAATAAGTTCATTAGATGAAAACCAACAAAAATTGACAAGAACCACGAAAAGTTCTTGTATTTTAAGATAAAATCTTACTCTATCAAGGAAAAAACTTCCAGCTCGCTGAAATATGTTCATTTGCTGAAAACCATCAAAACCACGAAAAGTTCTTGTATTTGAAGATAAAATCTTTTTGCTTTCAAGAAGAAAGATCGAGCTGACTGAAATAAGTTCATCAGATGAACACTAACAAAAATTGACAAGAACCACGAAAAGTTCTTGTATTTTAAGATAAAATCTTACTCTGTTAAAGAGAAAACTCCCAGCTCGCTGAAATATGTTCATTTGCTGAAAAACAACAAAACCGCGAAAAGTTCTTGTATTTGAAGATAAAATCTTTTTTCTTTGAAGAAGAAAGATCTAGCTGACTGAAATAAGTTCATTAGATGAAAACCAACAAAAATTCACAAGAACCACGAAAAGTTCTTGTATTTTAAGATAAAATCTTACTCTATTAAGGAAAAAACTTCCAGCTCACTGAAACATGTTCATTTGCTGAAAACCATCAAAACCACGAAAAGTTCTTGTATTTGAAGATAAAATCTTTTTGCTTTGAAGAAGAAAGATCTAGCTGACTGAAATAAGTTCATTAGATGAAAACCAAAAAAAATTGACAAAAACCACGAAAAGTTCTTGTATTTTAAGATAAAATCTTACTCTATTAAGGAAAAAACTTCCAGCTCACTGAAATCTGTTCATTTGCTGAAAACCATCAAAACCGCGAAAAGTTCTTGTATTTGAAGATAAAATCTTTTTTCTTTGAAGAAGAAAGATCTAGCTGACTGAAATAAGTTCATTAGATGAAAACCAACAAAAATTGACAAGAACCACGAAAAGTTCTTGTATTTTAAGATAAAATCTTACTCGATTCAGGAAAAAACTTCCAGCTCGCTGAAATATGTTCATTTGCTGAAAACCATCAAAACCACGAAAAGTTCTTCTTTTTGAAGATAAAATCTTTTTGCTTTGAAGAAGAAAGATCTAGCTGACTGAAATAAGTTCATTAGATGAAAACCAACAAAAATTGACAAGAACCACGAAAAGTTCTTGTATTTTAAGATAAAATCCTAGGCTATTAAAGAAAAAACTTCCAGCTCGCTGAAATCTGATCATTTGCTGAAAACCATCAAAACCACGAAAAGTTCTTGTATTTGAAGATAAAATCTTTTTGCTTTGAAGAAGAAAGATCTAGCTGACTGAAATAAGTTCATTAGATGAAAACCAACAAAAATTGACAAGAACCACGAAAAGTTCTTGTATTTTAAGATAAAATCTTACGCTATTAAAGAAAAAACTCCCAGCTCGCTGAAATATGTTCATTTGCTGAAAACCAACAAAACCACGAAAAGTTCTTGTATTTGAAGATAAAATCTTTTTTCTTTGAAGAAGAAAGATCCAGCTGACTGAAATAAGTTCATTAGATGAAAACCAACAAAAATTGACAAGAACCACGAAAAGTTCTTGTATTTTAAGATAAAATCTTACTCTATTAAGGAAAAAACTTCCAGCTCGCTGAAATATGTTCATTTGATGAAAACCATCAAAACCACGAAAAGTTCTTGTATTTGAAGATAAAATCTTTTTGCTTTGAAGAAGAAAGATCTAGCTGACTGAAATAAGTTCATTAGATGAAAACCAACAAAAATTGACAAGAACCACGAAAAGTTCTTGTATTTTAAGATAAAATCTTACTCTATTAAGGAAAAAACTTCCAGCTCGCTGAAATATGTTCATTTGCTGAAAACCATCAAAACCACGAAAAGTTCTTGTATTTGAAGATAAAATCTTTTTGCTTTCAAGAAGAAAGATCTAGCTGACTGAAATAAGTTCATCAGATGAAAACTAACAAAAATTGACAAGAACCACGAAAAGTTCTTGTATTTTAAGATAAAATCTTACTCTGTTAAAGAGAAAACTCCCAGCTCGCTGAAATATGTTCATTTGCTGAAAAACAACAAAACCGCGAAAAGTTCTTGTATTTGAAGATAAAATCTTTTTGCTTTGAAGAAGAAAGATCTAGCTGACTGAAATAAGTTCATTGGATGAAAACCAACAAAAATTGACAAGAACCACGAAAAGTTCTTGTATTTTAAGATAAAATCTTACGCTATTAAAGAAAAAACTCCCAGCTCGCTGAAATATGTTCATTTGCTGAAAACCAACAAAACCACGAAAAGTTCTTGTATTTGAAGATAAAATCTTTTTTCTTTGAAGAAGAAAGATCTAGCTGACTGAAATAAGTTCATTAGATGAAAACCAACAAAAATTCACAAGAACCACGAAAAGTTCTTGTATTTTAAGATAAAATCTTACTCTATTAAGGAAAAAACTTCCAGCTCGCTGAAATATGTTCATTTGCTGAAAACCATCAAAACCACGAAAAGTTCTTGAATTTGAAGATAAAATCTTTTTGCTTTGAAGAAGAAAGATCTAGCTGACTGAAATAAGTTCATTAGATGAAAACCAACAAAAATTGACAAGAACCACGAAAAGTTCTTGTATTTTAAGATAAAATCTTAATCTATTAAGGAAAAAACTTCCAGCTCACTGAAATATGTTCATTTGCTGAAAACCATCAAAACCACGAAAAGTTCTTGTATTTGAAGATAAAATCTTTTTGCTTTGAAGAAGAAAGATCTAGCTGACTGAAATAAGTTCATTAGATGAAAACCAAAAAAAATTGACAAAAACCACGAAAAGTTCTTGTATTTTAAGATAAAATCTTACTCTAATAAGGAAAAAACTTCCAGCTCGCTGAAATCTGTTCATTTGCTGAAAACCATCAAAACCACGAAACGTTCTTGTATTTGAAGATTAAATCTTTTTGCTTTGAAGAAGAAAGATCTAGCTGACTGAAATAAGTTCATTAGATGAAAACCAACAAAAATTGACAAGAACCACGAAAAGTTCTTGTATTTTAAGATAAAATCTTACTCTGTTAAAGAGAAAACTCCCAGCTCGCTGAAATATGTTCATTTGCTGAAAAACAACAAAACCGCGAAAAGTTCTTGTATTTGAAGATAAAATCTTTTTGCTTTGAAGAAGAAAGATCTAGCTGACTGAAATAAGTTCATTGGATGAAAACCAACAAAAATTGACAAGAACCACGAAAAGTTCTTGTATTTTAAGATAAAATCTTACGCTATTAAAGAAAAAACTCCCAGCTCGCTGAAATATGTTCATTTGCTGAAAACCAACAAAACCACGAAAAGTTCTTGTATTTGAAGATAAAATCTTTTTTCTTTGAAGAAGAAAGATCTAGCTGACTGAAATAAGTTCATTAGATGAAAACCAACAAAAATTCACAAGAACCACGAAAAGTTCTTGTATTTTAAGATAAAATCTTACTCTATTAAGGAAAAAACTTCCAGCTCGCTGAAATATGTTCATTTGCTGAAAACCATCAAAACCACGAAAAGTTCTTGAATTTGAAGATAAAATCTTTTTGCTTTGAAGAAGAAAGATCTAGCTGACTGAAATAAGTTCATCAGATGAAAACCAACAAAAATTGACAAGAACCACGAAAAGTTCTTGTATTTTAAGATAAAATCTTAATCTATTAAGGAAAAAACTTCCAGCTCACTGAAATATGTTCATTTGCTGAAAACCATCAAAACCACGAAAAGTTCTTGTATTTGAAGATAAAATCTTTTTGCTTTGAAGAAGAAAGATCTAGCTGACTGAAATAAGTTCATTAGATGAAAACCAAAAAAAATTGACAAAAACCACGAAAAGTTCTTGTATTTTAAGATAAAATCTTACTCTAATAAGGAAAAAACTTCCAGCTCGCTGAAATCTGTTCATTTGCTGAAAACCATCAAAACCACGAAACGTTCTTGTATTTGAAGATTAAATCTTTTTGCTTTGAAGAAGAAAGATCTAGCTGACTGAAATAAGTTCATTAGATGAAAACCAACAAAAATTGACAAGAACCACGAAAAGTTCTTGTATTTTAAGATAAAATCTTACTCTATTAAAGAAAAAACTTCCAGCTCGCTGAAATCTGTTCATTTGCTGAAAACCAACAAAAACACGAAAAGTTCTTGTATTTGAAGATAAAATCTTTTTGCTTTGACGAAGAAAGATCCAGCTGACTGAAATAAGTTCATTAGATGAAAACCAACAAAAATTGACAAGAACCACGAAAAGTTCTTGTATTTTAAGATAAAATCCTAGGCTATTAAAGAAAAAACTTCCAGCTCGCTGAAATCTGTTCAATTGCTGAAAACCATCAAAACCACGAAAAGTTCTTGTATTTGAAGATAAAATCTTTTTGCTTTGAAGAAGAAAGATCTAGCTGACTGAAATAAGTTCATTAGATGAAAACCAACAAAAATTGACAAGAACCACGAAAAGTTCTTGTATTTTAAGATAAAATCTTACGCTATTAAAGAAAAAACTCCCAGCTCGCTGAAATATGTTCATTTGCTGAAAACCAACAAAACCACGAAAAGTTCTTGTATTTGAAGATAAAATCTTTTTTCTTTGAAGAAGAAAGATCTACCTGACTGAAATAAGTTCATTAGATGAAAACCAACAAAAATTGACAAGAACCACGAAAAGTTCTTGTATTTTAAGATAAAATCTTACTCGATTCAGGAAAAAACTTCCAGCTCGCTGAAATATGTTCATTTGCTGAAAACCATCAAAACCACGAAAAGTTCTTGTATTTGAAGATAAAATCTTTTTGCTTTGAAGAAGAAAGATCCAGCTGACTGAAATAAGTTCATTAGATGAAAACCAACAAAAATTGACAAGAACCACGAAAAGTTCTTGTATTTTAAGATGAAATCTTACGCTATTAAAGAAAAAACTCCCAGCTCGCTGAAATATGTTCATTTGCTGAAAACCAACAAAACCACGAAAAGTTCTTGTATTTGAAGATAAAATCTTTTTTCTTTGAAGAAGAAAGATCTAGCTGACTGAAATAAGTTCATTAGATGAAAACCAACAAAAATTGACAAGAACCACGAAAAGTTCTTGTATTTTAAGATAAAATCTTACTCTATTAAGGAAAAAACTTCCAGCTCGCTGAAATATGTTCATTTGCTGAAAACCATCAAAACCACGAAAAGTTCTTGTATTTGAAGATAAAATCTTTTTGCTTTGAAGAAGAAAGATCTAGCTGACTGAAATAAGTTCATTAGATGAAAACCAACAAAAATTGACAAGAACCACGAAAAGTTCTTGTATTTTAAGATAAAATCTTACGCTATTAAAGAAAAAACTCCCAGCTCGCTGAAATATGTTCATTTGCTGAAAACCAACAAAACCACGAAAAGTTCTTGTATTTGAAGATAAAATCTTTTTTCTTTGAAGAAGAAAGATCTAGCTGACTGAAATAAGTTCATTAGATGAAAACCAACAAAAATTGACAAGAACCACGAAAAGTTCTTGTATTTTAAGATAAAATCTTACTCTATTCAGGAAAAAACTTCCAGCTCGCTGAAATATGTTCATTTGCTGAAAACCATCAAAACCACGAAAAGTTCTTGTATTTGAAGATAAAATCTTTTTGCTTTGAAGAAGAAAGATCTAGCTGACTGAAATAAGTTCATTAGATGAAAACCAACAAAAATTGACAAGAACCACGAAAAGTTCTTGTATTTTAAGATAAAATCTTACTCTATTCAGGAAAAAACTTCCAGCTCGCTGAAATATGTTCATTTCCTGAAAACCATCAAAACCACGAAAAGTTCTTGTATTTGAAGATAAAATCTTTTTTCTTTGAAGAAGAAAGATCTAGCTGACTGAAATAAGTTCATTAGATGAAAACCAACAAAAATTGACAAGAACCACGAAAAGTTCTTGTATTTTAAGATAAAATCTTACTCTATTAAGGAAAAAACTTCCAGCTCGCTGAAATATGTTCATTTGCTGAAAACCATCAAAACCACGAAAAGTTCTTGTATTTGAAGATAAAATCTTTTTGCTTTGAAGAAGAAAGATCTAGCTGACTGAAATAAGTTCATTAGATGAAAACCAACAAAAATTGACAAGAACCACGAAAAGTTCTTGTATTTTAAGATAAAATCTTACGCTATTAAAGAAAAAACTCCCAGCTCGCTGAAATATGTTCATTTGCTGAAAACCAACAAAACCACGAAAAGTTCTTGTATTTGAAGATAAAATCTTTTTTCTTTGAAGAAGAAAGATCTAGCTGACTGAAATAAGTTCATTAGATGAAAACCAACAAAAATTGACAAGAACCACGAAAAGTTCTTGTATTTTAAGATAAAATCTTACTCTATTCAGGAAAAAACTTCCAGCTCGCTGAAATATGTTCATTTGCTGAAAACCATCAAAACCACGAAAAGTTCTTGTATTTGAAGATAAAATCTTTTTGCTTTCAAGAAGAAAGATCTAGCTGACTGAAATAAGTTCATTAGATGAAAACCAACAAAAATTGACAAGAACCACGAAAAGTTCTTGTATTTTAAGATGAAATCTTACGCTATTAAAGACAAAACTCCCAGCTCGCTGAAATATGTTCATTTGCTGAAAACCAACAAAACCACGAAAAGTTCTTGTATTTGAAGATAAAATCTTTTTTCTTTGAAGAAGAAAGATCTAGCTGACTGAAATAAGTTCATTAGATGAAAACCAACAAAAATTGACAAGAACCACGAAAAGTTCTTGTATTTTAAGATAAAATCTTACTCTATTAAGGAAAAACTTCCAGCTCGCTGAAATATGTTCATTTGCTGAAAACCATCAAAACCACGAAAAGTTCTTGTATTTGAAGATAAAATCTTTTTGCTTTCAAGAAGAAAGATCTAGCTGACTGAAATAAGTTCATTAGATGAAAACTAACAAAAATTGACAAGAACCACGAAAAGTTCTTGTATTTTAAGATAAAATCTTACTCTGTTAAAGAGAAAACTCCCAGCTCGCTGAAATATGTTCATTTGCTGAAAAACAACAAAACCGCGAAAAGTTCTTGTATTTGAAGATAAAATCTTTTTGCTTTGAAGAAGAAAGATCTAGCTGACTGAAATAAGTTCATTGGATGAAAACCAACAAAAATTGACAAGAAACACAAAAAGTTCTTGTATTTTAAGATAAAATCTTACGCTATTAAAGAAAAAACTCCCAGCTCGCTGAAATATGTTCATTTGCTGAAAACCAACAAAACCACGAAAAGTTCTTGTATTTGAAGATAAAATCTTTTTGCTTTGAAGAAGAAAGATCTAGCTGACTGAAATAAGTTCATTAGATGAAAACCAACAAAAATTCACAAGAACCACGAAAAGTTCTTGTATTTTAAGATAAAATCTTACTCTATTAAGGAAAAAACTTCCAGCTCGCTGAAATATGTTCATTTGCTGAAAACCATGAAAACCACGAAAAGTTCTTGAATTTGAAGATAAAATCTTTTTGCTTTGAAGAAGAAAGATCCAGCTGACTGAAATAAGTTCATTAGATGAAAACCAACAAAAATTGACAAGAACCACGAAAAGTTCTTGTATTTTAAGATAAAATCTTAATCTATTAAGGAAAAAACTTCCAGCTCACTGAAATATGTTCATTTGCTGAAAACCATCAAAACCACGAAAAGTTCTTGTATTTGAAGATAAAATCTTTTTGCTTTGAAGAAGAAAGATCTAGCTGACTGAAATAAGTTCATTAGATGAAAACCAACAAAAATTGACAAGAACCACGAAAAGTTCTTGTATTTTAAGATAAAATCTTACTCGATTCAGGAAAAAACTTCCAGCTCGCTGAAATATGTTCATTTGCTGAAAACCATCAAAACCACGAAAAGTTCTTGTATTTGAAGATAAAATCTTTTTGCTTTGAAGAAGAAAGATCTAGCTGACTGAAATAAGTTCATTAGATGAAAACCAACAAAAATTGACAAGAACCACAAAAAGTTCTTGTATTTTAAGATAAAATCTTACTCTATTAAGGAAAAAACTTCCAGCTCGCTGAAATCTGTTCATTTGCTGAAAACCATCAAAACCACGAAAAGTTCTTGTATTTGAAGATAAAATCTTTTTGCTTTGAAGAAGAAAGATCTAGCTGACTGAAATAAGTTCATTAGATGAAAACCAACAAAAATTGACAAGAACCACGAAAAGTTCTTGTATTTTAAGATAAAATCTTACTCTATTAAAGAAAAAACTTCCAGCTCGCTGAAATCTGTTCATTTGCTGAAAACCATCAAAACCACGAAAAGTTCTTGTATTTGAAGATAAAATCTTTTTGCTTTGAAGAAGAAAGATCTAGCTGACTGAAATAAGTTCATGAGATGAAAACTAACAAAAATTGACAAGAACCACGAAAAGTTCTTGTATTTTAAGATAAAATCTTACTCTATTAAGGAAAATACTTCCAGCTCGCTGAAATCTGTTCATTTGTTGAAAACCAACAAAACCAGCAAAAGTTCTTGTATTTGAAGATAAAATCTTTTTGCTTTGACGAAGAAAGATCTAGCTGACTGAAATAAGTTCATTAGATGAAAACCAACAAAAATTGACAAGAACCACGAAAAGTTCTTGTATTTTAAGATAAAATCTTAGGCTATTAAAGAAAAAACTTCCAGCTCGCTGAAATCTGTTCATTTGCTGAAAACCATCAAAACCACGAAAAGTTCTTGTATTTGAAGATAAAATCTTTTTGCTTTGAAGAAGAAAGATCTAGCTGACTGAAATAAGTTCATTAGATGAAAACCAACAAAAATTGACAAGAACCACGAAAAGTTCTTGTATTTTAAGATGAAATCTTACGCTATTAAAGAAAAAACTCCCAGCTCGCTGAAATATGTTCATTTGCTGAAAACCAACAAAACCACGAAAAGTTCTTGTATTTGAAGATAAAATCTTTTTTCTTTGAAGAAGAAAGATCTAGCTGACTGAAATAAGTTCATTAGATGAAAACCAACAAAAATTGACAAGAACCACGAAAAGTTCTTGTATTTTAAGATAAAATCTTACTCTATTAAGGAAAAAACTTCCAGCTCGCTGAAATATGTTCATTTGCTGAAAACCATCAAAACCACGAAAAGTTCTTGTATTTGAAGATAAAATCTTTTTGCTTTGAAGAAGAAAGATCTAGCTGACTGAAATAAGTTCATTAGATGAAAACCAACAAAAATTGACAAGAACCACGAAAAGTTCTTGTATTTTAAGATAAAATCTTACTCTATGAAAGAAAAAACTTCCAGCTCGCTGAAATATGTTCATTTGCTGAAAACCAACAAAACCACGAAAAGTTCTTGTATTTGAAGATAAAATCTTTTTTCTTTGAAGAAGAAAGATCTAGCTGACTGAAATAAGTTCATTAGATGAAAACCAACAAAAATTGACAAGAACCACGAAAAGTTCTTGTATTTTAAGATAAAATCTTACTCGATTCAGGAAAAAACTTCCAGCTCGCTGAAATATGTTCATTTGCTGAAAACCATCAAAACCACGAAAAGTTCTTGTATTTGAAGATAAAATCTTTTTGCTTTGAAGAAGAAAGATCGAGCTGACTGAAATAAGTTCATTAGATGAAAACCAACAAAAATTGACAAGAACCACAAAAAGTTCTTGTATTTTAAGATAAAATCTTACTCTATTAAGGAAAAAACTTCCAGCTCGCTGAAATCTGTTCATTTGCTGAAAACCATCAAAACCACGAAAAGTTCTTGTATTTGAAGATAAAATCTTTTTGCTTTGAAGAAGAAAGATCTAGCTGACTGAAATAAGTTCATTAGATGAAAACCAACAAAAATTGACAAGAACCACGAAAAGTTCTTGTATTTTAAGATAAAATCTTACTCTATTAAAGAAAAAACTTCCAGCTCGCTGAAATCTGTTCATTTGCTGAAAACCATCAAAACCACGAAACGTTCTTGTATTTGAAGATAAAATCTTTTTGCTTTGAAGAAGAAAGATCTAGCTGACTGAAATAAGTTCATGAGATGAAAACTAACAAAAATTGACAAGAACCACGAAAAGTTCTTGTATTTTAAGATAAAATCTTACTCTATTAAGGAAAATACTTCCAGCTCGCTGAAATCTGTTCATTTGTTGAAAACCAACAAAACCAGCAAAAGTTCTTGTATTTGAAGATAAAATCTTTTTGCTTTGACGAAGAAAGATCTAGCTGACTGAAATAAGTTCATTAGATGAAAACCAACAAAAATTGACAAGAACCACGAAAAGTTCTTGTATTTTAAGATAAAATCTTACTCTATGAAAGAAAAAACTTCCAGCTCGCTGAAATATGTTCATTTGCTGAAAACCATCAAAACCACGAAAAGTTCTTGTATTTGAAGATAAAATCTTTTTGCTTTGAAGAAGAAAGATCTAGCTGACTGAAATAAGTTCATTAGATGAAAACCAACAAAAATTGACAAGAACCACGAAAAGTTCTTGTATTTTAAGATAAAATCTTACTCTATTAAAGAAAAAACTTCCAGCTCGCTGAAATCTGTTCATTTGCTGAAAACCATCAAAACCACGAAACGTTCTTGTATTTGAAGATAAAATCTTTTTGCTTTGAAGAAGAAAGATCTAGCTGACTGAAATAAGTTCATGAGATGAAAACTAACAAAAATTGACAAGAACCACGAAAAGTTCTTGTATTTTAAGATAAAATCTTACTCTATTAAGGAAAATACTTCCAGCTCGCTGAAATCTGTTCATTTGTTGAAAACCAACAAAACCAGCAAAAGTTCTTGTATTTGAAGATAAAATCTTTTTGCTTTGACGAAGAAAGATCTAGCTGACTGAAATAAGTTCATTAGATGAAAACCAACAAAAATTGACAAGAACCACGAAAAGTTCTTGTATTTTAAGATAAAATCTTAGGCTATTAAAGAAAAAACTTCCAGCTCGCTGAAATCTGTTCATTTGCTGAAAACCATCAAAACCACGAAAAGTTCTTGTATTTGAAGATAAAATCTTTTTGCTTTGAAGAAGAAAGATCTAGCTGACTGAAATAAGTTCATTAGATGAAAACCAACAAAAATTGACAAGAACCACGAAAAGTTCTTGTATTTTAAGATGAAATCTTACGCTATTAAAGAAAAAACTCCCAGCTCGCTGAAATATGTTCATTTGCTGAAAACCAACAAAACCACGAAAAGTTCTTGTATTTGAAGATAAAATCTTTTTTCTTTGAAGAAGAAAGATCTAGCTGACTGAAATAAGTTCATTAGATGAAAACCAACAAAAATTGACAAGAACCACGAAAAGTTCTTGTATTTTAAGATAAAATCTTACTCTATTAAGGAAAAAACTTCCAGCTCGCTGAAATATGTTCATTTGCTGAAAACCATCAAAACCACGAAAAGTTCTTGTATTTGAAGATAAAATCTTTTTGCTTTGAAGAAGAAAGATCTAGCTGACTGAAATAAGTTCATTAGATGAAAACCAACAAAAATTGACAAGAACCACGAAAAGTTCTTGTATTTTAAGATAAAATCTTACGCTATTAAAGAAAAAACTCCCAGCTCGCTGAAATATGTTCATTTGCTGAAAACTATCAAAACCACGAAAAGTTCTTGTATTTGAAGATAAAATCTTTTTGCTTTGAAGAAGAAAGATCTAGCTGACTGAAATAAGTTCATTAGATGAAAACCAACAAAAATTGACAAGAACCACGAAAAGTTCTTGTATTTTAAGATGAAATCTTACGCTATTAAAGAAAAAACTCCCAGCTCGCTGAAATATGTTCATTTGCTGAAAACCAACAAAACCACGAAAAGTTCTTGTATTTGAAGATAAAATCTTTTTGCTTTGAAGAAGAAAGATCTAGCTGACTGAAATAAGTTCATTAGATGAAAACCAACAAAAATTGACAAGAACCACGAAAAGTTCTTGTATTTTAAGATGAAATCTTACGCTATTAAAGAAAAAACTCCCAGCTCGCTGAAATATGTTCATTTGCTGAAAACCAACAAAACCACGAAAAGTTCTTGTATTTGAAGATAAAATCTTTTTTCTTTGAAGAAGAAAGATCTAGCTGACTGAAATAAGTTCATTAGATGAAAACCAACAAAAATTGACAAGAACCACGAAAAGTTCTTGTATTTTAAGATAAAATCTTACTCTATTCAGGAAAAAACTTCCAGCTCGCTGAAATATGTTCATTTGCTGAAAAACAACAAAACCGCGAAAAGTTCTTGTATTTGAACATAAAATCTTTTTGCTTTGAAGAAGAAAGATCTAGCTGACTGGAATAAGTTCATTGGATGAAAACCAACAAAAATTGACAAGAACCACGAAAAGTTCTTGTATTTTAAGATAAAATCTTACTCTATTAAGGAAAAAACTTCCAGCTCGCTGAAATATGTTCATTTGCTGAAAACCATCAAAACCACGAAAAGTTCTTGAATTTGAAGATAAAATCTTTTTGCTTTGAAGAAGAAAGATCTAGCTGACTGAAATAAGTTCATTAGATGAAAACCAACAAAAATTGACAAGAACCACGAAAAGTTCTTGTATTTTAAGATAAAATCTTACTCTATTAAGGAAAAAACTTCCAGCTCGCTGAAATATGTTCATTTGCTGAAAACCATCAAAACCACGAAAAGTTCTTGTATTTGAAGATAAAATCTTTTTGCTTTGAAGAAGAAAGATCTAGCTGACTGAAATAAGTTCATTAGATGAAAACCAACAAAAATTGACAAGAACCACGAAAAGTTCTTGTATTTTAAGATAAAATCTTACGCTACTAAAGAAAAAACTCCCAGCTCGCTGAAATATGTTCATTTGCTGAAAACCAACAAAACCACGAAAAGTTCTTGTATTTGAAGATAAAATCTTTTTGCTTTGAAGAAGAAAGATCTAGCTGACTGAAATAAGTTCATTAGATGAAAACCAACAAAAATTGACAAGAACCACGAAAAGTTCTTGTATTTTAAGATAAAATCTTACGCTATTAAAGAAAAAACTCCCAGCTCGCTGAAATATGTTCATTTGCTGAAAACCAACAAAACCACGAAAAGTTCTTGTATTTGAAGATAAAATCTTTTTTCTTTGAAGAAAGATCTCGCTGACTGAAATAAGTTCATTAGATGAAAACCAACAAAAATTGACAAGAACCACGAAAAGTTCTTGTATTTTAAGATAAAATCTTACTCTATTAAGGAAAAAACTTCCAGCTCGCTGAAATATGTTCATTTGCTGAAAACCATCAAAACCACGAAAAGTTCTTGAATTTGAAGATAAAATCTTTTTGCTTTGAAGAAGAAAGATCTAGCTGACTGAAATAAGTTCATTCGATGAAAACCAACAAAAATTGACAAGAACCACGAAAAGTTCTTGTATTTTAAGATAAAATCTTACTCTGTTAAAGAAAAAAGTCCCAGCTCGCTGAAATATGTTCATTTGCTGAAAAACAACAAAACCGCGAAAAGTTCTTGTATTTGAAGATGAAATCTTTTTGCTTTGAAGAAGAAAGATCCAGCTGACTGAAATCAGTTCATTAGATGAAAACCAACAAAAATTGACAAGAACCACGAAAAGTTCTTGTATTTTAAGATAAAATCTTACTCTATTCAGGAAAAAACTTCCAGCTCGCTGAAATATGTTCATTTGCTGAAAAACAACAAAACCGCGAAAAGTTCTTGTATTTGAACATAAAATCTTTTTGCTTTGAAGAAGAAAGATCTAGCTGACTGGAATAAGTTCATTGGATGAAAACCAACAAAAATTGACAAGAACCACGAAAAGTTCTTGTATTTTAAGATAAAATCTTACTCTATTAAGGAAAAAACTTCCAGCTCGCTGAAATATGTTCATTTGCTGAAAACCATCAAAACCACGAAAAGTTCTTGAATTTGAAGATAAAATCTTTTTGCTTTGAAGAAGAAAGATCTAGCTGACTGAAATAAGTTCATTAGATGAAAACCAACAAAAATTGACAAGAACCACGAAAAGTTCTTGTATTTTAAGATAAAATCTTACTCTATTCAGGAAAAAACTTCCAGCTCGCTGAAATATGTTCATTTGCTGAAAACCATCAAAACCACGAAAAGTTCTTGTATTTGAAGATAAAATCTTTTTGCTTTGAAGAAGAAAGATCTAGCTGACTGAAATAAGTTCATTAGATGAAAACCAACAAAAATTGACAAGAACCACGAAAAGTTCTTGTATTTTAAGATAAAATCTTACGCTACTAAAGAAAAAACTCCCAGCTCGCTGAAATATGTTCATTTGCTGAAAACCAACAAAACCACGAAAAGTTCTTGTATTTGAAGATAAAATCTTTTTGCTTTGAAGAAGAAAGATCTAGCTGACTGAAATAAGTTCATTAGATGAAAACCAACAAAAATTGACAAGAACCACGAAAAGTTCTTGTATTTTAAGATAAAATCTTACGCTACTAAAGAAAAAACTCCCAGCTCGCTGAAATATGTTAATTTGCTGAAAACCAACAAAACCACGAAAAGTTCTTGTATTTGAAGATAAAATCTTTTTTCTTTGAAGAAGAAAGATCTCGCTGACTGAAATAAGTTCATTAGATGAAAACCAACAAAAATTGACAAGAGCCACGAAAAGTTCTTGTATTTTAAGATAATATCTTACTCTGTTAAAGAAAAAACTCCCAGCTCGCTGAAATATGTTCATTTGCTGAAAACCATCAAAACCACGAAAAGTTCTTGTATTTGAAGATAAAATCTTTTTGCTTTGAAGAAGAAAGATCTAGCTGACTGAAATAAGTTCATGAGATGAAAACCAACAAAAATTGACAAGAACCACGAAAAGTTCTTGTATTTTAAGATAAAATCTTACTCTATTCAGGAAAAAACTTCCAGCTCGCTGAAATATGTTCATTTGCTGAAAACCATCAAAACCACGAAAAGTTCTTGTATTTGAAGATAAAATCTTTTTGCTTTGAAGAAGAAAGATCTAGCTGACTGAAATAAGTTCATTAGATGAAAACCAACAAAAATTGACAAGAACCACAAAAAGTTCTTGTATTTTAAGATAAAATCTTACTCTATTAAGGAAAAAACTTCCAGCTCGCTGAAATATGTTCATTTGCTGAAAACCATCAAAACCACGAAAAGTTCTTGTATTTGAAGATAAATTCTTTTTGCTTTGAAGAAGAAAGATCTAGCTGACTGAAATAAGTTCATTAGATGAAAACCAACAAAAATTGACAAGAACCACGAAAAGTTCTTGTATTTTAAGATAAAATCTTACTCTGTTAAAGAGAAAACTCCCAGCTCGCTGAAATATGTTCATTTGCTGAAAACCAACAAAACCACGAAAAGTTCTTGTATTTGAAGATAAAATCTTTTTGCTTTGAAGAAGAAAGATCTAGCTGACTGAAATAAGTTCATTAGATGAAAACCAACAAAAATTGACAAGAACCACGAAAGGTTCTTGTATTTTAAGATAAAATCTTACTCTATTAAGGAAAAAACTTCCAAGTCGCTGAAATATGTTCATTTGCTGAAAACCATCAAAACCACGAAAAGTTCTTGTATTTGAAGATAAAATCTTTTTGCTTTGAAGAAGAAAGATCTAGCTGACTGAAATAAGTTCATTAGATGAAAACCAACAAAAATTGACAAGAACCACGAAAAGTTCTTGTATTTTAAGATAAAATCTTACTCTGTTAAAGAAAAAACACCCAGCTCGCTGAAATATGTTCATTTGCTGAAAAACAACAAAACCGCGAAAAGTTCTTGTATTTGAAGATAAAATCTTTTTGCTTTGAAGAAGAAAGATCTAGCAGACTGAAATAAGTTCATTAGATGAAAACCAACAAAAATTGACAAGAACCACGAAAAGTTCTTGTATTTTAAGATAAAATCTTAGGCTATTAAAGAAAAAACTTCCAGCTCGCTGAAATATGTTCATTTGCTGAAAACCATCAAAACCACGAAAAGTTCTTGTATTTGAAGATAAAATCTTTTTGCTTTCAAGAAGAAAGATCTAGCTGACTGAAATAAGTTCATTAGATGAAAACCAACAAAAATTGACAAGAACCACGAAAAGTTCTTGTATTTTAAGATAAAATCTTAGGCTATTAATGAAAAAACCTCCAGCTCGCTGAAATCTGTTCATTTGCTGAAAACCATCAAAACCACGAAACGTTCTTGTATTTGAAGATAAAATCTTTTTGCTTTGAAGAAGAAAGATCTAGCTGACTGAAATAAGTTCATTAGATGAAAACCAACAAAAATTGACAAGAACCACGAAAAGTTCTTGTATTTTAAGATAAAATCTTACTCTATTAAGGAAAAAACTTCCAGCTCGCTGAAATTTGTTCATTTGCTGAAAACCAACAAAACCACCAAAAGTTCTTGTATTTGAAGATAAAATGTTTTTGCTTTGACGAAGAAAGATCGAGCTGACTGAAATAAGTTCATTAGATGAAAACCAACAAAAATTGACAAGAACCACGAAAAGTTCTTGTATTTTAAGATAAAATCTTACTCTATTAAGGAAAAAACTTCCAGCTCGCTGAAATATGTTCATTTGCTGAAAACCATCAAAACCACGAAAAGTTCTTGTATTTGAAGATAAAATCTTTTTGCTTTGAAGAAGAAAGATCTAGCTGACTGAAATAAGTTCATGAGATGAAAACCAACAAAAATTGACAAGAACCACGAAAAGTTCTTGTATTTTAAGATAAAATCTTACTCTATTCAGGAAAAAACTTCCAGCTCGCTGAAATATGTTCATTTGCTGAAAACCATCAAAACCACGAAAAGTTCTTGTATTTGAAGATAAAATCTTTTTGCTTTGAAGAAGAAAGATCTAGCTGACTGAAATAAGTTCATTAGATGAAAACCAACAAAAATTGACAAGAACCACGAAAAGTTCTTGTATTTTAAGATAAAATCTTACTCTATTAAGGAAAAAACTTCCAGCTCGCTGAAATATGTTCATTTGCTGAAAACCATCAAAACCACGAAAAGTTCTTGTATTTGAAGATAAAATCTTTTTGCTTTGAAGAAGAAAGATCTAGCTGACTGAAATAAGTTCATTAGATGAAAACCAACAAAAATTGACAAGAACCACGAAAAGTTCTTGTATTTTAAGATAAAATCTTACTCTGTTAAAGAGAAAACTCCCAGCTCGCTGAAATCTGTTCATTTGCTGAAAAACAACAAAACCGCGAAAAGTTCTTGTATTTGAAGATAAAATCTTTTTGCTTTGAAGAAGAAAGATCTAGCTGACTGAAATAAGTTCATTGGATGAAAACCAACAAAAATTGACAAGAACCACGAAAAGTTCTTGTATTTTAAGATAAAATCTTACGCTATTAAAGAAAAAACTCCCAGCTCGCTGAAATATGTTCATTTGCTGAAAACCAACAAAACAACGAAAAGTTCTTGTAGTTGAAGATAAAATCTTTTTTCTTTGAAGAAGAAAGATCTAGCTGACTGAAATAAGTTCATTAGATGAAAACCAACAAAAATTGACAAGAACCACGAAAAGTTCTTGTATTTTAAGATAAAATCTTACTCTATTCAGGAAAAAACTTCCAGCTCGCTGAAATCTGTTCATTTGCTGAAAACCATCAAAACCACGACAAGTTCTTGTATTTGAAGATGAAATCTTTTTGCTTTGAAGAAGAAAGATCTAGCTGACTGAAATAAGTTCATCAGATGAAAACCAACAAAAATTGACAAGAACCACGAAAAGTTCTTGTATTTTAAGATAAAATCTTACGCTATTAAAGAAAAAACTCCCAGCTCGCTGAAATATGTTCATTTGCTGAAAACCAACAAAACCACGAAAAGTTCTTGTATTTGAAGATAAAATCTTTTTTCTTTGAAGAAGAAAATCTAGCTGACTGAAATAAGTTCATTAGATGAAAACCAACAAAAATTGACAAGAACCACGAAAGGTTCTTGTATTTTAAGATAAAATCTTACTCTATTAAGGAAAAAACTTCCAAGTCGCTGAAATATGTTCATTTGCTGAAAACCATCAAAACCACGAAAAGTTCTTGTATTTGAAGATAAAATCTTTTTGCTTTGAAGAAGAAAGATCTAGCTGACTGAAATAAGTTCATTAGATGAAAACCAACAAAAATTGACAAGAACCACGAAAAGTTCTTGTATTTTAAGATAAAATCTTACTCTGTTAAAGAAAAAACATCCAGCTCGCTGAAATATGTTCATTTGCTGAAAAACAACAAAACCGCGAAAAGTTCTTGTATTTGAAGATAAAATCTTTTTGCTTTGAAGAAGAAAGATCTAGCAGACTGAAATAAGTTCATTAGATGAAAACCAACAAAAATTGACAAGAACCACGAAAAGTTCTTGTATTTTAAGATAAAATCTTAGGCTATTAAAGAAAAAACTTCCAGCTCGCTGAAATATGTTCATTTGCTGAAAACCATCAAAACCACGAAAAGTTCTTGTATTTGAAGATAAAATCTTTTTGCTTTCAAGAAGAAAGATCTAGCTGACTGAAATAAGTTCATTAGATGAAAACCAACAAAAATTGACAAGAACCACGAAAAGTTCTTGTATTTTAAGATAAAATCTTAGGCTATTAATGTAAAAACCTCCAGCTCGCTGAAATCTGTTCATTTGCTGAAAACCATCAAAACCACGAAACGTTCTTGTATTTGAAGATAAAATCTTTTTGCTTTGAAGAAGAAAGATCGAGCTGACTGAAATAAGTTCATTAGATGAAAACCAACAAAAATTGACAAGAACCACGAAAAGTTCTTGTATTTTAAGATAAAATCTTACTCTATTCAGGAAAAAACTTCCAGCTCGCTGAAATATGTTAATTTGCTGAAAACCATCAAAACCACGAAAAGTTCTTGTATTTGAAGATAAAATCTTTTTGCTTTCAAGAAGAAAGATCTAGCTGACTGAAATAAGTTCATTAGATGAAAACCAACAAAAATTGACAAGAACCACAAAAAGTTCTTGTATTTTAAGATAAAATCTTACTCTATTAAGGAAAAAACTTCCAGCTCGCTGAAATCTGTTCATTTGCTGAAAACCAACAAAACCACGAAAAGTTCTTGTATTTGAAGATAAAATCTTTTTTCTTTGAAGAAGAAAGATCTAGCTGACTGAAATAAGTTCATTAGATGTAAACCAGCAAAAATTGACAAGAACCACGAAAAGTTCTTGTATTTTAAGATAAAATCTTACTCGATTCAGGAAAAAACTTCCAGCTCGCTGAAATATGTTCATTTGCTGAAAACCATCAAAACCACGAAAAGTTCTTGTATTTGAAGATAAAATCTTTTTGCTTTGAAGAAGAAAGATCTAGCTGACTGAAATAAGTTCATTAGATGAAAACCAACAAAAATTGACAAGAACCACGAAAAGTTCTTGTATTTTAAGATAAAATCTTACTCTATTCAGGAAAAAACTTCCAGCTCGCTGAAATATGTTCATTTGCTGAAAACCATCAAAACCACGAAAAGTTCTTGTATTTGAAGATAAAATCTTTTTGCTTTGAAGAAGAAAGATCCAGCTGACTGAAATAAGTTCATTAGATGAAAACCAACAAAAATTGACAAGAACCACGAAAAGTTCTTGTATTTTAAGATGAAATCTTACGCTATTAAAGAAAAAACTCCCAGCTCGCTGAAATATGTTCATTTGCTGAAAACCAACAAAACCACGAAAAGTTCTTGTATTTGAAGATAAAATCTTTTTTCTTTGAAGAAGAAAGATCGAGCTGACTGAAATAAGTTCATTAGATGAAAACCAACAAAAATTGACAAGAACCACGAAAAGTTCTTGTATTTTAAGATAAAATCTTACTCTATTAAGGAAAAAACTTCCAGCTCGCTGAAATATGTTCATTTGCTGAAAACCATCAAAACCACGAAAAGTTCTTGTATTTGAAGATAAAATCTTTTTGCTTTGAAGAAGAAAGATCTAGCTGACTGAAATAAGTTCATTAGATGAAAACCAACAAAAATTGACAAGAACCACGAAAAGTTCTTGTATTTTAAGATGAAATCTTACGCTATTAAAGAAAAAACTCCCAGCTCGCTGAAATATGTTCATTTGCTGAAAACCAACAAAACCACGAAAAGTTCTTGTATTTGAAGATAAAATCTTTTTTCTTTGAAGAAGAAAGATCTAGCTGACTGAAATAAGTTCATTAGATGAAAACCAACAAAAATTGACAAGAACCACGAAAAGTTCTTGTATGTTAAGATAAAATCTTACTCTATTAAGGAAAAACTTCCAGCTCGCTGAAATATGTTCATTTGCTGAAAACCATCAAAACCACGAAAAGTTCTTGTATTTGAAGATAAAATCTTTTTGCTTTCAAGAAGAAAGATCTAGCTGACTGAAATAAGTTCATTAGATGAAAACTAACAAAAATTGACAAGAACCACGAAAAGTTCTTGTATTTTAAGATCAAATCTTACTCTGTTAAAGAGAAAACTCCCAGCTCGCTGAAATATGTTCATTTGCTGAAAAACAACAAAACCGCGAAAAGTTCTTGTATTTGAAGATAAAATCTTTTTTCTTTGAAGAAGAAAGATCTAGCTGACTGAAATAAGTTCATTAGATGAAAACCAACAAAAATTGACAAGAACCACGAAAAGTTCTTGTATTTTAAGATAAAATCTTACTCGATTCAGGAAAAAACTTCCAGCTCGCTGAAATATGTTCATTTGCTGAAAACCATCAAAACCACGAAAAGTTCTTGTATTTGAAGATAAAATCTTTTTGCTTTGAAGAAGAAAGATCCAGCTGACTGAAATAAGTTCATTAGATGAAAACCAACAAAAATTGACAAGAACCACGAAAAGTTCTTGTATTTTAAGATAAAATCTTACTCTATTCAGGAAAAAACTTCCAGCTCGCTGAAATATGTTCATTTGCTGAAAACCATCAAAACCACGAAAAGTTATTGTATTTGAAGATAAAATCTTTTTGCTTTGAAGAAGAAAGATCTAGCTGACTGAAATAAGTTCATTAGATGAAAACCAACAAAAATTGACAAGAACCACGAAAAGTTCTTGTATTTTAAGATGAAATCTTACGCTATTAAAGAAAAAACTCCCAGCTCGCTGAAATATGTTCATTTGCTGAAAACCAACAAAACCACGAAAAGTTCTTGTATTTGAAGATAAAATCTTTTTTCTTTGAAGAAGAAAGATCGAGCTGACTGAAATAAGTTCATTAGATGAAAACCAACAAAAATTGACAAGAACCACGAAAAGTTCTTGTATTTTAAGATAAAATCTTACTCTATTAAGGAAAAAACTTCCAGCTCGCTGAAATATGTTCATTTGCTGAAAACCATCAAAACCACGAAAAGTTCTTGTATTTGAAGATAAAATCTTTTTGCTTTGAAGAAGAAAGATCTAGCTGACTGAAATAAGTTCATTAGATGAAAACCAACAAAAATTGACAAGAACCACGAAAAGTTCTTGTATTTTAAGATGAAATCTTACGCTATTAAAGAAAAAACTCCCAGCTCGCTGAAATATGTTCATTTGCTGAAAACCAACAAAACCACGAAAAGTTCTTGTATTTGAAGATAAAATCTTTTTTCTTTGAAGAAGAAAGATCTAGCTGACTGAAATAAGTTCATTAGATGAAAACCAACAAAAATTGACAAGAACCACGAAAAGTTCTTGTATGTTAAGATAAAATCTTACTCTATTAAGGAAAAACTTCCAGCTCGCTGAAATATGTTCATTTGCTGAAAACCATCAAAACCACGAAAAGTTCTTGTATTTGAAGATAAAATCTTTTTGCTTTGAAGAAGAAAGATCTAGCTGACTGAAATAAGTTCATTAGATGAAAACTAACAAAAATTGACAAGAACCACGAAAAGTTCTTGTATTTTAAGATAAAATCTTACTCTGTTAAAGAGAAAACTCCCAGCTCGCTGAAATATGTTCATTTGCTGAAAAACAACAAAACCGCGAAAAGTTCTTGTATTTGAAGATAAAATCTTTTTTCTTTGAAGAAGAAAGATCTAGCTGACTGAAATAAGTTCATGAGATGAAAACCAACAAAAATTCACAAGAACCACGAAAAGTTCTTGTATTTTAAGATAAAATCTTACTCTATTAAGGAAAAAACTTCCAGCTCGCTGAAATATGTTCATTTGCTGAAAACCATCAAAACCACGAAAAGTTATTGTATTTGAAGATAAAATCTTTTTGCTTTGAAGAAGAAAGATCTAGCTGACTGAAATAAGTTCATTAGATGAAAACCAACAAAAATTGACAAGAACCACGAAAAGTTCTTGTATTTTAAGATGAAATCTTACGCTATTAAAGAAAAAACTCCCAGCTCGCAGAAATATGTTCATTTGCTGAAAACCAACAAAACCACGAAAAGTTCTTGTATTTGAAGATAAAATCTTTTTTCTTTGAAGAAGAAAGATCTAGCTGACTGAAATAAGTTCATTAGATGAAAACCAACAAAAATTGACAAGAACCACGAAAAGTTCTTGTATGTTAAGATAAAATCTTACTCTATTAAGGAAAAACTTCCAGCTCGCTGAAATATGTTCATTTGCTGAAAACCATCAAAACCACGAAAAGTTCTTGTATTTGAAGATAAAATCTTTTTGCTTTCAAGAAGAAAGATCTAGCTGACTGAAATAAGTTCATTAGATGAAAACTAACAAAAATTGACAAGAACCACGAAAAGTTCTTGTATTTTAAGATAAAATCTTACTCTGTTAAAGAGAAAACTCCCAGCTCGCTGAAATATGTTCATTTGCTGAAAAACAACAAAACCGCGAAAAGTTCTTGTATTTGAAGATAAAATCTTTTTTCTTTGAAGAAGAAAGATCTAGCTGACTGAAATAAGTTCATTAGATGAAAACCAACAAAAATTGACAAGAACCACGAAAAGTTCTTGTATTTTAAGATAAAATCTTACTCTATTAAGGAAAAAACTTCCAGCTCGCTGAAATATGTTCATTTGCTGAAAACCATCAAAACCACGAAAAGTTATTGTATTTGAAGATAAAATCTTTTTGCTTTGAAGAAGAAAGTTCTAGCTGACTGAAATAAGTTCATTAGATGAAAACCAACAAAAATTGACAAGAACCACGAAAAGTTCTTGTATTTTAAGATGAAATCTTACGCTATTAAAGAAAAAACTCCCAGCTCGCAGAAATATGTTCATTTGCTGAAAACCAACAAAACCACGAAAAGTTCTTGTATTTGAAGATAAAATCTTTTTTCTTTGAAGAAGAAAGATCTAGCTGACTGAAATAAGTTCATTAGATGAAAACCAACAAAAATTGACAAGAACCACGAAAAGTTCTTGTATTTTAAGATAAAATCTTACTCTATTAAGGAAAAAACTTCCAGCTCGCTGAAATATGTTCATTTGCTGAAAACCATCAAAACCACGAAAAGTTCTTGTATTTGAAGATAAAATCTTTTTGCTTTGAAGAAGAAAGATCTAGCTGACTGAAGTAAGTTCATTAGATGAAAACCAACAAAAATTGACAAGAACCACGAAAAGTTCTTGTATTTTAAGATAAAATCTTACGCTATTAAAGAAAAAACTCCCAGCTCGCTGAAATATGTTCATTTGCTGAAAACCAACAAAACCACGAAAAGTTCTTGTATTTGAAGATAAAATCTTTTTTCTTTGAAGAAGAAAGATCTAGCTGACTGAAATAAGTTCATTAGATGAAAACCAACAAAAATTGACAAGAACCACGAAAAGTTCTTGTATTTTAAGATAAAATCTTACTGTATTAAGGAAAAACTTCCAGCTCGCTGAAATATGTTCATTTGCTGAAAACCATCAAAACCACGAAAAGTTCTTGTATTTGAAGATAAAATCTTTTTGCTTTCAAGAAGAAAGATCTAGCTGACTGAAATAAGTTCATTAGATGAAAACTAACAAAAATTGACAAGAACCACGAAAAGTTCTTGTATTTTAAGATAAAATCTTACTCTGTTAAAGAGAAAACTCCCAGCTCGCTGAAATATGTTCATTTGCTGAAAAACAACAAAACCGCGAAAAGTTCTTGTATTTGAAGATAAAATCTTTTTGCTTTGAAGAAGAAAGATCTAGCTGACTGAAATAAGTTCATTGGATGAAAACCAACAAAAATTGACAAGAACCACGAAAAGTTCTTGTATTTTAAGATAAAATCTTACGCTATTAAAGAAAAAACTCCCAGCTCGCTGAAATATGTTCATTTGCTGAAAACCATCAAAACCACGAAAAGTTGTTGTATTTGAAGATAAAATCTTTTTGCTTTGAAGAAGAAAGATCTAGCTGACTGAAATAAGTTCATTAGATGAAAACCAACAAAAATTCACAAGAACCACGAAAAGTTCTTGTATTTTAAGATAAAATCTTACTCTATTAAGGAAAAAACTTCCAGCTCGCTGAAATATGTTCATTTGCTGAAAACCATCAAAACCACGAAAAGTTATTGTATTTGAAGATAAAATCTTTTTGCTTTGAAGAAGAAAGATCTAGCTGACTGAAATAAGTTCATTAGATGAAAACCAACAAAAATTGACAAGAACCACGAAAAGTTCTTGTATTTTAAGATGAAATCTTACGCTATTAAAGAAAAAACTCCCAGCTCGCAGAAATATGTTCATTTGCTGAAAACCAACAAAACCACGAAAAGTTCTTGTATTTGAAGATAAAATCTTTTTTCTTTGAAGAAGAAAGATCTAGCTGACTGAAATAAGTTCATTAGATGAAAACCAACAAAAATTGACAAGAACCACGAAAAGTTCTTGTATTTTAAGATAAAATCTTACTCTATTAAGGAAAAAACTTCCAGCTCGCTGAAATATGTTCATTTGCTGAAAACCATCAAAACCACGAAAAGTTCTTGTATTTGAAGATAAAATCTTTTTGCTTTGAAGAAGAAAGATCTAGCTGACTGAAGTAAGTTCATTAGATGAAAACCAACAAAAATTGACAAGAACCACGAAAAGTTCTTGTATTTTAAGATAAAATCTTACGCTATTTAAGAAAAAACTCCCAGCTCGCTGAAATATGTTCATTTGCTGAAAACCAACAAAACCACGAAAAGTTCTTGTATTTGAAGATAAAATCTTTTTTCTTTGAAGAAGAAAGATCTAGCTGACTGAAATAAGTTCATTAGATGAAAACCAACAAAAATTGACAAGAACCACGAAAAGTTCTTGTATTTTAAGATGAAATCTTACGCTATTAAAGAAAAAACTCCCAGCTCGCTGAAATATGTTCATTTGCTGAAAACCAACAAAACCACGAAAAGTTCTTGTATTTGAAGATAAAATCTTTTTTCTTTGAAGAAGAAAGATCTAGCTGACTGAAATAAGTTCATTAGATGAAAACCAACAAAAATTGACAAGAACCACGAAAAGTTCTTGTATGTTAAGATAAAATCTTACTCTATTAAGGAAAAACTTCCAGCTCGCTGAAATATGTTCATTTGCTGAAAACCATCAAAACCACGAAAAGTTCTTGTATTTGAAGATAAAATCTTTTTGCTTTCAAGAAGAAAGATCTAGCTGACTGAAATAAGTTCATGAGATGAAAACTAACAAAAATTGACAAGAACCACGAAAAGTTCTTGTATTTTAAGATAAAATCTTACTCTGTTAAAGAGAAAACTCCCAGCTCGCTGAAATATGTTCATTTGCTGAAAAACAACAAAACCGCGAAAAGTTCTTGTATTTGAAGATAAAATCTTTTTTCTTTGAAGAAGAAAGATCTAGCTGACTGAAATAAGTTCATTAGATGAAAACCAACAAAAATTGACAAGAACCACGAAAAGTTCTTGTATTTTAAGATAAAATCTTACTCTATTAAGGAAAAAACTTCCAGCTCGCTGAAATATGTTCATTTGCTGAAAACCATCAAAACCACGAAAAGTTATTGTATTTGAAGATAAAATCTTTTTGCTTTGAAGAAGAAAGATCTAGCTGACTGAAATAAGTTCATTAGATGAAAACCAACAAAAATTGACAAGAACCACGAAAAGTTCTTGTATTTTAAGATAAAATCTTACTCTATTAAGGAAAAAACTTCCAGCTCGCTGAAATATGTTCATTTGCTGAAAACCATCAAAACCACGAAAAGTTCTTGTATTTGAAGATAAAATCTTTTTGCTTTGAAGAAGAAAGATCTAGCTGACTGAAGTAAGTTCATTAGATGAAAACCAACAAAAATTGACAAGAACCACGAAAAGTTCTTGTATTTTAAGATAAAATCTTACGCTATTTAAGAAAAAACTCCCAGCTCGCTGAAATATGTTCATTTGCTGAAAACCAACAAAACCACGAAAAGTTCTTGTATTTGAAGATAAAATCTTTTTTCTTTGAAGAAGAAAGATCTAGCTGACTGAAATAAGTTCATTAGATGAAAACCAACAAAAATTGACAAGAACCACGAAAAGTTCTTGTATTTTAAGATGAAATCTTACGCTATTAAAGAAAAAACTCCCAGCTCGCTGAAATATGTTCATTTGCTGAAAACCAACAAAACCACGAAAAGTTCTTGTATTTGAAGATAAAATCTTTTTTCTTTGAAGAAGAAAGATCTAGCTGACTGAAATAAGTTCATTAGATGAAAACCAACAAAAATTGACAAGAACCACGAAAAGTTCTTGTATGTTAAGATAAAATCTTACTCTATTAAGGAAAAACTTCCAGCTCGCTGAAATATGTTCATTTGCTGAAAACCATCAAAACCACGAAAAGTTCTTGTATTTGAAGATAAAATCTTTTTGCTTTCAAGAAGAAAGATCTAGCTGACTGAAATAAGTTCATTAGATGAAAACTAACAAAAATTGACAAGAACCACGAAAAGTTCTTGTATTTTAAGATAAAATCTTACTCTGTTAAAGAGAAAACTCCCAGCTCGCTGAAATATGTTCATTTGCTGAAAAACAACAAAACCGCGAAAAGTTCTTGTATTTGAAGATAAAATCTTTTTTCTTTGAAGAAGAAAGATCTAGCTGACTGAAATAAGTTCATTAGATGAAAACCAACAAAAATTGACAAGAACCACGAAAAGTTCTTGTATTTTAAGATAAAATCTTACTCTATTAAGGAAAAAACTTCCAGCTCGCTGAAATATGTTCATTTGCTGAAAACCATCAAAACCACGAAAAGTTATTGTATTTGAAGATAAAATCTTTTTGCTTTGAAGAAGAAAGATCTAGCTGACTGAAATAAGTTCATTAGATGAAAACCAACAAAAATTGACAAGAACCACGAAAAGTTCTTGTATTTTAAGATGAAATCTTACGCTATTAAAGAAAAAACTCCCAGCTCGCAGAAATATGTTCATTTGCTGAAAACCAACAAAACCACGAAAAGTTCTTGTATTTGAAGATAAAATCTTTTTTCTTTGAAGAAGAAAGATCTAGCTGACTGAAATAAGTTCATTAGATGAAAACCAACAAAAATTGACAAGAACCACGAAAAGTTCTTGTATTTTAAGATAAAATCTTACTCTATTAAGGAAAAAACTTCCAGCTCGCTGAAATATGTTCATTTGCTGAAAACCATCAAAACCACGAAAAGTTCTTGTATTTGAAGATAAAATCTTTTTGCTTTGAAGAAGAAAGATCTAGCTGACTGAAGTAAGTTCATTAGATGAAAACCAACAAAAATTGACAAGAACCACGAAAAGTTCTTGTATTTTAAGATAAAATCTTACGCTATTAAAGAAAAAACTCCCAGCTCGCTGAAATATGTTCATTTGCTGAAAACCAACAAAACCACGAAAAGTTCTTGTATTTGAAGATAAAATCTTTTTTCTTTGAAGAAGAAAGATCTAGCTGACTGAAATAAGTTCATTAGATGAAAACCAACAAAAATTGACAAGAACCACGAAAAGTTCTTGTATTTTAAGATAAAATCTTACTCTATTAAGGAAAAACTTCCAGCTCGCTGAAATATGTTCATTTGCTGAAAACCATCAAAACCACGAAAAGTTCTTGTATTTGAAGATAAAATCTTTTTGCTTTCAAGAAGAAAGATCTAGCTGACTGAAATAAGTTCATTAGATGAAAATTAACAAAAATTGACAAGAACCACGAAAAGTTCTTGTATTTTAAGATAAAATCTTACTCTGTTAAAGAGAAAACTCCCAGCTCGCTGAAATATGTTCATTTGCTGAAAAACAACAAAACCGCGAAAAGTTCTTGTATTTGAAGATAAAATCTTTTTGCTTTGAAGAAGAAAGATCTAGCTGACTGAAATAAGTTCATTGGATGAAAACCAACAAAAATTGACAAGAACCACGAAAAGTTCTTGTATTTTAAGTTAAAATCTTACGCTATTAAAGAAAAAACTCCCAGCTCGCTGAAATATGTTCATTTGCTGAAAACCAACAAAACCACGAAAAGTTCTTGTATTTGAAGATAAAATCTTTTTGCTTTGAAGAAGAAAGATCTAGCTGACTGAAATAAGTTCATTAGATGAAAACCAAAAAAAATTGACAAAAACCACGAAAAGTTCTTGTATTTTAAGATAAAATCTTAATCTATTAAGGAAAAAACTCCCAGCTCGCTGAAATATGTTCATTTGCTGAAAACCAACAAAACCACGAAAAGTTCTTGTATTTGAAGATAAAATCTTTTTTCTTTGAAGAAGAAAGATCTAGCTGACTGAAATAAGTTCATTAGATGAAAACCAACAAAAATTCACAAGAACCACGAAAAGTTCTTGTATTTTAAGATAAAATCTTACTCTATTAAGGAAAAAACTTCCAGCTCGCTGAAATATGTTCATTTGCTGAAAACCATCAAAACCACGAAAAGTTCTTGAATTTGAAGATAAAATCTTTTTGCTTTGAAGAAGAAAGATCTAGCTGACTGAAATAAGTTCATTAGATGAAAACCAACAAAAATTGACAAGAACCACGAAAAGTTCTTGTATTTTAAGATAAAATCTTAATCTATTAAGGAAAAAACTTCCAGCTCACTGAAATATGTTCATTTGCTGAAAACCATCAAAACCACGAAAAGTTCTTGTATTTGAAGATAAAATCTTTTTGCTTTGAAGAAGAAAGATCTAGCTGACTGAAATAAGTTCATTAGATGAAAACCAAAAAAAATTGACAAAAACCACGAAAAGTTCTTGTATTTTAAGATAAAATCTTACTCTATTAAGGAAAAAACTTCCAGCTCGCTGAAATCTGTTCATTTGCTGAAAACCAACAAAACCACGAAAAGTTCTTGTATTTGAAGATAAAATCTTTTTTCTTTGAAGAAGAAAGATCCAGCTGACTGAAATAAGTTCATTAGATGAAAACCAACAAAAATTGACAAGAACCACGAAAAGTTCTTGTATTTTAAGATAAAATCTTAGGCTATAAAGAAAAAACTTCCAGCTCGCTGAAATCTGTTCATTTGCTGAAAACCATCAAAACCACGAAAAGTTCTTGTATTTGAAGATATAATATTTTTGCTTTGAAGAAGAAAGATCTAGCTGACTGAAATAAGTTCATTAGATGAAAACCAACAAAAATTGACAAGAACCACGAAAAGATCTTGTATTTTAAGATAAAATCTTACGCTATTAAAGAAAAAACTCCCAGCTCGCTGAAATATGTTCATTTGCTGAAAACCAACAAAACCACGAAAAGTTATTGTATTTGAAGATAAAATCTTTTTTCTTTGAAGAAGAAAGATCTAGCTGACTGAAATAAGTTCATTAGATGAAAACCAACAAAAGTTGACAAGAACCACGAAAAGTTCTTGTATTTTAAGATAAAATCTTACTGTATTAAGGAAAAAACTTCCAGCTCGCTGAAATATGTTCATTTGCTGAAAACCATCAAAACCACGAAAAGTTCTTGTATTTGAAGATAAAATCTTTTTGCTTTGAAGAAGAAAGATCTAGCTGACTGAAATAAGTTCATTAGATGAAAACCAACAAAAATTGACAAGAACCACAAAAAGTTCTTGTACTTTAAGATAAAATCTTACTCTATTAAGGAAAAAACTTCCAGCTCGCTGAAATCTGTTCATTTGCTGAAAACCAACAAAACCACGAAAAGTTCTTGTATTTGAAGATAAAATCTTTTTTCTTTGAAGAAGAAAGATCTAGCTGACTGAAATAAGTTCATTAGATGAAAACCAACAAAAATTGACAAGAACCACGAAAAGTTCTTGTATTTTAAGATAAAATCTTACTCGATTCAGGAAAAAACTTCCAGCTCGCTGAAATATGTTCATTTGCTGAAAACCATCAAAACCACGAAAAGTTCTTGTATTTGAAGATAAAATCTTTTTGCTTTGAAGAAGAAAGATCCAGCTGACTGAAGTAAGTTCATTAGATGAAAACCAACAAAAATTGACAAGAACCACGAAAAGTTCTTGTATTTTAAGATAAAATCTTACGCGATTAAAGAAAAAACTCCCAGCTCGCTGAAATATGTTCATTTGCTGAAAACCAACAAAACCACGAAAAGTTCTTGTATTTGAAGATAAAATCTTTTTTCTTTGAAGAAGAAAGATCTAGCTGACTGAAATAAGTTCATTAGATGAAAACCAACAAAAATTGACAAGAACCACGAAAAGTTCTTGTATTTTAAGATAAAATCTTACTCTATTAAGGAAAAACTTCCAGCTCGCTGAAATATGTTCATTTGCTGAAAACCATCAAAACCACGAAAAGTTCTTGTATTTGAAGATAAAATCTTTTTGCTTTCAAGAAGAAAGATCTAGCTGACTGAAATAAGTTCATTAGATGAAAACTAACAAAAATTGACAAGAACCACGAAAAGTTCTTGTATTTTAAGATAAAATCTTACTCTGTTAAAGAGAAAACTCCCAGCTCGCTGAAATATGTTCATTTGCTGAAAAACAACAAAACCGCGAAAAGTTCTTGTATTTGAAGATAAAATCTTTTTTCTTTGAAGAAGAAAGATCTAGCTGACTGAAATAAGTTCATTAGATGAAAACCAACAAAAATTGATAAGAACCACGAAAAGTTCTTGTATTTTAAGATAAAATCTTACGCTATTAAAGAAAAAACTCCCAGCTCGCTGAAATATGTTCATTTGCTGAAAACCAACAAAACCACGAAAAGTTCTTGTATTTGAAGATAAAATCTTTTTTCTTTGAAGAAGAAAGATCTAGCTGACTGAAATAAGTTCATTAGATGAAAACCAACAAAAATTCACAAGAACCACGAAAAGTTCTTGTATTTTAAGATAAAATCTTACTCTATTAAGGAAAAAACTTCCAGCTCGCTGAAATATGTTCATTTGCTGAAAACCATCAAAACCACGAAAAGTTCTTGAATTTGAAGATAAAATCTTTTTGCTTTGAAGAAGAAAGATCTAGCTGACTGAAATAAGTTCATTAGATGAAAACCAACAAAAATTGACAAGAACCACGAAAAGTTCTTGTATTTTAAGATAAAATCTTAATCTATTAAGGAAAAAACTCCCAGCTCGCTGAAATATGTTCATTTGCTGAAAACCAACAAAACCACGAAAAGTTCTTGTATTTGAAGATAAAATCTTTTTTCTTTGAAGAAGAAAGATCTAGCTGACTGAAATAAGTTCATTAGATGAAAACCAACAAAAATTCACAAGAACCACGAAAAGTTCTTGTATTTTAAGATAAAATCTTACTCTATTAAGGAAAAAACTTCCAGCTCGCTGAAATATGTTCATTTGCTGAAAACCATCAAAACCACGAAAAGTTCTTGAATTTGAAGATAAAATCTTTTTGCTTTGAAGAAGAAAGATCTAGCTGACTGAAATAAGTTCATTAGATGAAAACCAACAAAAATTGACAAGAACCACGAAAAGTTCTTGTATTTTAAGATAAAATCTTAATCTATTAAGGAAAAAACTTCCAGCTCACTGAAATATGTTCATTTGCTGAAAACCATCAAAACCACGAAAAGTTCTTGTATTTGAAGATAAAATCTTTTTGCTTTGAAGAAGAAAGATCTAGCTGACTGAAATAAGTTCATTAGATGAAAACCAAAAAAAATTGACAAAAACCACGAAAAGTTCTTGTATTTTAAGATAAAATCTTACTCTATTAAGGAAAAAACTTCCAGCTCGCTGAAATCTGTTCATTTGCTGAAAACCAACAAAACCACGAAAAGTTCTTGTATTTGAAGATAAAATCTTTTTTCTTTGAAGAAGAAAGATCCAGCTGACTGAAATAAGTTCATTAGATGAAAACCAACAAAAATTGACAAGAACCACGAAAAGTTCTTGTATTTTAAGATAAAATCTTAGGCTATAAAGAAAAAACTTCCAGCTCGCTGAAATCTGTTCATTTGCTGAAAACCATCAAAACCACGAAAAGTTCTTGTATTTGAAGATATAATCTTTTTGCTTTGAAGAAGAAAGATCTAGCTGACTGAAATAAGTTCATTAGATGAAAACCAACAAAAATTGACAAGAACCACGAAAAGATCTTGTATTTTAAGATAAAATCTTACGCTATTAAAGAAAAAACTTCCAGCTCGCTGAAATATGTTCATTTGCTGAAAACCATCAAAACCACGAAAAGTTCTTGTATTTGAAGATAAAATCTTTTTGCTTTGAAGAAGAAAGATCTAGCTGACTGAAATAAGTTCATTAGATGAAAACCAACAAAAATTGACAAGAACCACAAAAAGTTCTTGTATTTTAAGATAAAATCTTACTCTATTAAGGAAAAAACTTCCAGCTCGCTGAAATCTGTTCATTTGCTGAAAACCAACAAAACCACGAAAAGTTCTTGTATTTGAAGATAAAATCTTTTTTCTTTGAAGAAGAAAGATCTAGCTGACTGAAATAAGTTCATTAGATGAAAACCAACAAAAATTGACAAGAACCACGAAAAGTTCTTGTATTTTAAGATAAAATCTTACTCGATTCAGGAAAAAACTTCCAGCTCGCTGAAATATGTTCATTTGCTGAAAACCATCAAAACCACGAAAAGTTCTTGTATTTGAAGATAAAATCTTTTTGCTTTGAAGAAGAAAGTTCTAGCTGACTGAAATAAGTTCATTAGATGAAAACCAACAAAAATTGACAAGAACCACAAAAAGTTCTTGTATTTTAAGATAAAATCTTACTCTATTAAGGAAAAAACTTCCAGCTCGCTGAAATATGTTCATTTGCTGAAAACCATCAAAACCACGAAAAGTTCTTGTATTTGAAGATAAAATCTTTTTGCTTTGAAGAAGAAAGATCTAGCTGACTGAAATAAGTTCATTAGATGAAAACCAACAAAAATTGACAAGAACCACGAAAAGTTCTTGTATTTTAAGATAAAATCTTACTCTATTCAGGAAAAAACTTCCAGCTCGCTGAAATATGTTCATTTGCTGAAAACCATCAAAACCACGAAAAGTTCTTGTATTTGAAGATAAAATCTTTTTGCTTTGAAGAAGAAAGATCTAGCTGACTGAAATAAGTTCATTAGATGAAAACCAACAAAAATTGACAAGAACCACGAAAAGTTCTTGTATTTTAAGATAAAATCTTACTCTATTCAGGAAAAAACTTCCAGCTCGCTGAAATATGTTCATTTGCTGAAAACCATCAAAACCACGAAAAGTTCTTGTATTTGAAGATAAAATCTTTTTGCTTTGAAGAAGAAAGATCTAGCTGACTGAAATAAGTTCATTAGATGAAAACCAACAAAAATTGACAAGAACCACGAAAAGTTCTTGTATTTTAAGATGAAATCTTACGCTATTAAAGAAAAAACTCCCAGCTCGCTGAAATATGTTCATTTGCTGAAAACCAACAAAACCACGAAAAGTTCTTGTATTTGAAGATAAAATCTTTTTTCTTTGAAGAAGAAAGATCTAGCTGACTGAAATAAGTTCATTAGATGAAAACCAACAAAAATTGACAAGAACCACGAAAAGTTCTTGTATTTTAAGATAAAATCTTACTCTATTAAGGAAAAAACTTCCAGCTCGCTGAAATATGTTCATTTGCTGAAAACCATCAAAACCACGAAAAGTTCTTGTATTTGAAGATAAAATCTTTTTGCTTTGAAGAAGAAAGATCTAGCTGACTGAAATAAGTTCATTAGATGAAAACCAAAAAAAATTGACAAAAACCACGAAAAGTTCTTGTATTTTAAGATAAAATCTTACTCTATTAAGGAAAAAACTTCCAGCTCGCTGAAATCTGTTCATTTGCTGAAAACCAACAAAACCACGAAAAGTTCTTGTATTTGAAGATAAAATCTTTTTTCTTTGAAGAAGAAAGATCCAGCTGACTGAAATAAGTTCATTAGATGAAAACCAACAAAAATTGACAAGAACCACGAAAAGTTCTTGTATTTTAAGATAAAATCTTAGGCTATAAAGAAAATACTTCCAGCTCGCTGAAATCTGTTCATTTGCTGAAAACCATCAAAACCACGAAAAGTTCTTGTATTTGAAGATATAATCTTTTTGCTTTGAAGAAGAAAGATCTAGCTGACTGAAATAAGTTCATTAGATGAAAACCAAAAAAAATTGACAAAAACCACGAAAAGTTCTTGTATTTTAAGATAAAATCTTACTCTATTAAGGAAAAAACTTCCAGCTCGCTGAAATCTGTTCATTTGCTGAAAACCAACAAAACCACGAAAAGTTCTTGTATTTGAAGATAAAATCTTTTTTCTTTGAAGAAGAAAGATCCAGCTGACTGAAATAAGTTCATTAGATGAAAACCAACAAAAATTGACAAGAACCACGAAAAGTTCTTGTATTTTAAGATAAAATCTTAGGCTATAAAGAAAAAACTTCCAGCTCGCTGAAATCTGTTCATTTGCTGAAAACCATCAAAACCACGAAAAGTTCTTGTATTTGAAGATATAATCTTTTTGCTTTGAAGAAGAAAGATCTAGCTGACTGAAATAAGTTCATTAGATGAAAACCAACAAAAATTGACAAGAACCACGAAAAGATCTTGTATTTTAAGATAAAATCTTACGCTATTAAAGAAAAAACTCCCAGCTCGCTGAAATATGTTCATTTGCTGAAAACCAACAAAACCACGAAAAGTTATTGTATTTGAAGATAAAATCTTTTTTCTTTGAAGAAGAAAGATCTAGCTGACTGAAATAAGTTCATTAGATGAAAACCAACAAAAGTTGACAAGAACCACGAAAAGTTCTTGTATTTTAAGATAAAATCTTACTGTATTAAGGAAAAAACTTCCAGCTCGCTGAAATATGTTCATTTGCTGAAAACCATCAAAACCACGAAAAGTTCTTGTATTTGAAGATAAAATCTTTTTGCTTTGAAGAAGAAAGATCTAGCTGACTGAAATAAGTTCATTAGATGAAAACCAACAAAAATTGACAAGAACCACAAAAAGTTCTTGTATTTTAAGATAAAATCTTACTCTATTAAGGAAAAAACTTCCAGCTCGCTGAAATCTGTTCATTTGCTGAAAACCAACAAAACCACGAAAAGTTCTTGTATTTGAAGATAAAATCTTTTTTCTTTGAAGAAGAAAGATCTAGCTGACTGAAATAAGTTCATTAGATGAAAACCAACAAAAATTGACAAGAACCACGAAAAGTTCTTGTATTTTAAGATAAAATCTTACTCGATTCAGGAAAAAACTTCCAGCTCGCTGAAATATGTTCATTTGCTGAAAACCATCAAAACCACGAAAAGTTCTTGTATTTGAAGATAAAATCTTTTTGCTTTGAAGAAGAAAGTTCTAGCTGACTGAAATAAGTTCATTAGATGAAAACCAACAAAAATTGACAAGAACCACAAAAAGTTCTTGTATTTTAAGATAAAATCTTACTCTATTAAGGAAAAAACTTCCAGCTCGCTGAAATATGTTCATTTGTTGAAAACCATCAAAACCACGAAAAGTTCTTGTATTTGAAGATAAAATCTTTTTGCTTTGAAGAAGAAAGATCTAGCTGACTGAAATAAGTTCATTAGATGAAAACCAACAAAAATTGACAAGAACCACGAAAAGTTCTTGTATTTTAAGATAAAATCTTACTCTATTCAGGAAAAAACTTCCAGCTCGCTGAAATATGTTCATTTGCTGAAAACCATCAAAACCACGAAAAGTTCTTGTATTTGAAGATAAAATCTTTTTGCTTTGAAGAAGAAAGATCGAGCTGACTGAAATAAGTTCATTAGATGAAAACCAACAAAAATTGACAAGAACCACGAAAAGTTCTTGTATTTTAAGATGAAATCTTACGCTATTAAAGAAAAAACTCCCAGCTCGCTGAAATATGTTCATTTGCTGAAAACCAACAAAACCACGAAAAGTTCTTGTATTTGAAGATAAAATCTTTTTTCTTTGAAGAAGAAAGATCTAGCTGACTGAAATAAGTTCATTAGATGAAAACCAACAAAAATTGACAAGAACCACGAAAAGTTCTTGTATTTTAAGATAAAATCTTACTCTATTAAGGAAAAAACTTCCAGCTCGCTGAAATATGTTCATTTGCTGAAAACCATCAAAACCACGAAAAGTTCTTGTATTTGAAGATAAAATCTTTTTGCTTTGAAGAAGAAAGATCTAGCTGACTGAAATAAGTTCATTAGATGAAAACCAACAAAAATTGACAAAAACCACGAAAAGTTCTTGTATTTTAAGATAAAATCTTACTCTATTAAGGAAAAAACTTCCAGCTCGCTGAAATCTGTTCATTTGCTGAAAACCAACAAAACCACGAAAAGTTCTTGTATTTGAAGATAAAATCTTTTTTCTTTGAAGAAGAAAGATCCAGCTGACTGAAATAAGTTCATTAGATGAAAACCAACAAAAATTGACAAGAACCACGAAAAGTTCTTGTATTTTAAGATAAAATCTTAGGCTATGAAGATAAAACTTCCAGCTCGCTGAAATCTGTTCATTTGCTGAAAACCATCAAAACCACGAAAAGTTCTTGTATTTGAAGATATAATCTTTTTGCTTTGAAGAAGAAAGATCTAGCTGACTGAAATAAGTTCATTAGATGAAAACCAACAAAAATTGACAAGAACCACGAAAAGATCTTGTATTTTAAGATAAAATCTTACGCTATTAAAGAAAAAAACTCCCAGCTCGCTGAAATATGTTCATTTGCTGAAAACCAACAAAACCACGAAAAGTTATTGTATTTGAAGATAAAATCTTTTTTCTTTGAAGAAGAAAGATCTAGCTGACTGAAATAAGTTCATTAGATGAAAACCAACAAAAGTTGACAAGAACCACGAAAAGTTCTTGTATTTTAAGATAAAATCTTACTGTATTAAGGAAAAAACTTCCAGCTCGCTGAAATATGTTCATTTGCTGAAAACCATCAAAACCACGAAAAGTTCTTGTATTTGAAGATAAAATCTTTTTGCTTTGAAGAAGAAAGATCTAGCTGACTGAAATAAGTTCATTAGATGAAAACCAACGAAAATTGACAAGAACCACAAAAAGTTCTTGTATTTTAAGATAAAATCTTACTCTATTAAGGAAAAAACTTCCAGCTCGCTGAAATCTGTTCATTTGCTGAAAACCAACAAAACCACGAAAAGTTCTTGTATTTGAAGATAAAATCTTTTTTCTTTGAAGAAGAAAGATCTAGCTGACTGAAATAAGTTCATTAGATGAAAACCAACAAAAATTGACAAGAACCACGAAAAGTTCTTGTATTTTAAGATAAAATCTTACTCGATTCAGGAAAAAACTTCCAGCTCGCTGAAATATGTTCATTTGCTGAAAACCATCAAAACCACGAAAAGTTCTTGTATTTGAAGATAAAATCTTTTTGCTTTGAAGAAGAAAGTTCTAGCTGACTGAAATAAGTTCATTAGATGAAAACCAACAAAAATTGACAAGAACCACAAAAAGTTCTTGTATTTTAAGATAAAATCTTACTCTATTAAGGAAAAAACTTCCAGCTCGCTGAAATATGTTCATTTGCTGAAAACCATCAAAACCACGAAAAGTTCTTGTATTTGAAGATAAAATCTTTTTGCTTTGAAGAAGAAAGATCTAGCTGACTGAAATAAGTTCATTAGATGAAAACCAACAAAAATTGACAAGAACCACGAAAAGTTCTTGTATTTTAAGATAAAATCTTACTCTATTCAGGAAAAAACTTCCAGCTCGCTGAAATATGTTCATTTGCTGAAAACCATCAAAACCACGAAAAGTTCTTGTATTTGAAGATAAAATCTTTTTGCTTTGAAGAAGAAAGATCTAGCTGACTGAAATAAGTTCATTAGATGAAAACCAACAAAAATTGACAAGAACCACGAAAAGTTCTTGTATTTTAAGATGAAATCTTACGCTATTAAAGAAAAAACTCCCAGCTCGCTGAAATATGTTCATTTGCTGAAAACCAACAAAACCACGAAAAGTTCTTGTATTTGAAGATAAAATCTTTTTTCTTTGAAGAAGAAAGATCTAGCTGACTGAAATAAGTTCATTAGATGAAAACCAACAAAAATTGACAAGAACCACGAAAAGTTCTTGTATTTTAAGATAAAATCTTACTCTATTAAGGAAAAAACTTCCAGCTCGCTGAAATATGTTCATTTGCTGAAAACCATCAAAACCACGAAAAGTTCTTGTATTTGAAGATAAAATTTTTTTGCTTTGAAGAAGAAAGATCTAGCTGACTGAAATAAGTTCATTAGATGAAAACCAACAAAAATTGACAAGAACCACGAAAAGTTCTTGTATTTTAAGATGAAATCTTACGCTATTAAAGAAAAAACTCCCAGCTCGCTGAAATATGTTCATTTGCTGAAAACCAACAAAACCACGAAAAGTTTTGGTATTTGAAGATAAAATCTTTTTTCTTTGAAGAAGAAAGATCTAGCTGACTGAAATAAGTTCATTAGATGAAAACCAACAAAAATTGACAAGAACCACGAAAAGTTCTTGTATGTTAAGATAAAATCTTACTCTATTAAGGAAAAACTTCCAGCTCGCTGAAATATGTTCATTTGCTGAAAACCATCAAAACCACGAAAAGTTCTTGTATTTGAAGATAAAATCTTTTTGCTTTGAAGAAGAAAGATCTAGCTGACTGAAATAAGTTCATTAGATGAAAACTAACAAAAATTGACAAGAACCACGAAAAGTTCTTGTATTTTAAGATAAAATCTTACTCTATTAAGGAAAAAACTTCCAGCTCGCTGAAATATGTTCATTTGCTGAAAACCATCAAAACCACGAAAAGTTATTGTATTTGAAGATAAAATCTTTTTGCTTTGAAGAAGAAAGATCGAGCTGACTGAAATAAGTTCATTAGATGAAAACCAACAAAAATTGACAAGAACCACGAAAAGTTCTTGTATTTTAAGATGAAATCTTACGCTATTAAAGAAAAAACTCCCAGCTCGCAGAAATATGTTCATTTGCTGAAAACCAACAAAACCACGAAAAGTTCTTGTATTTGAAGATAAAATCTTTTATCTTTCAAGAAGAAAGATCTAGCTGACTGAAATAAGTTCATTAGATGAAAACCAACAAAAATTGACAAGAACCACGAAAAGTTCTTGTATTTTAAGATAAAATCTTACTCTATTAAGGAAAAAACTTCCAGCTCGCTGAAATATGTTCATTTGCTGAAAACCATCAAAACCACGAAAAGTTCTTGTATTTGAAGATAAAATCTTTTTGCTTTGAAGAAGAAAGATCTAGCTGACTGAAATAAGTTCATTAGATGAAAACCAACAAAAATTGACAAGAACCACGAAAAGTTCTTGTATTTTAAGATAAAATCTTACGCTATTAAAGAAAAAACTCCCAGCTCGCTGAAATATGTTCATTTGCTGAAAACCATCAAAACCACGAAAAGTTCTTGTATTTGAAGATAAAATCTTTTTGCTTTGAAGAAGAAAGATCTAGCTGACTGAAATAAGTTCATTAGATGAAAACCACCAAAAATTGACAAGAACCACGAAAAGTTCTTGTATTTTAAGATGAAATCTTACGCTATTAAAGAAAAAACTCCCAGCTCGCTGAAATATGTTCATTTGCTGAAAACCATCAAAACCACGAAAAGTTCTTGTATTTGAAGATAAAATCTTTTTGCTTTCAAGAAGAAAGATCTAGCTGACTGAAATAAGTTCATTAGATGAAAACTAACAAAAATTGACAAGAACCACGAAAAGTTCTTGTATTTTAAGATAAAATCTTACTCTGTTAAAGAGAAAACTCCCAGCTCGCTGAAATATGTTCATTTGCTGAAAAACAACAAAACCGCGAAAAGTTCTTGTATTTGAAGATAAAATCTTTTTGCTTTGAAGAAGAAAGATCTAGCTGACTGAAATAAGTTCATTGGATGAAAACCAACAAAAATTGACAAGAACCACGAAAAGTTCTTGTATTTTAAGATAAAATCTTACGCTATTAAAGAAAAAACTCCCAGCTCGCTGAAATATGTTCATTTGCTGAAAACCAACAAAACCACGAAAAGTTCTTGTATTTGAAGATAAAATCTTTTTTCTTTGAAGAAGAAAGATCTAGCTGACTGAAATAAGTTCATTAGATGAAAACCAACAAAAATTCACAAGAACCACGAAAAGTTCTTGTATTTTAAGATAAAATCTTACTCTATTAAGGAAAAAACTTCCAGCTCGCTGAAATATGTTCATTTGCTGAAAACCATCAAAACCACGAAAAGTTCTTGAATTTGAAGATAAAATCTTTTTGCTTTGAAGAAGAAAGATCTAGCTGACTGAAATAAGTTCATTAGATGAAAACCAACAAAAATTGACAAGAACCACGAAAAGTTCTTGTATTTTAAGATAAAATCTTAATCTATTAAGGAAAAAACTTCCAGCTCACTGAAATATGTTCATTTGCTGAAAACCATCAAAACCACGAAAAGTTCTTGTATTTGAAGATAAAATCTTTTTGCTTTGAAGAAGAAAGATCTAGCTGACTGAAATAAGTTCATTAGATGAAAACCAAAAAAAATTGACAAAAACCACGAAAAGTTCTTGTATTTTAAGATAAAATCTTACTCTATTAAGGAAAAAACTTCCAGCTCGCTGAAATCTGTTCATTTGCTGAAAACCATCAAAACCACGAAAAGTTCTTGTATTTGAAGATAAAATCTTTTTGCTTTGAAGAAGAAAGATCTAGCTGACTGAAATAAGTTCATTAGATGAAAACCAACAAAAATTGACAAGAAC
The DNA here is from genome assembly GCF_035084215.1 of Heptranchias perlo. Classification (NCBI taxonomy): domain Eukaryota; kingdom Metazoa; phylum Chordata; class Chondrichthyes; order Hexanchiformes; family Hexanchidae; genus Heptranchias; species Heptranchias perlo. The sequence goes on from NW_027139824.1 coordinate 2,087,558, forward strand.
CACGAAAAGTTCTTGTATTTTAAGATAAAATCTTACTCTATTAAGGAAAAAACTTCCAGCTCGCTGAAATCTGTTCATTTGTTGAAAACCAACAAAACCACGAAAAGTTCTTGTATTTGAAGATAAAATCTTTTTTCTTTGAAGAAGAAAGATCTAGCTGACTGAAATAAGTTCATTAGATGAAAACCAACAAAAATTGACAAGAACCACGAAAAGTTCTTGTATTTTAAGATAAAATCTTAGGCTATTAAAGAAAAAACTTCCAGCTCGCTGAAATCTGTTCATTTACTGAAAACCATCAAAACCACGAAAAGTTCTTGTATTTGAAGATAAAATCTTTTTGCTTTGAAGAAGAAAGATCTAGCTGACTGAAATAAGTTCATTTGATGAAAACCAACAAAAATTGACAAGAACCACGAAAAGTTCTTGTATTTTAAGATAAAATCTTACGCTATTAAAGAAAAAACTCCCAGCTCGCTGAAATATGTTCATTTGCTGAAAACCAACAAAACCACGAAAAGTTCTTGTATTTGAAGATAAAATCTTTTTTCTTTGAAGAAGAAAGATCTCGCTGACTGAAATAAGTTCATTAGATGAAAACCAACAAAAATTGACAAGAACCACGAAAAGTTCTTGTATTTTAAGATAAAATCTTACTCTATTAAGGAAAAAACTCCCAGCTCGCTGAAATATGTTCATTTGCTGAAAAACAACAAAACCGCGAAAAGTTCTTGTATTTGAAGATAAAATCTTTTTGCTTTGAAGAAGAAAGATCTAGCTGACTGAAATAAGTTCATTGGATGAAAACCAACAAAAATTGACAAGAACCACGAAAAGTTCTTGTATTTTAAGATAAAATCTTACGCTATTAAAGAAAAAACTCCCAGCTCGCTGAAATATGTTCATTTGCTGAAAACCAACAAAACCACGAAAAGTTCTTGTATTTGAAGATAAAATCTTTTTTCTTTGAAGAAGAAAGATCTAGCTGACTGAAATAAGTTCATTAGATGAAAACCAACAAAAATTCACAAGAACCACGAAAAGTTCTTGTATTTTAAGATAAAATCTTACTCGATGAAGGAAAAAACTTCCAGCTCGCTGAAATATGTTCATTTGCTGAAAACCATCAAAACCACGAAAAGTTCTTGAATTTGAAGATAAAATCTTTTTGCTTTGAAGAAGAAAGATCTAGCTGACTGAAATAAGTTCATTGGATGAAAACCAACAAAAATTGACAAGAACCACGAAAAGTTCTTGTATTTTAAGATAAAATCTTAATCTATTAAGGAAAAAACTTCCAGCTCACTGAAATATGTTCATTTGCTGAAAACCATCAAAACCACGAAAAGTTCTTGTATTTGAAGATAAAATCTTTTTGCTTTGAAGAAGAAAGATCTAGCTGACTGAAATAAGTTCATTAGATGAAAACCAAAAAAAATTGACAAAAACCACGAAAAGTTCTTGTATTTTAAGATAAAATCTTACTCTATTAAGGAAAAAACTTCCAGCTCGCTGAAATCTGTTCATTTGCTGAAAACCATCAAAACCACGAAAAGTTCTTGTATTTGAAGATAAAATCTTTTTGCTTTGAAGAAGAAAGATCTAGCTGACTGAAATAAGTTCATTAGATGAAAACCAACAAAAATTGACAAGAACCACGAAAAGTTCTTGTATTTTAAGATAAAATCTTACACTATTAAAGAAAAAACTTCCAGCTCGCTGAAATCTGTTCATTTGCTGAAAACGATCAAAACCACGAAACGTTCTTGTATTTGAAGATAAAATCTTTTTGCTTTGAAGAAGAAAGATCTAGCTGACTGAAATAAGTTCATTGGATGAAAACCAACAAAAATTGACAAGAACCACGAAAAGTTCTTGTATTTTAAGATAAAATCTTACGCTATTAAAGAAAAAACTCCCAGCTCGCTGAAATATGTTCATTTGCTGAAAACCAACAAAACCACGAAAAGTTCTTGTATTTGAAGATAAAATCTTTTTTCTTTGAAGAAGAAAGATCTAGCTGACTGAAATAAGTTCATTAGATGAAAACCAACAAAAATTCACAAGAACCACGAAAAGTTCTTGTATTTTAAGATAAAATCTTACTCGATGAAGGAAAAAACTTCCAGCTCGCTGAAATATGTTCATTTGCTGAAAACCATCAAAACCACGAAAAGTTCTTGAATTTGAAGATAAAATCTTTTTGCTTTGAAGAAGAAAGATCTAGCTGACTGAAATAAGTTCATTAGATGAAAACCAACAAAAATTGACAAGAACCACGAAAAGTTCTTGTATTTTAAGATAAAATCTTAATCTATTAAGGAAAAAACTTCCAGCTCACTGAAATATGTTCATTTGCTGAAAACCATCAAAACCACGAAAAGTTCTTGTATTTGAAGATAAAATCTTTTTGCTTTGAAGAAGAAAGATCTAGCTGACTGAAATAAGTTCATTAGATGAAAACCAAAAAAAATTGACAAAAACCACGAAAAGTTCTTGTATTTTAAGATAAAATCTTACTCTATTAAGGAAAAAACTTCCAGCTCGCTGAAATCTGTTCATTTGCTGAAAACCATCAAAACCACGAAAAGTTCTTGTATTTGAAGATAAAATCTTTTTGCTTTGAAGAAGAAAGATCTAGCTGACTGAAATAAGTTCATTAGATGAAAACCAACAAAAATTGACAAGAACCACGAAAAGTTCTTGTATTTTAAGATAAAATCTTACTCTATTAAAGAAAAAACTTCCAGCTCGCTGAAATCTGTTCATTTGCTGAAAACGATCAAAACCACGAAACGTTCTTGTATTTGAAGATAAAATCTTTTTGCTTTGAAGAAGAAAGATCTAGCTGACTGAAATAAGTTCATTAGATGAAAACTAACAAAAATTGACAAGAACCACGAAAAGTTCTTGTATTTTAAGATAAAATCTTACTCTATTAAGGAAAAAACTTCCAGCTCGCTGAAATCGGTTCATTTGTTGAAAACCAACAAAACCACGAAAAGTTCTTGTATTTGAAGATAAAATCTTTTTTCTTTGAAGAAGAAAGATCTAGCTGACTGAAATAAGTTCATTAGATGAAAACCAACAAAAATTGACAAGAACCACGAAAAGTTCTTGTATTTTAAGATAAAATCTTAGGCTATTAAAGAAAAAACTTCCAGCTCGCTGAAATCTGTTCATTTACTGAAAACCATCAAAACCACGAAAAGTTCTTGTATTTGAAGATAAAATCTTTTTGCTTTGAAGAAGAAAGATCTAGCTGACTGAAATAAGTTCATTTGATGAAAACCAACAAAAATTGACAAGAACCACGAAAAGTTCTTGTATTTTAAGATAAAATCTTACGCTATTAAAGAAAAAACTCCCAGCTCGCTGAAATATGTTCATTTGCTGAAAACCAACAAAACCACGAAAAGTTCTTGTATTTGAAGATAAAATCTTTTTTCTTTGAAGAAGAAAGATCTCGCTGACTGAAATAAGTTCATTAGATGAAAACCAACAAAAATTGACAAGAACCACGAAAAGTTCTTGTATTTTAAGATAAAATCTTACTCTATTAAGGAAAAAACTTCCAGCTCGCTGAAATATGTTCATTTGCTGAAAATCATCAAAACCATGAAAAGTTCTTGTATTTGAAAATAAAATCTTTTTGCTTTGAAGAAGAAAGATCTAGCTGACTGAAATAAGTTCATTAGATGAAAACCAACAAAAATTGACAAGAACCACGAAAAGTTCTTGTATTTTAAGATAAAATCTTACTCTATTAAGGAAAAAACTTCCAGCTCGCTGAAATCTGTTCATTTGCTGAAAACCATCAAAACCACGAAAAGTTCTTGTATTTGAAGATAAAATCTTTTTGCTTTGAAGAAGAAAGATCTAGCTGACTGAAATAAGTTCATTAGATGAAAACCAACAAAAATTGACAAGAACCACGAAAAGTTCTTGTATTTTAAGATAAAATCTTACTCTATTAAAGAAAAAACTTCCAGCTCGCTGAAATCTGTTCATTTGCTGAAAACGATCAAAACCACGAAACGTTCTTGTATTTGAAGATAAAATCTTTTTGCTTTGAAGAAGAAAGATCTAGCTGACTGAAATAAGTTCATTAGATGAAAACTAACAAAAATTGACAAGAACCACGAAAAGTTCTTGTATTTTAAGATAAAATCTTACTCTATTAAGGAAAAAACTTCCAGCTCGCTGAAATCGGTTCATTTGTTGAAAACCAACAAAACCACGAAAAGTTCTTGTATTTGAAGATAAAATCTTTTTTCTTTGAAGAAGAAAGATCTAGCTGACTGAAATAAGTTCATTAGATGAAAACCAACAAAAATTGACAAGAACCACGAAAAGTTCTTGTATTTTAAGATAAAATCTTAGGCTATTAAAGAAAAAACTTCCAGCTCGCTGAAATCTGTTCATTTACTGAAAACCATCAAAACCACGAAAAGTTCTTGTATTTGAAGATAAAATCTTTTTGCTTTGAAGAAGAAAGATCTAGCTGACTGAAATAAGTTCATTTGATGAAAACCAACAAAAATTGACAAGAACCACGAAAAGTTCTTGTATTTTAAGATAAAATCTTACGCTATTAAAGAAAAAACTCCCAGCTCGCTGAAATATGTTCATTTGCTGAAAACCAACAAAACCACGAAAAGTTCTTGTATTTGAAGATAAAATCTTTTTTCTTTGAAGAAGAAAGATCTCGCTGACTGAAATAAGTTCATTAGATGAAAACCAACAAAAATTGACAAGAACCACGAAAAGTTCTTGTATTTTAAGATAAAATCTTACTCTATTAAGGAAAAAACTTCCAGCTCGCTGAAATATGTTCATTTGCTGAAAATCATCAAAACCATGAAAAGTTCTTGTATTTGAAAATAAAATCTTTTTGCTTTGAAGAAGAAAGATCTAGCTGACTGAAATAAGTTCATTAGATGAAAACCAACAAAAATTGACAAGAACCACGAAAAGTTCTTGTATTTTAAGATAAAATCTTACTCTGTTAAAGAGAAAACTCCCAGCTCGCTGAAATATGTTCATTTGCTGAAAAACAACAAAACCGCGAAAAGTTCTTGTATTTGAAGATAAAATCTTTTTGCTTTGAAGAAGAAAGATCTAGCTGACTGAAATAAGTTCATTGGATGAAAACCAACAAAAATTGACAAGAACCACGAAAAGTTCTTGTATTTTAAGATAAAATCTTACGCTATTAAAGAAAAAACTCCCAGCTCGCTGAAATATGTTCATTTGCTGAAAACCAACAAAACCACGAAAAGTTCTTGTATTTGAAGATAAAATCTTTTTTCTTTGAAGAAGAAAGATCTAGCTGACTGAAATAAGTTCATTAGATGAAAACCAACAAAAATTCACAAGAACCACGAAAAGTTCTTGTATTTTAAGATAAAATCTTACTCTATTAAGGAAAAAACTTCCAGCTCGCTGAAATATGTTCATTTGCTGAAAACCATCAAAACCACGAAAAGTTCTTGAATTTGAAGATAAAATCTTTTTGCTTTGAAGAAGAAAGATCTAGCTGACTGAAATAAGTTCATTAGATGAAAACCAACAAAAATTGACAAGAACCACGAAAAGTTCTTGTATTTTAAGATAAAATCTTAATCTATTAAGGAAAAAACTTCCAGCTCACTGAAATATGTTCATTTGCTGAAAACCATCAAAACCACGAAAAGTTCTTGTATTTGAAGATAAAATCTTTTTGCTTTGAAGAAGAAAGATCTAGCTGACTGAAATAAGTTCATTAGATGAAAACCAAAAAAAATTGACAAAAACCACGAAAAGTTCTTGTATTTTAAGATAAAATCTTACTCTATTAAGGAAAAAACTTCCAGCTCGCTGAAATCTGTTCATTTGCTGAAAACCATCAAAACCACGAAAAGTTCTTGTATTTGAAGATAAAATCTTTTTGCTTTGAAGAAGAAAGATCTAGCTGACTGAAATAAGTTCATTAGATGAAAACCAACAAAAATTGACAAGAACCACGAAAAGTTCTTGTATTTTAAGATAAAATCTTACTCTATTAAGGAAAAAACTTCCAGCTCGCTGAAATCTGTTCATTTGTTGAAAACCAACAAAACCACGAAAAGTTCTTGTATTTGAAGATAAAATCTTTTTTCTTTGAAGAAGAAAGATCTAGCTGACTGAAATAAGTTCATTAGATGAAAACCAACAAAAATTGACAAGAACCACGAAAAGTTCTTGTATTTTAAGATAAAATCTTAGGCTATTAAAGAAAAAACTTCCAGCTCGCTGAAATCTGTTCATTTACTGAAAACCATCAAAACCACGAAAAGTTCTTGTATTTGAAGATAAAATCTTTTTGCTTTGAAGAAGAAAGATCTAGCTGACTGAAATAAGTTCATTTGATGAAAACCAACAAAAATTGACAAGAACCACGAAAAGTTCTTGTATTTTAAGATAAAATCTTACGCTATTAAAGAAAAAACTCCCAGCTCGCTGAAATATGTTCATTTGCTGAAAACCAACAAAACCACGAAAAGTTCTTGTATTTGAAGATAAAATCTTTTTTCTTTGAAGAAGAAAGATCTCGCTGACTGAAATAAGTTCATTAGATGAAAACCAACAAAAATTGACAAGAACCACGAAAAGTTCTTGTATTTTAAGATAAAATCTTACTCTATTAAGGAAAAAACTCCCAGCTCGCTGAAATATGTTCATTTGCTGAAAAACAACAAAACCGCGAAAAGTTCTTGTATTTGAAGATAAAATCTTTTTGCTTTGAAGAAGAAAGATCTAGCTGACTGAAATAAGTTCATTGGATGAAAACCAACAAAAATTGACAAGAACCACGAAAAGTTCTTGTATTTTAAGATAAAATCTTACGCTATTAAAGAAAAAACTCCCAGCTCGCTGAAATATGTTCATTTGCTGAAAACCAACAAAACCACGAAAAGTTCTTGTATTTGAAGATAAAATCTTTTTTCTTTGAAGAAGAAAGATCTAGCTGACTGAAATAAGTTCATTAGATGAAAACCAACAAAAATTCACAAGAACCACGAAAAGTTCTTGTATTTTAAGATAAAATCTTACTCGATGAAGGAAAAAACTTCCAGCTCGCTGAAATATGTTCATTTGCTGAAAACCATCAAAACCACGAAAAGTTCTTGAATTTGAAGATAAAATCTTTTTGCTTTGAAGAAGAAAGATCTAGCTGACTGAAATAAGTTCATTAGATGAAAACCAACAAAAATTGACAAGAACCACGAAAAGTTCTTGTATTTTAAGATAAAATCTTAATCTATTAAGGAAAAAACTTCCAGCTCACTGAAATATGTTCATTTGCTGAAAACCATCAAAACCACGAAAAGTTCTTGTATTTGAAGATAAAATCTTTTTGCTTTGAAGAAGAAAGATCTAGCTGACTGAAATAAGTTCATTAGATGAAAACCAAAAAAAATTGACAAAAACCACGAAAAGTTCTTGTATTTTAAGATAAAATCTTACTCTATTAAGGAAAAAACTTCCAGCTCGCTGAAATCTGTTCATTTGCTGAAAACCATCAAAACCACGAAAAGTTCTTGTATTTGAAGATAAAATCTTTTTGCTTTGAAGAAGAAAGATCTAGCTGACTGAAATAAGTTCATTAGATGAAAACCAACAAAAATTGACAAGAACCACGAAAAGTTCTTGTATTTTAAGATAAAATCTTACTCTATTAAAGAAAAAACTTCCAGCTCGCTGAAATCTGTTCATTTGCTGAAAACGATCAAAACCACGAAACGTTCTTGTATTTGAAGATAAAATCTTTTTGCTTTGAAGAAGAAAGATCTCGCTGACTGAAATAAGTTCATTAGATGAAAACTAACAAAAATTGACAAGAACCACGAAAAGTTCTTGTATTTTAAGATAAAATCTTACTCTATTAAGGAAAAAACTTCCAGCTCGCTGAAATCGGTTCATTTGTTGAAAACCAACAAAACCACGAAAAGTTCTTGTATTTGAAGATAAAATCTTTTTTCTTTGAAGAAGAAAGATCTAGCTGACTGAAATAAGTTCATTAGATGAAAACCAACAAAAATTGACAAGAACCACGAAAAGTTCTTGTATTTTAAGATAAAATCTTCGGCTATTAAAGAAAAAACTTCCAGCTCGCTGAAATCTGTTCATTTACTGAAAACCATCAAAACCACGAAAAGTTCTTGTATTTGAAGATAAAATCTTTTTGCTTTGAAGAAGAAAGATCTAGCTGACTGAAATAAGTTCATTTGATGAAAACCAACAAAAATTGACAAGAACCACGAAAAGTTCTTGTATTTTAAGATAAAATCTTACGCTATTAAAGAAAAAACTCCCAGCTCGCTGAAATATGTTCATTTGCTGAAAACCAACAAAACCACGAAAAGTTCTTGTATTTGAAGATAAAATCTTTTTTCTTTGAAGAAGAAAGATCTCGCTGACTGAAATAAGTTCATTAGATGAAAACCAACAAAAATTGACAAGAACCACGAAAAGTTCTTGTATTTTAAGATAAAATCTTACTCTATTAAGGAAAAAACTTCCAGCTCGCTGAAATATGTTCATTTGCTGAAAACCATCAAAACCACGAAAAGTTCTTGTATTTGAAGATAAAATCTTATTGCTTTGAAGAAGAAAGATCTAGCTGACTGAAATAAGTTCATTAGATGAAAACCAACAAAAATTGACAAGAACCACGAAAAGTTCTTGTATTTTAAGATAAAATCTTACTCTGTAAAAGAGAAAACTCCCAGCTCGCTGAAATATGTTCATTTGCTGAAAACCAACAAAACCACGAAAAGTTCTTGTATTTGAAGATAAAATCTTTTTGCTTTGAAGAAGAAAGATCCAGCTGACTGGAATAAGTTCATTGGATGAAAACCAACTTGACAAGAACCACGAAAAGTTCTTGTATTTTAAGATAAAATCTTACGCTATTAAAGAAAAAACTCCCAGCTCGCTGAAATATGTTCATTTGCTGAAAACCAACAAAACCACGAAAAGTTCTTGTATTTGAAGATAAAATCTTTTTTCTTTGAAGAAGAAAGATCTAGCTGACTGAAATATGTTCATTTGCTGAAAACCAACAAAACCACGAAAAGTTCTTGTATTTGAAGATAAAATCTTTTTTCTTTGAAGAAGAAAGATCTCGCTGACTGAAATAAGTTCATTAGATGAAAACCAACAAAAATTGACAAGAACCACGAAAAGTTCTTGTATTTTAAGATAAAATCTTACTCTATTAAGGAAAAAACTTCCAGCTCGCTGAAATATGTTCATTTGCTGAAAACCATCAAAACCACGAAAAGTTCTTGTATTTGAAGATAAAATCTTATTGCTTTGAAGAAGAAAGATCTAGCTGACTGAAATAAGTTCATTAGATGAAAACCAACAAAAATTGACAAGAACCACGAAAAGTTCTTGTATTTTAAGATAAAATCTTACTCTGTAAAAGAGAAAACTCCCAGCTCGCTGAAATATGTTCATTTGCTGAAAACCAACAAAACCACGAAAAGTTCTTGTATTTGAAGATAAAATCTTTTTGCTTTGAAGAAGAAAGATCCAGCTGACTGGAATAAGTTCATTGGATGAAAACCAACTTGACAAGAACCACGAAAAGTTCTTGTATTTTAAGATAAAATCTTACGCTATTAAAGAAAAAACTCCCAGCTCGCTGAAATATGTTCATTTGCTGAAAACCAACAAAACCACGAAAAGTTCTTGTATTTGAAGATAAAATCTTTTTTCTTTGAAGAAGAAAGATCTAGCTGACTGAAATAAGTTCATTAGATGAAAACCAACAAAACCACGAAAAGTTCTTGTATTTGAAGATAAAATCTTTTTTCTTTGAAGAAGAAAGATCTAGCTGACTGAAATAAGTTCATTAGATGAAAACCAACAAAAATTGACAAGAACCACGAAAAGTTCTTGTATTTTAAGATAAAATCTTACTCTATTAAGGAAAAAACTTCCAGCTCGCTGAAATATGTTCATTTGCTGAAAACCATCAAAACCAAGAAAAGTTCTTGTATTTGAAGATAAAATCTTTTTGCTTTGAAGAAGAAAGATCTAGCTGACTGAAATAAGTTCATTAGATGAAAACCAACAAAAATTGACAAGAACCACGAAAAGTTCTTGTATTTTAAGATAAAATCTTACGCTATTAAAGAAAAAACTCCCAGCTCGCTGAAATATGTTCATTTGCTGAAAACCAACAAAACCACGAAAAGTTCTTGTATTTGAAGATAAAATCTTTTTTCTTTGAAGAAGAAAGATCTAGCTGACTGAAATAAGTTCATTAGATGAAAACCAACAAAAATTGACAAGAACCACGAAAAGTTCTTGTATTTTAAGATAAAATCTTACTCTATTCAGGAAAAAACTTCCAGCTCGCTGAAATATGTTCATTTGCTGAAAACCATCAAAACCACGAAAAGTTCTTGTATTTGAAGATAAAATCTTTTTGCTTTGAAGAAGAAAGATCTAGCTGACTGAAATAAGTTCATTAGATGAAAACCAACAAAAATTGACAAGAACCACGAAAAGTTCTTGTATTTTAAGATGAAATCTTACGCTATTAAAGAAAAAACTCCCAGCCCGCTGAAATATGTTCATTTGCTGAAAACTATCAAAACCACGAAACGTTCTTGTATTTGAAGATAAAATCTTTTTGCTTTGAAGAAGAAAGATCTAGCTGACTGAAATAAGTTCATTAGATGAAAACTAACAAAAATTGACAAGAACCACGAAAAGTTCTTGTATTTTAAGATAAAATCTTACTCTATTAAGGAAAAAACTTCCAGCTCGCTGAAATCTGTTCATTTGTTGAAAACCAACAAAACCACCAAAAGTTCTTGTATTTGAAGATAAAATCTTTTTGCTTTGATGAAGAAAGATCTAGCTGACTGAAATAAGTTCATTAGATGAAAACCAACAAAAATTGACAAGAACCACGAAAAGTTCTTGTATTTTAAGATAAAATCTTAGGCTATTAAAGAAAAAACTTCCAGCTCGCTGAAATCTGTTCATGTGCTGAAAACCATCAAAACCACGAAAAGTTCTTGTATTTGAAGATAAAATCTTTTTGCTTTGAAGAAGAAAGATCTAGCTGACTGAAATAAGTTCATTAGATGAAAACCAACAAAAATTGACAAGAACCACGAAAAGTTCTTGTATTTTAAGATAAAATCTTACGCTATTAAAGAAAAAACTCCCAGCTCGCTGAAATATGTTCATTTGCTGAAAACCAACAAAACCACGAAAAGTTCTTGTATTTGAAGATAAAATCTTTTTGCTTTGAAGAAGAAAGATCTAGCTGACTGAAATAAGTTCATTAGATGAAAACCAAAAAAAATTGACAAAAACCACGAAAAGTTCTTGTATTTTAAGATAAAATCTTACTCTATTAAGGAAAAAACTTCCAGCTCGCTGAAATCTGTTCATTTGCTGAAAACCATCAAAACCACGAAAAGTTCTTGTATTTGAAGATAAAATCTTTTTGCTTTGAAGAAGAAAGATCTAGCTGACTGAAATAAGTTCATTAGATGAAAACCAACAAAAATTGACAAGAACCACGAAAAGTTCTTGTATTTTAAGATAAAATCTTACTCTGTTAAAGAGAAAACTCCCAGCTCGCTGAAATATGTTCATTTGCTGAAAAACAACAAAACCGCGAAAAGTTCTTGTATTTGAAGATAAAATCTTTTTGCTTTGAAGAAGAAAGATCTAGCTGACTGAAATAAGTTCATTGGATGAAAACCAACAAAAATTGACAAGAACCACGAAAAGTTCTTGTATTTTAAGATAAAATCTTACGCTATTAAAGAAAAAACTCCCAGCTCGCTGAAATATGTTCATTTGCTGAAAACCAACAAAACCACGAAAAGTTCTTGTATTTGAAGATAAAATCTTTTTTCTTTGAAGAAGAAAGATCTAGCTGACTGAAATAAGTTCATTAGATGAAAACCAACAAAAATTCACAAGAACCACGAAAAGTTCTTGTATTTTAAGATAAAATCTTACTCTATTAAGGAAAAAACTTCCAGCTCGCTGAAATATGTTCATTTGCTGAAAACCATCAAAACCACGAAAAGTTCTTGAATTTGAAGATAAAATCTTTTTGCTTTGAAGAAGAAAGATCTAGCTGACTGAAATAAGTTCATTAGATGAAAACCAACAAAAATTGACAAGAACCACGAAAAGTTCTTGTATTTTAAGATAAAATCTTAATCTATTAAGGAAAAAACTTCCAGCTCACTGAAATATGTTCATTTGCTGAAAACCATCAAAACCACGAAAAGTTCTTGTATTTGAAGATAAAATCTTTTTGCTTTGAAGAAGAAAGATCTAGCTGACTGAAATAAGTTCATTAGATGAAAACCAAAAAAAATTGACAAAAACCACGAAAAGTTCTTGTATTTTAAGATAAAATCTTACTCTATTAAGGAAAAAACTTCCAGCTCGCTGAAATCTGTTCATTTGCTGAAAACCATCAAAACCACGAAAAGTTCTTGTATTTGAAGATAAAATCTTTTTGCTTTGAAGAAGAAAGATCTAGCTGACTGAAATAAGTTCATTAGATGAAAACCAACAAAAATTGACAAGAACCACGAAAAGTTCTTGTATTTTAAGATAAAATCTTACTCTATTAAGGAAAAAACTTCCAGCTCGCTGAAATCTGTTCATTTGTTGAAAACCAACAAAACCACGAAAAGTTCTTGTATTTGAAGATAAAATCTTTTTTCTTTGAAGAAGAAAGATCTAGCTGACTGAAATAAGTTCATTAGATGAAAACCAACAAAAATTGACAAGAACCACGAAAAGTTCTTGTATTTTAAGATAAAATCTTAGGCTATTAAAGAAAAAACTTCCAGCTCGCTGAAATCTGTTCATTTACTGAAAACCATCAAAACCACGAAAAGTTCTTGTATTTGAAGATAAAATCTTTTTGCTTTGAAGAAGAAAGATCTAGCTGACTGAAATAAGTTCATTTGATGAAAACCAACAAAAATTGACAAGAACCACGAAAAGTTCTTGTATTTTAAGATAAAATCTTACGCTATTAAAGAAAAAACTCCCAGCTCGCTGAAATATGTTCATTTGCTGAAAACCAACAAAACCACGAAAAGTTCTTGTATTTGAAGATAAAATCTTTTTTCTTTGAAGAAGAAAGATCTCGCTGACTGAAATAAGTTCATTAGATGAAAACCAACAAAAATTGACAAGAACCACGAAAAGTTCTTGTATTTTAAGATAAAATCTTACTCTATTAAGGAAAAAACTCCCAGCTCGCTGAAATATGTTCATTTGCTGAAAAACAACAAAACCGCGAAAAGTTCTTGTATTTGAAGATAAAATCTTTTTGCTTTGAAGAAGAAAGATCTAGCTGACTGAAATAAGTTCATTGGATGAAAACCAACAAAAATTGACAAGAACCACGAAAAGTTCTTGTATTTTAAGATAAAATCTTACGCTATTAAAGAAAAAACTCCCAGCTCGCTGAAATATGTTCATTTGCTGAAAACCAACAAAACCACGAAAAGTTCTTGTATTTGAAGATAAAATCTTTTTTCTTTGAAGAAGAAAGATCTAGCTGACTGAAATAAGTTCATTAGATGAAAACCAACAAAAATTCACAAGAACCACGAAAAGTTCTTGTATTTTAAGATAAAATCTTACTCGATGAAGGAAAAAACTTCCAGCTCGCTGAAATATGTTCATTTGCTGAAAACCATCAAAACCACGAAAAGTTCTTGAATTTGAAGATAAAATCTTTTTGCTTTGAAGAAGAAAGATCTAGCTGACTGAAATAAGTTCATTAGATGAAAACCAACAAAAATTGACAAGAACCACGAAAAGTTCTTGTATTTTAAGATAAAATCTTAATCTATTAAGGAAAAAACTTCCAGCTCACTGAAATATGTTCATTTGCTGAAAACCATCAAAACCACGAAAAGTTCTTGTATTTGAAGATAAAATCTTTTTGCTTTGAAGAAGAAAGATCTAGCTGACTGAAATAAGTTCATTAGATGAAAACCAAAAAAAATTGACAAAAACCACGAAAAGTTCTTGTATTTTAAGATAAAATCTTACTCTATTAAGGAAAAAACTTCCAGCTCGCTGAAATCTGTTCATTTGCTGAAAACCATCAAAACCACGAAAAGTTCTTGTATTTGAAGATAAAATCTTTTTGCTTTGAAGAAGAAAGATCTAGCTGACTGAAATAAGTTCATTAGATGAAAACCAACAAAAATTGACAAGAACCACGAAAAGTTCTTGTATTTTAAGATAAAATCTTACTCTATTAAAGAAAAAACTTCCAGCTCGCTGAAATCTGTTCATTTGCTGAAAACGATCAAAACCACGAAACGTTCTTGTATTTGAAGATAAAATCTTTTTGCTTTGAAGAAGAAAGATCTCGCTGACTGAAATAAGTTCATTAGATGAAAACTAACAAAAATTGACAAGAACCACGAAAAGTTCTTGTATTTTAAGATAAAATCTTACTCTATTAAGGAAAAAACTTCCAGCTCGCTGAAATCGGTTCATTTGTTGAAAACCAACAAAACCACGAAAAGTTCTTGTATTTGAAGATAAAATCTTTTTTCTTTGAAGAAGAAAGATCTAGCTGACTGAAATAAGTTCATTAGATGAAAACCAACAAAAATTGACAAGAACCACGAAAAGTTCTTGTATTTTAAGATAAAATCTTAGGCTATTAAAGAAAAAACTTCCAGCTCGCTGAAATCTGTTCATTTACTGAAAACCATCAAAACCACGAAAAGTTCTTGTATTTGAAGATAAAATCTTTTTGCTTTGAAGAAGAAAGATCTAGCTGACTGAAATAAGTTCATTTGATGAAAACCAACAAAAATTGACAAGAACCACGAAAAGTTCTTGTATTTTAAGATAAAATCTTACGCTATTAAAGAAAAAACTCCCAGCTCGCTGAAATATGTTCATTTGCTGAAAACCAACAAAACCACGAAAAGTTCTTGTATTTGAAGATAAAATCTTTTTTCTTTGAAGAAGAAAGATCTCGCTGACTGAAATAAGTTCATTAGATGAAAACCAACAAAAATTGACAAGAACCACGAAAAGTTCTTGTATTTTAAGATAAAATCTTACTCTATTAAGGAAAAAACTTCCAGCTCGCTGAAATATGTTCATTTGCTGAAAACCATCAAAACCACGAAAAGTTCTTGTATTTGAAGATAAAATCTTATTGCTTTGAAGAAGAAAGATCTAGCTGACTGAAATAAGTTCATTAGATGAAAACCAACAAAAATTGACAAGAACCACGAAAAGTTCTTGTATTTTAAGATAAAATCTTACTCTGTAAAAGAGAAAACTCCCAGCTCGCTGAAATATGTTCATTTGCTGAAAACCAACAAAACCACGAAAAGTTCTTGTATTTGAAGATAAAATCTTTTTGCTTTGAAGAAGAAAGATCCAGCTGACTGGAATAAGTTCATTGGATGAAAACCAACTTGACAAGAACCACGAAAAGTTCTTGTATTTTAAGATAAAATCTTACGCTATTAAAGAAAAAACTCCCAGCTCGCTGAAATATGTTCATTTGCTGAAAACCAACAAAACCACGAAAAGTTCTTGTATTTGAAGATAAAATCTTTTTTCTTTGAAGAAGAAAGATCTAGCTGACTGAAATATGTTCATTTGCTGAAAACCAACAAAACCACGAAAAGTTCTTGTATTTGAAGATAAAATCTTTTTTCTTTGAAGAAGAAAGATCTCGCTGACTGAAATAAGTTCATTAGATGAAAACCAACAAAAATTGACAAGAACCACGAAAAGTTCTTGTATTTTAAGATAAAATCTTACTCTATTAAGGAAAAAACTTCCAGCTCGCTGAAATATGTTCATTTGCTGAAAACCATCAAAACCACGAAAAGTTCTTGTATTTGAAGATAAAATCTTATTGCTTTGAAGAAGAAAGATCTAGCTGACTGAAATAAGTTCATTAGATGAAAACCAACAAAAATTGACAAGAACCACGAAAAGTTCTTGTATTTTAAGATAAAATCTTACTCTGTAAAAGAGAAAACTCCCAGCTCGCTGAAATATGTTCATTTGCTGAAAACCAACAAAACCACGAAAAGTTCTTGTATTTGAAGATAAAATCTTTTTGCTTTGAAGAAGAAAGATCCAGCTGACTGGAATAAGTTCATTGGATGAAAACCAACTTGACAAGAACCACGAAAAGTTCTTGTATTTTAAGATAAAATCTTACGCTATTAAAGAAAAAACTCCCAGCTCGCTGAAATATGTTCATTTGCTGAAAACCAACAAAACCACGAAAAGTTCTTGTATTTGAAGATAAAATCTTTTTTCTTTGAAGAAGAAAGATCTAGCTGACTGAAATAAGTTCATTAGATGAAAACCAACAAAACCACGAAAAGT
The DNA here is from genome assembly GCF_035084215.1 of Heptranchias perlo. Lineage (NCBI taxonomy): Eukaryota > Metazoa > Chordata > Chondrichthyes > Hexanchiformes > Hexanchidae > Heptranchias > Heptranchias perlo. Next base: position 2,103,977 of record NW_027139824.1, read on the forward strand.
TCTTGTATTTGAAGATAAAATCTTTTTTCTTTGAAGAAGAAAGATCTAGCTGACTGAAATAAGTTCATTAGATGAAAACCAACAAAAATTGACAAGAACCACGAAAAGTTCTTGTATTTTAAGATAAAATCTTACTCTATTAAGGAAAAAACTTCCAGCTCGCTGAAATATGTTCATTTGCTGAAAACCATCAAAACCAAGAAAAGTTCTTGTATTTGAAGATAAAATCTTTTTGCTTTGAAGAAGAAAGATCTAGCTGACTGAAATAAGTTCATTAGATGAAAACCAACAAAAATTGACAAGAACCACGAAAAGTTCTTGTATTTTAAGATAAAATCTTACGCTATTAAAGAAAAAACTCCCAGCTCGCTGAAATATGTTCATTTGCTGAAAACCAACAAAACCACGAAAAGTTCTTGTATTTGAAGATAAAATCTTTTTTCTTTGAAGAAGAAAGATCTAGCTGACTGAAATAAGTTCATTAGATGAAAACCAACAAAAATTGACAAGAACCACGAAAAGTTCTTGTATTTTAAGATAAAATCTTACTCTATTCAGGAAAAAACTTCCAGCTCGCTGAAATATGTTCATTTGCTGAAAACCATCAAAACCACGAAAAGTTCTTGTATTTGAAGATAAAATCTTTTTGCTTTGAAGAAGAAAGATCTAGCTGACTGAAATAAGTTCATTAGATGAAAACCAACAAAAATTGACAAGAACCACGAAAAGTTCTTGTATTTTAAGATGAAATCTTACGCTATTAAAGAAAAAACTCCCAGCCCGCTGAAATATGTTCATTTGCTGAAAACTATCAAAACCACGAAACGTTCTTGTATTTGAAGATAAAATCTTTTTGCTTTGAAGAAGAAAGATCTAGCTGACTGAAATAAGTTCATTAGATGAAAACTAACAAAAATTGACAAGAACCACGAAAAGTTCTTGTATTTTAAGATAAAATCTTACTCTATTAAGGAAAAAACTTCCAGCTCGCTGAAATCTGTTCATTTGTTGAAAACCAACAAAACCACCAAAAGTTCTTGTATTTGAAGATAAAATCTTTTTGCTTTGATGAAGAAAGATCTAGCTGACTGAAATAAGTTCATTAGATGAAAACCAACAAAAATTGACAAGAACCACGAAAAGTTCTTGTATTTTAAGATAAAATCTTAGGCTATTAAAGAAAAAACTTCCAGCTCGCTGAAATCTGTTCATGTGCTGAAAACCATCAAAACCACGAAAAGTTCTTGTATTTGAAGATAAAATCTTTTTGCTTTGAAGAAGAAAGATCTAGCTGACTGAAATAAGTTCATTAGATGAAAACCAACAAAAATTGACAAGAACCACGAAAAGTTCTTGTATTTTAAGATAAAATCTTACGCTATTAAAGAAAAAACTCCCAGCTCGCTGAAATATGTTCATTTGCTGAAAACCAACAAAACCACGAAAAGTTCTTGTATTTGAAGATAAAATCTTTTTGCTTTGAAGAAGAAAGATCTAGCTGACTGAAATAAGTTCATTAGATGAAAACCAAAAAAAATTGACAAAAACCACGAAAAGTTCTTGTATTTTAAGATAAAATCTTACTCTATTAAGGAAAAAACTTCCAGCTCGCTGAAATCTGTTCATTTGCTGAAAACCATCAAAACCACGAAAAGTTCTTGTATTTGAAGATAAAATCTTTTTGCTTTGAAGAAGAAAGATCTAGCTGACTGAAATAAGTTCATTAGATGAAAACCAACAAAAATTGACAAGAACCACGAAAAGTTCTTGTATTTTAAGATGAAATCTTACGCTATTAAAGAAAAAACTCCCAGCTCGCTGAAATATGTTCATTTGCTGAAAACCAACAAAACCACGAAAAGTTCTTGTATTTGAAGATAAAATCTTTTTTCTTTGAAGAAGAAAGATCTAGCTGACTGAAATAAGTTCATTAGATGAAAACCAACAAAAATTGACAAGAACCACGAAAAGTTCTTGTATTTTAAGATAAAATCTTACTCTATTAAGGAAAAAACTTCCAGCTCGCTGAAATATGTTCATTTGCTGAAACCCATCAAAACCACGAAAAGTTCTTGTATTTGAAGATAAAATCTTTTTGCTTTGAAGAAGAAAGATCTAGCTGACTGAAATAAGTTCATTAGATGAAAACCAACAAAAATTGACAAGAACCACGAAAAGTTCTTGTATTTTAAGATAAAATCTTACGCTATTAAAGAAAAAACTCCCAGCTCGCTGAAATATGTTCATTTGCTGAAAACCAACAAAACCACGAAAAGTTCTTGTATTTGAAGATAAAATCTTTTTTCTTTGAAGAAGAAAGATCTAGCTGACTGAAATAAGTTCATTTGATGAAAACCAACAAAAATTGACAAGAACCACGAAAAGTTCTTGTATTTTAAGATAAAATCTTACTCTATTCAGGAAAAAACTTCCAGCTCGCTGAAATATGTTCATTTGCTGAAAACCATCAAAACCACGAAAAGTTCTTGTATTTGAAGATAAAATCTTTTTGCTTTGAAGAAGAAAGATCTAGCTGACTGAAATAAGTTCATTAGATGAAAACCAACAAAAATTGACAAGAACCACGAAAAGTTCTTGTATTTTAAGATGAAATCTTACGCTATTAAAGAAAAAACTCCCACCTCGCTGAAATATGTTCATTTGCTGAAAACTATCAAAACCACGAAACGTTCTTGTATTTGAAGATAAAATCTTTTTGCTTTGAAGAAGAAAGATCTAGCTGACTGAAATAAGTTCATTAGATGAAAACTAACAAAAATTGACAAGAACCACGAAAAGTTCTTGTATTTTAAGATAAAATCTTACTCTATTAAGGAAAAAACTTCCAGCTCGCTGAAATCTGTTCATTTGTTGAAAACCAACAAAACCACCAAAAGTTCTTGTATTTGAAGATAAAATCTTTTTGCTTTGATGAAGAAAGATCTAGCTGACTGAAATAAGTTCATTAGATGAAAACCAACAAAAATTGACAAGAACCACGAAAAGTTCTTCTATTTTAAGATAAAATCTTAGGCTATTAAAGAAAAAACTTCCAGCTCGCTGAAATCTGTTCATGTGCTGAAAACCATCAAAACCACGAAAAGTTCTTGTATTTGAAGATAAAATCTTTTTGCTTTGAAGAAGAAAGATCTAGCTGACTGAAATAAGTTCATTAGATGAAAACCAACAAAAATTGACAAGAACCACGAAAAGTTCTTGTATTTTAAGATAAAATCTTACGCTATTAAAGAAAAAACTCCCAGCTCGCTGAAATATGTTCATTTGCTGAAAACCAACAAAACCACGAAAAGTTCTTGTATTTGAAGATAAAATCTTTTTTCTTTGAAGAAGAAAGATCTCGCTGACTGAAATAAGTTCATTAGATGAAAACCAACAAAACCACGAAAAGTTCTTGTATTTGAAGATAAAATCTTTTTGCTTTGAAGAAGAAAGATCTAGCTGACTGAAATAAGTTCATTAGATGAAAACTAACAAAAATTGACAAGAACCACGAAAAGTTCTTGTATTTTAAGATAAAATCTTACTCTATTAAGGAAAAAACTTCCAGCTCGCTGAAATCTGTTCATTTGTTGAAAACCAACAAAACCACCAAAAGTTCTTGTATTTGAAGATAAAATCTTTTTGCTTTGAAGAAGAAAGATCTAGCTGACTGAAATAAGTTCATTAGATGAAAACCAAAAAAAATTGACAAAAACCACGAAAAGTTCTTGTATTTTAAGATAAAATCTTACTCTATTAAGGAAAAAACTTCCAGCTCGCTGAAATCTGTTCATTTGCTGAAAACCATCAAAACCACGAAAAGTTCTTGTATTTGAAGATAAAATCTTTTTGCTTTGAAGAAGAAAGATCTAGCTGACTGAAATAAGTTCATTAGATGAAAACCAACAAAAATTGACAAGAACCACGAAAAGTTCTTGTATTTTAAGATGAAATCTTACGCTATTAAAGAAAAAACTCCCAGCTCGCTGAAATATGTTCATTTGCTGAAAACCAACAAAACCACGAAAAGTTCTTGTATTTGAAGATAAAATCTTTTTTCTTTGAAGAAGAAAGATCTAGCTGACTGAAATAAGTTCATTAGATGAAAACCAACAAAAATTGACAAGAACCACGAAAAGTTCTTGTATTTTAAGATAAAATCTTACTCTATTAAGGAAAAAACTTCCAGCTCGCTGAAATATGTTCATTTGCTGAAAACCATCAAAACCACGAAAAGTTCTTGTATTTGAAGATAAAATCTTTTTGCTTTGAAGAAGAAAGATCTAGCTGACTGAAATAAGTTCATTAGATGAAAACCAACAAAAATTGACAAGAACCACGAAAAGTTCTTGTATTTTAAGATAAAATCTTACGCTATTAAAGAAAAAACTCCCAGCTCGCTGAAATATGTTCATTTGCTGAAAACCAACAAAACCACGAAAAGTTCTTGTATTTGAAGATAAAATCTTTTTTCTTTGAAGAAGAAAGATCTAGCTGACTGAAATAAGTTCATTAGATGAAAACCAACAAAAATTGACAAGAACCACGAAAAGTTCTTGTATTTTAAGATAAAATCTTACTCTATTAAGGAAAAAACTTCCAGCTCGCTGAAATATGTTCATTTGCTGAAAACCATCAAAACCAAGAAAAGTTCTTGTATTTGAAGATAAAATCTTTTTGCTTTGAAGAAGAAAGATCTAGCTGACTGAAATAAGTTCATTAGATGAAAACCAACAAAAATTGACAAGAACCACGAAAAGTTCTTGTATTTTAAGATGAAATCTTACGCTATTAAAGAAAAAACTCCCAGCTCGCTGAAATATGTTCATTTGCTGAAAACCAACAAAACCACGAAAAGTTCTTGTATTTGAAGATAAAATCTTTTTGCTTTGAAGAAGAAAGATCTAGCTGACTGAAATAAGTTCATTAGATGAAAACCAACAAAAATTGACAAGAACCACGAAAAGTTCTTGTATTTTAAGATGAAATCTTACGCTATTAAAGAAAAAACTCCCAGCTCGCTGAAATATGTTCATTTGCTGAAAACCAACAAAACCACGAAAAGTTCTTGTATTTGAAGATAAAATCTTTTTGCTTTGAAGAAGAAAGATCTAGCTGACTGAAATAAGTTCATTAGATGAAAACCAACAAAAATTGACAAGAACCACGAAAAGTTCTTGTATTTTAAGATGAAATCTTACGCTATTAAAGAAAAAACTCCCAGCTCGCTGAAATATGTTCATTTGCTGAAAACCAACAAAACCACGAAAAGTTCTTGTATTTGAAGATAAAATCTTTTTGCTTTGAAGAAGAAAGATCCAGCTGACTGGAATAAGTTCATTGGATGAAAACCAACTTGACAAGAACCACGAAAAGTTCTTGTATTTTAAGATAAAATCTTACGCTATTAAAGAAAAAACTCCCAGCTCGCTGAAATATGTTCATTTGCTGAAAACCAACAAAACCACGAAAAGTTCTTGTATTTGAAGATAAAATCTTTTTTCTTTGAAGAAGAAAGATCTAGCTGACTGAAATATGTTCATTTGCTGAAAACCAACAAAACCACGAAAAGTTCTTGTATTTGAAGATAAAATCTTTTTTCTTTGAAGAAGAAAGATCTCGCTGACTGAAATAAGTTCATTAGATGAAAACCAACAAAAATTGACAAGAACCACGAAAAGTTCTTGTATTTTAAGATAAAATCTTACTCTATTAAGGAAAAAACTTCCAGCTCGCTGAAATCTGTTCATTTGCTGAAAACCATCAAAACCACGAAAAGTTCTTGTATTTGAAGATAAAATCTTTTTGCTTTGAAGAAGAAAGATCTAGCTGACTGAAATAAGTTCATTAGATGAAAACCAACAAAAATTGACAAGAACCACGAAAAGTTCTTGTATTTTAAGATGAAATCTTACGCTATTAAAGAAAAAACTCCCAGCTCGCTGAAATATGTTCATTTGCTGAAAACCAACAAAACCACGAAAAGTTCTTGTATTTGAAGATAAAATCTTTTTTCTTTGAAGAAGAAAGATCTAGCTGACTGAAATAAGTTCATTAGATGAAAACCAACAAAAATTGACAAGAACCACGAAAAGTTCTTGTATTTTAAGATAAAATCTTACTCTATTAAGGAAAAAACTTCCAGCTCGCTGAAATATGTTCATTTGCTGAAAACCATCAAAACCACGAAAAGTTCTTGTATTTGAAGATAAAATCTTTTTGCTTTGAAGAAGAAAGATCTAGCTGACTGAAATAAGTTCATTAGATGAAAACCAACAAAAATTGACAAGAACCACGAAAAGTTCTTGTATTTTAAGATAAAATCTTACGCTATTAAAGAAAAAACTCCCAGCTCGCTGAAATATGTTCATTTGCTGAAAACCAACAAAACCACGAAAAGTTCTTGTATTTGAAGATAAAATCTTTTTTCTTTGAAGAAGAAAGATCTAGCTGACTGAAATAAGTTCATTAGATGAAAACCAACAAAAATTGACAAGAACCACGAAAAGTTCTTGTATTTTAAGATAAAATCTTACTCTATTAAGGAAAAAACTTCCAGCTCGCTGAAATATGTTCATTTGCTGAAAACCATCAAAACCAAGAAAAGTTCTTGTATTTGAAGATAAAATCTTTTTGCTTTGAAGAAGAAAGATCTAGCTGACTGAAATAAGTTCATTAGATGAAAACCAACAAAAATTGACAAGAACCACGAAAAGTTCTTGTATTTTAAGATGAAATCTTACGCTATTAAAGAAAAAACTCCCAGCTCGCTGAAATATGTTCATTTGCTGAAAACCAACAAAACCACGAAAAGTTCTTGTATTTGAAGATAAAATCTTTTTTCTTTGAAGAAGAAAGATCTAGCTGACTGAAATAAGTTCATTAGATGAAAACCAACAAAAATTGACAAGAACCACGAAAAGTTCTTGTATTTTAAGATAAAATCTTACTCTATTAAGGAAAAAACTTCCAGCTCGCTGAAATATGTTCATTTGCTGAAACCCATCAAAACCACGAAAAGTTCTTGTATTTGAAGATAAAATCTTTTTGCTTTGAAGAAGAAAGATCTAGCTGACTGAAATAAGTTCATTAGATGAAAACCAACAAAAATTGACAAGAACCACGAAAAGTTCTTGTATTTTAAGATAAAATCTTACGCTATTAAAGAAAAAACTCCCAGCTCGCTGAAATATGTTCATTTGCTGAAAACCAACAAAACCACGAAAAGTTCTTGTATTTGAAGATAAAATCTTTTTTCTTTGAAGAAGAAAGATCTAGCTGACTGAAATAAGTTCATTTGATGAAAACCAACAAAAATTGACAAGAACCACGAAAAGTTCTTGTATTTTAAGATAAAATCTTACTCTATTCAGGAAAAAACTTCCAGCTCGCTGAAATATGTTCATTTGCTGAAAACCATCAAAACCACGAAAAGTTCTTGTATTTGAAGATAAAATCTTTTTGCTTTGAAGAAGAAAGATCTAGCTGACTGAAATAAGTTCATTAGATGAAAACCAACAAAAATTGACAAGAACCACGAAAAGTTCTTGTATTTTAAGATGAAATCTTACGCTATTAAAGAAAAAACTCCCACCTCGCTGAAATATGTTCATTTGCTGAAAACTATCAAAACCACGAAACGTTCTTGTATTTGAAGATAAAATCTTTTTGCTTTGAAGAAGAAAGATCTAGCTGACTGAAATAAGTTCATTAGATGAAAACTAACAAAAATTGACAAGAACCACGAAAAGTTCTTGTATTTTAAGATAAAATCTTACTCTATTAAGGAAAAAACTTCCAGCTCGCTGAAATCTGTTCATTTGTTGAAAACCAACAAAACCACCAAAAGTTCTTGTATTTGAAGATAAAATCTTTTTGCTTTGATGAAGAAAGATCTAGCTGACTGAAATAAGTTCATTAGATGAAAACCAACAAAAATTGACAAGAACCACGAAAAGTTCTTCTATTTTAAGATAAAATCTTAGGCTATTAAAGAAAAAACTTCCAGCTCGCTGAAATCTGTTCATGTGCTGAAAACCATCAAAACCACGAAAAGTTCTTGTATTTGAAGATAAAATCTTTTTGCTTTGAAGAAGAAAGATCTAGCTGACTGAAATAAGTTCATTAGATGAAAACCAACAAAAATTGACAAGAACCACGAAAAGTTCTTGTATTTTAAGATAAAATCTTACGCTATTAAAGAAAAAACTCCCAGCTCGCTGAAATATGTTCATTTGCTGAAAACCAACAAAACCACGAAAAGTTCTTGTATTTGAAGATAAAATCTTTTTTCTTTGAAGAAGAAAGATCTCGCTGACTGAAATAAGTTCATTAGATGAAAACCAACAAAACCACGAAAAGTTCTTGTATTTGAAGATAAAATCTTTTTGCTTTGAAGAAGAAAGATCTAGCTGACTGAAATAAGTTCATTAGATGAAAACTAACAAAAATTGACAAGAACCACGAAAAGTTCTTGTATTTTAAGATAAAATCTTACTCTATTAAGGAAAAAACTTCCAGCTCGCTGAAATCTGTTCATTTGTTGAAAACCAACAAAACCACCAAAAGTTCTTGTATTTGAAGATAAAATCTTTTTGCTTTGAAGAAGAAAGATCTAGCTGACTGAAATAAGTTCATTAGATGAAAACCAAAAAAAATTGACAAAAACCACGAAAAGTTCTTGTATTTTAAGATAAAATCTTACTCTATTAAGGAAAAAACTTCCAGCTCGCTGAAATCTGTTCATTTGCTGAAAACCATCAAAACCACGAAAAGTTCTTGTATTTGAAGATAAAATCTTTTTGCTTTGAAGAAGAAAGATCTAGCTGACTGAAATAAGTTCATTAGATGAAAACCAACAAAAATTGACAAGAACCACGAAAAGTTCTTGTATTTTAAGATGAAATCTTACGCTATTAAAGAAAAAACTCCCAGCTCGCTGAAATATGTTCATTTGCTGAAAACCAACAAAACCACGAAAAGTTCTTGTATTTGAAGATAAAATCTTTTTTCTTTGAAGAAGAAAGATCTAGCTGACTGAAATAAGTTCATTAGATGAAAACCAACAAAAATTGACAAGAACCACGAAAAGTTCTTGTATTTTAAGATAAAATCTTACTCTATTAAGGAAAAAACTTCCAGCTCGCTGAAATATGTTCATTTGCTGAAAACCATCAAAACCACGAAAAGTTCTTGTATTTGAAGATAAAATCTTTTTGCTTTGAAGAAGAAAGATCTAGCTGACTGAAATAAGTTCATTAGATGAAAACCAACAAAAATTGACAAGAACCACGAAAAGTTCTTGTATTTTAAGATAAAATCTTACGCTATTAAAGAAAAAACTCCCAGCTCGCTGAAATATGTTCATTTGCTGAAAACCAACAAAACCACGAAAAGTTCTTGTATTTGAAGATAAAATCTTTTTTCTTTGAAGAAGAAAGATCTAGCTGACTGAAATAAGTTCATTAGATGAAAACCAACAAAAATTGACAAGAACCACGAAAAGTTCTTGTATTTTAAGATAAAATCTTACTCTATTAAGGAAAAAACTTCCAGCTCGCTGAAATATGTTCATTTGCTGAAAACCATCAAAACCAAGAAAAGTTCTTGTATTTGAAGATAAAATCTTTTTGCTTTGAAGAAGAAAGATCTAGCTGACTGAAATAAGTTCATTAGATGAAAACCAACAAAAATTGACAAGAACCACGAAAAGTTCTTGTATTTTAAGATAAAATCTTACGCTATTAAAGAAAAAACTCCCAGCTCGCTGAAATATGTTCATTTGCTGAAAACCAACAAAACCACGAAAAGTTCTTGTATTTGAAGATAAAATCTTTTTTCTTTGAAGAAGAAAGATCTAGCTGACTGAAATAAGTTCATTAGATGAAAACCAACAAAAATTGACAAGAACCACGAAAAGTTCTTGTATTTTAAGATAAAATCTTACTCTATTCAGGAAAAAACTTCCAGCTCGCTGAAATATGTTCATTTGCTGAAAACCATCAAAACCACGAAAAGTTCTTGTATTTGAAGATAAAATCTTTTTGCTTTGAAGAAGAAAGATCTAGCTGACTGAAATAAGTTCATTAGATGAAAACCAACAAAAATTGACAAGAACCACGAAAAGTTCTTGTATTTTAAGATGAAATCTTACGCTATTAAAGAAAAAACTCCCAGCTCGCTGAAATATGTTCATTTGCTGAAAACTATCAAAACCACGAAACGTTCTTGTATTTGAAGATAAAATCTTTTTGCTTTGAAGAAGAAAGATCTAGCTGACTGAAATAAGTTCATTAGATGAAAACTAACAAAAATTGACAAGAACCACGAAAAGTTCTTGTATTTTAAGATAAAATCTTACTCTATTAAGGAAAAAACTTCCAGCTCGCTGAAATCTGTTCATTTGTTGAAAACCAACAAAACCACCAAAAGTTCTTGTATTTGAAGATAAAATCTTTTTGCTTTGATGAAGAAAGATCTAGCTGACTGAAATAAGTTCATTAGATGAAAACCAACAAAAATTGACAAGAACCACGAAAAGTTCTTCTATTTTAAGATAAAATCTTAGGCTATTAAAGAAAAAACTTCCAGCTCGCTGAAATCTGTTCATGTGCTGAAAACCATCAAAACCACGAAAAGTTCTTGTATTTGAAGATAAAATCTTTTTGCTTTGAAGAAGAAAGATCTAGCTGACTGAAATAAGTTCATTAGATGAAAACCAACAAAAATTGACAAGAACCACGAAAAGTTCTTGTATTTTAAGATAAAATCTTACGCTATTAAAGAAAAAACTCCCAGCTCGCTGAAATATGTTCATTTGCTGAAAACCAACAAAACCACGAAAAGTTCTTGTATTTGAAGATAAAATCTTTTTTCTTTGAAGAAGAAAGATCTAGCTGACTGAAATAAGTTCATTAGATGAAAACCAACAAAACCACGAAAAGTTCTTGTATTTGAAGATAAAATCTTTTTTCTTTGAAGAAGAAAGATCTAGCTGACTGAAATAAGTTCATTAGATGAAAACCAACAAAAATTGACAAGAACCACGAAAAGTTCTTGTATTTTAAGATAAAATCTTACTCTATTAAGGAAAAAACTTCCAGCTCGCTGAAATATGTTCATTTGCTGAAAACCATCAAAACCAAGAAAAGTTCTTGTATTTGAAGATAAAATCTTTTTGCTTTGAAGAAGAAAGATCTAGCTGACTGAAATAAGTTCATTAGATGAAAACCAACAAAAATTGACAAGAACCACGAAAAGTTCTTGTATTTTAAGATAAAATCTTACGCTATTAAAGAAAAAACTCCCAGCTCGCTGAAATATGTTCATTTGCTGAAAACCAACAAAACCACGAAAAGTTCTTGTATTTGAAGATAAAATCTTTTTTCTTTGAAGAAGAAAGATCTAGCTGACTGAAATAAGTTCATTAGATGAAAACCAACAAAAATTGACAAGAACCACGAAAAGTTCTTGTATTTTAAGATAAAATCTTACTCTATTCAGGAAAAAACTTCCAGCTCGCTGAAATATGTTCATTTGCTGAAAACCATCAAAACCACGAAAAGTTCTTGTATTTGAAGATAAAATCTTTTTGCTTTGAAGAAGAAAGATCTAGCTGACTGAAATAAGTTCATTAGATGAAAACCAACAAAAATTGACAAGAACCACGAAAAGTTCTTGTATTTTAAGATGAAATCTTACGCTATTAAAGAAAAAACTCCCAGCCCGCTGAAATATGTTCATTTGCTGAAAACTATCAAAACCACGAAACGTTCTTGTATTTGAAGATAAAATCTTTTTGCTTTGAAGAAGAAAGATCTAGCTGACTGAAATAAGTTCATTAGATGAAAACTAACAAAAATTGACAAGAACCACGAAAAGTTCTTGTATTTTAAGATAAAATCTTACTCTATTAAGGAAAAAACTTCCAGCTCGCTGAAATCTGTTCATTTGTTGAAAACCAACAAAACCACCAAAAGTTCTTGTATTTGAAGATAAAATCTTTTTGCTTTGATGAAGAAAGATCTAGCTGACTGAAATAAATTCATTAGATGAAAACCAACAAAAATTGACAAGAACCACGAAAAGTTCTTGTATTTTAAGATAAAATCTTAGGCTATTAAAGAAAAAACTTCCAGCTCGCTGAAATCTGTTCATGTGCTGAAAACCATCAAAACCACGAAAAGTTCTTGTATTTGAAGATAAAATCTTTTTGCTTTGAAGAAGAAAGATCTAGCTGACTGAAATAAGTTCATTAGATGAAAACCAACAAAAATTGACAAGAACCACGAAAAGTTCTTGTATTTTAAGATAAAATCTTACGCTATTAAAGAAAAAACTCCCAGCTCGCTGAAATATGTTCATTTGCTGAAAACCAACAAAACCACGAAAAGTTCTTGTATTTGAAGATAAAATCTTTTTTCTTTGAAGAAGAAAGATCTAGCTGACTGAAATAAGTTCATTAGATGAAAACCAACAAAAATTGACAAGAACCACGAAAAGTTCTTGTATTTTAAGATAAAATCTTACGCTATTAAAGAAAAAACTCCCAGCTCGCTGAAATATGTTCATTTGCTGAAAACCAACAAAACCACGAAAAGTTCTTGTATTTGAAGATAAAATCTTTTTTCTTTGAAGAAGAAAGATCTAGCTGACTGAAATAAGTTCATTAGATGAAAACCAACAAAAATTGACAAGAACCACGAAAAGTTCTTGTATTTTAAGATAAAATCTTACTCGATTCAGGAAAAAACTTCCAGCTCGCTGAAATATGTTCATTTGCTGAAAACCATCAAAACCACGAAAAGTTCTTGTATTTGAAGATAAAATCTTTTTGCTTTGAAGAAGAAAGATCTAGCTGACTGAAATAAGTTCATTAGATGAAAACCAACAAAAATTGACAAGAACCACGAAAAGTTCTTGTATTTTAAGATAAAATCTTACTCTATTAAGGAAAAAACTTCCAGCTCGCTGAAATATGTTCATTTGCTGAAAACCATCAAAACCACGAAAAGTTCTTGTATTTGAAGATAAAATCTTTTTTCTTTGAAGAAGAAAGATCTAGCTGACTGAAATAAGTTCATTAGATGAAAACCAACAAAAATTGACAAGAACCACGAAAAGTTCTTGTATTTTAAGATAAAATCTTACTCGATTCAGGAAAAAACTTCCAGCTCGCTGAAATATGTTCATTTGCTGAAAACCATCAAAACCACGAAAAGTTCTTGTATTTGAAGATAAAATCTTTTTGCTTTGAAGAAGAAAGATCTAGCTGACTGAAATAAGTTCATTAGATGAAAACCAACAAAAATTGACAAGAACCACGAAAAGTTCTTGTATTTTAAGATAAAATCTTACTCTATTAAGGAAAAAACTTCCAGCTCGCTGAAATATGTTCATTTGCTGAAAACCATCAAAACCACGAAAAGTTCTTGTATTTGAAGATAAAATCTTTTTGCTTTGAAGAAGAAAGATCTAGCTGACTGAAATAAGTTCATTAGATGAAAACCAACAAAAATTGACAAGAACCACGAAAAGTTCTTGTATTTGAAGATAAAATCTTACTCTATTAAGGAAAAACTTCCACCTCGCTGAAATATGTTCATTTGCTGAAAACCATCAAAACCACGAAAAGTTCTTGTATTTGAAGATAAAATCTTTTTGCTTTGAAGAAGAAAGATCTAGCTGACTGAAATAAGTTCATTAGATGAAAACTAACAAAAATTGACAAGAACCACGAAAAGTTCTTGTATTTTAAGATAAAATCTTACTCTGTTAAAGAGAAAACTCCCAGCTCGCTGAAATATGTTCATTTGCTGAAAACCATCAAAACCAAGAAAAGTTCTTGTATTTGAAGATAAAATCTTTTTGCTTTGAAGAAGAAAGATCTAGCTGACTGAAATAAGTTCATTAGATGAAAACCAACAAAAATTGACAAGAACCACGAAAAGTTCTTGTATTTTAAGATAAAATCTTACGCTATTAAAGAAAAAACTCCCAGCTCGCTGAAATATGTTCATTTGCTGAAAACCAACAAAACCACGAAAAGTTCTTGTATTTGAAGATAAAATCTTTTTTCTTTGAAGAAGAAAGATCTAGCTGACTGAAATAAGTTCATTAGATGAAAACCAACAAAAATTGACAAGAACCACGAAAAGTTCTTGTATTTTAAGATAAAATCTTACGCTATTAAAGAAAAAACTCCCAGCTCGCTGAAATATGTTCATTTGCTGAAAACCAACAAAACCACGAAAAGTTCTTGTATTTGAAGATAAAATCTTTTTTCTTTGAAGAAGAAAGATCTAGCTGACTGAAATAAGTTCATTAGATGAAAACCAACAAAAATTGACAAGAACCACGAAAAGTTCTTGTATTTTAAGATAAGATCTTACTCGATTCAGGAAAAAACTTCCAGCTCGCTGAAATATGTTCATTTGCTGAAAACCATCAAAACCACGAAAAGTTCTTGTATTTGAAGATAAAATCTTTTTGCTTTGAAGAAGAAAGATCTAGCTGACTGAAATAAGTTCATTAGATGAAAACCAACAAAAATTGACAAGAACCACGAAAAGTTCTTGTATTTTAAGATAAAATCTTACTCTATTAAGGAAAAAACTTCCAGCTCGCTGAAATCTGTTCATTTGTTGAAAACCAACAAAACCACGAAAAGTTCTTGTATTTGAAGATAAAATCTTTTTGCTTTGATGAAGAAAGATCTAGCTGACTGAAATAAATTCATTAGATGAAAACCAACAAAAATTGACAAGAACCACGAAAAGTTCTTGTATTTTAAGATAAAATCTTAGGCTATTAAAGAAAAAACTTCCAGCTCGCTGAAATCTGTTCATGTGCTGAAAACCATCAAAACCACGAAAAGTTCTTGTATTTGAAGATAAAATCTTTTTGCTTTGAAGAAGAAAGATCTAGCTGACTGAAATAAGTTCATTAGATGAAAACCAACAAAAATTGACAAGAACCACGAAAAGTTCTTGTATTTTAAGATAAAATCTTACGCTATTAAAGAAAAAACTCCCAGCTCGCTGAAATATGTTCATTTGCTGAAAACCAACAAAACCACGAAAAGTTCTTGTATTTGAAGATAAAATCTTTTTTCTTTGAAGAAGAAAGATCTAGCTGACTGAAATAAGTTCATTAGATGAAAACCAACAAAAATTGACAAGAACCACGAAAAGTTCTTGTATTTTAAGATAAAATCTTACGCTATTAAAGAAAAAACTCCCAGCTCGCTGAAATATGTTCATTTGCTGAAAACCAACAAAACCACGAAAAGTTCTTGTATTTGAAGATAAAATCTTTTTTCTTTGAAGAAGAAAGATCTAGCTGACTGAAATAAGTTCATTAGATGAAAACCAACAAAAATTGACAAGAACCACGAAAAGTTCTTGTATTTTAAGATAAAATCTTACTCGATTCAGGAAAAAACTTCCAGCTCGCTGAAATATGTTCATTTGCTGAAAACCATCAAAACCACGAAAAGTTCTTGTATTTGAAGATAAAATCTTTTTGCTTTGAAGAAGAAAGATCTAGCTGACTGAAATAAGTTCATTAGATGAAAACCAACAAAAATTGACAAGAACCACGAAAAGTTCTTGTATTTTAAGATAAAATCTTACTCTATTAAGGAAAAAACTTCCAGCTCGCTGAAATATGTTCATTTGCTGAAAACCATCAAAACCACGAAAAGTTCTTGTATTTGAAGATAAAATCTTTTTTCTTTGAAGAAGAAAGATCTAGCTGACTGAAATAAGTTCATTAGATGAAAACCAACAAAAATTGACAAGAACCACGAAAAGTTCTTGTATTTTAAGATAAAATCTTACTCGATTCAGGAAAAAACTTCCAGCTCGCTGAAATATGTTCATTTGCTGAAAACCATCAAAACCACGAAAAGTTCTTGTATTTGAAGATAAAATCTTTTTGCTTTGAAGAAGAAAGATCTAGCTGACTGAAATAAGTTCATTAGATGAAAACCAACAAAAATTGACAAGAACCACGAAAAGTTCTTGTATTTTAAGATAAAATCTTACTCTATTAAGGAAAAAACTTCCAGCTCGCTGAAATATGTTCATTTGCTGAAAACCATCAAAACCACGAAAAGTTCTTGTATTTGAAGATAAAATCTTTTTTCTTTGAAGAAGAAAGATCTAGCTGACTGAAATAAGTTCATTAGATGAAAACCAACAAAAATTGACAAGAACCACGAAAAGTTCTTGTATTTTAAGATAAAATCTTACGCTATTAAAGAAAAAACTCCCAGCTCGCTGAAATATGTTCATTTGCTGAAAACCAACAAAACCACGAAAAGTTCTTGTATTTGAAGATAAAATCTTTTTTCTTTGAAGAAGAAAGATCTAGCTGACTGAAATAAGTTCATTAGATGAAAACCAACAAAAATTGACAAGAACCACGAAAAGTTCTTGTATTTTAAGATAAAATCTTACTCGATTCAGGAAAAAACTTCCAGCTCGCTGAAATATGTTCATTTGCTGAAAACCATCAAAACCACGAAAAGTTCTTGTATTTGAAGATAAAATCTTTTTGCTTTGAAGAAGAAAGATCTAGCTGACTGAAATAAGTTCATTAGATGAAAACCAACAAAAATTGACAAGAACCACGAAAAGTTCTTGTATTTTAAGATAAAATCTTACTCTATTAAGGAAAAAACTTCCAGCTCGCTGAAATATGTTCATTTGCTGAAAACCATCAAAACCACGAAAAGTTCTTGTATTTGAAGATAAAATCTTTTTTCTTTGAAGAAGAAAGATCTAGCTGACTGAAATAAGTTCATTAGATGAAAACCAACAAAAATTGACAAGAACCACGAAAAGTTCTTGTATTTTAAGATAAAATCTTACTCGATTCAGGAAAAAACTTCCAGCTCGCTGAAATATGTTCATTTGCTGAAAACCATCAAAACCACGAAAAGTTCTTGTATTTGAAGATAAAATCTTTTTGCTTTGAAGAAGAAAGATCTAGCTGACTGAAATAAGTTCATTAGATGAAAACCAACAAAAATTGACAAGAACCACGAAAAGTTCTTGTATTTTAAGATAAAATCTTACTCTATTAAGGAAAAAACTTCCAGCTCGCTGAAATATGTTCATTTGCTGAAAACCATCAAAACCACGAAAAGTTCTTGTATTTGAAGATAAAATCTTTTTGCTTTGAAGAAGAAAGATCTAGCTGACTGAAATAAGTTCATTGGATGAAAACCAACAAAAATTGACAAGAACCACGAAAAGTTCTTGTATTTTAAGATAAAATCTTACTCTATTAAGGAAAAACTTCCAGCTCGCTGAAATATGTTCATTTGCTGAAAACCATCAAAACCACGAAAAGTTCTTGTATTTGAAGATAAAATCTTTTTGCTTTGAAGAAGAAAGATCTAGCTGACTGAAATAAGTTCATTAGATGAAAACTAACAAAAATTGACAAGAACCACGAAAAGTTCTTGTATTTTAAGATAAAATCTTCCTCTGTTAAAGAGAAAACTCCCAGCTCGCTGAAATATGTTCATTTGCTGAAAACCATCAAAACCAAGAAAAGTTCTTGTATTTGAAGATAAAATCTTTTTGCTTTGAAGAAGAAAGATCTAGCTGACTGAAATAAGTTCATTAGATGAAAACCAACAAAAATTGACAAGAACCACGAAAAGTTCTTGTATTTTAAGATAAAATCTTACGCTATTAAAGAAAAAACTCCCAGCTCGCTGAAATATGTTCATTTGCTGAAAACCAACAAAACCACGAAAAGTTCTTGTATTTGAAGATAAAATCTTTTTTCTTTGAAGAAGAAAGATCTAGCTGACTGAAATAAGTTCATTAGATGAAAACCAACAAAAATTGACAAGAACCACGAAAAGTTCTTGTATTTTAAGATAAAATCTTACGCTATTAAAGAAAAAACTCCCAGCTCGCTGAAATATGTTCATTTGCTGAAAACCAACAAAACCACGAAAAGTTCTTGTATTTGAAGATAAAATCTTTTTTCTTTGAAGAAGAAAGATCTAGCTGACTGAAATAAGTTCATTAGATGAAAACCAACAAAAATTGACAAGAACCACGAAAAGTTCTTGTATTTTAAGATAAGATCTTACTCGATTCAGGAAAAAACTTCCAGCTCGCTGAAATATGTTCATTTGCTGAAAACCATCAAAACCACGAAAAGTTCTTGTATTTGAAGATAAAATCTTTTTGCTTTGAAGAAGAAAGATCTAGCTGACTGAAATAAGTTCATTAGATGAAAACCAACAAAAATTGACAAGAACCACGAAAAGTTCTTGTATTTTAAGATAAAATCTTACTCTATTAAGGAAAAAACTTCCAGCTCGCTGAAATATGTTCATTTGCTGAAAACCATCAAAACCACGAAAAGTTCTTGTATTTGAAGATAAAATCTTTTTTCTTTGAAGAAGAAAGATCTAGCTGACTGAAATAAGTTCATTAGATGAAAACCAACAAAAATTGACAAGAACCACGAAAAGTTCTTGTATTTTAAGATAAAATCTTACTCGATTCAGGAAAAAACTTCCAGCTCGCTGAAATATGTTCATTTGCTGAAAACCATCAAAACCACGAAAAGTTCTTGTATTTGAAGATAAAATCTTTTTGCTTTGAAGAAGAAAGATCTAGCTGACTGAAATAAGTTCATTAGATGAAAACCAACAAAAATTGACAAGAACCACGAAAAGTTCTTGTATTTTAAGATAAAATCTTACTCTATTAAGGAAAAAACTTCCAGCTCGCTGAAATATGTTCATTTGCTGAAAACCATCAAAACCACGAAAAGTTCTTGTATTTGAAGATAAAATCTTTTTGCTTTGAAGAAGAAAGATCTAGCTGACTGAAATAAGTTCATTAGATGAAAACCAACAAAAATTGACAAGAACCACGAAAAGTTCTTGTATTTTAAGATAAAATCTTACTCTATTAAGGAAAAACTTCCAGCTCGCTGAAATATGTTCATTTGCTGAAAACCATCAAAACCACGAAAAGTTCTTGTATTTGAAGATAAAATCTTTTTGCTTTCAAGAAGAAAGATCTAGCTGACTGAAATAAGTTCATTAGATGAAAACTAACAAAAATTGACAAGAACCACGAAAAGTTCTTGTATTTTAAGATAAAATCTTACTCTGTTAAAGAGAAAACTCCCAGCTCGCTGAAATATGTTCATTTGCTGAAAACCATCAAAACCAAGAAAAGTTCTTGTATTTGAAGATAAAATCTTTTTGCTTTGAAGAAGAAAGATCTAGCTGACTGAAATAAGTTCATTAGATGAAAACCAACAAAAATTGACAAGAACCACGAAAAGTTCTTGTATTTTAAGATAAAATCTTACGCTATTAAAGAAAAAACTCCCAGCTCGCTGAAATATGTTCATTTGCTGAAAACCAACAAAACCACGAAAAGTTCTTGTATTTGAAGATAAAATCTTTTTTCTTTGAAGAAGAAAGATCTAGCTGACTGAAATAAGTTCATTAGATGAAAACCAACAAAAATTGACAAGAACCACGAAAAGTTCTTGTATTTTAAGATAAAATCTTACTCTATTCAGGAAAAAACTTCCAGCTCGCTGAAATATGTTCATTTGCTGAAAACCATCAAAACCACGAAAAGTTCTTGTATTTGAAGATAAAATCTTTTTGCTTTGAAGAAGAAAGATCTAGCTGACTGAAATAAGTTCATTAAATGAAAACCAACAAAAATTGACAAGAACCACGAAAAGTTCTTGTATTTTAAGATGAAATCTTACGCTATTAAAGAAAAAACTCCCAGCTCGCTGAAATATGTTCATTTGCTGAAAACTATCAAAACCACGAAACGTTCTTGTATTTGAAGATAAAATCTTTTTGCTTTGAAGAAGAAAGATCTAGCTGACTGAAATAAGTTCATTAGATGAAAACTAACAAAAATTGACAAGAACCACGAAAAGTTCTTGTATTTTAAGATAAAATCTTACTCTATTAAGGAAAAAACTTCCAGCTCGCTGAAATCTGTTCATTTGTTGAAAACCAACAAAACCACCAAAAGTTCTTGTATTTGAAGATAAAATCTTTTTGCTTTGATGAAGAACGATCTAGCTGACTGAAATAAGTTCATTAGATGAAAACCAACAAAAATTGACAAGAACCACGAAAAGTTCTTGTATTTTAAGATAAAATCTTAGGCTATTAAAGAAAAAACTTCCAGCTCGCTGAAATCTGTTCATGTGCTGAAAACCAACAAAACCACGAAAAGTTCTTGTATTTGAAGATAAAATCTTTTTGCTTTGAAGAAGAAAGATCTAGCTGACTGAAATAAGTTCATTAGATGAAAACCAACAAAAATTGACAAGAACCACGAAAAGTTCTTGTATTTTAAGATAAAATCTTACGCTATTAAAGAAAAAACTCCCAGCTCGCTGAAATATGTTCATTTGCTGAAAACCAACAAAACCACGAAAAGTTCTTGTATTTGAAGATAAAATCTTTTTTCTTTGAAGAAGAAAGATCTAGCTGACTGAAATAAGTTCATTAGATGAAAACCAACAAAAATTGACAAGAACCACGAAAAGTTCTTGTATTTTAAGATAAAATCTTACGCTATTAAAGAAAAAACTCCCAGCTCGCTGAAATATGTTCATTTGCTGAAAACCAACAAAACCACGAAAAGTTCTTGTATTTGAAGATAAAATCTTTTTTCTTTGAAGAAGAAAGATCTAGCTGACTGAAATAAGTTCATTAGATGAAAACCAACAAAAATTGACAAGAACCACGAAAAGTTCTTGTATTTTAAGATAAAATCTTACTCGATTCAGGAAAAAACTTCCAGCTCGCTGAAATATGTTCATTTGCTGAAAACCATCAAAACCACGAAAAGTTCTTGTATTTGAAGATAAAATCTTTTTGCTTTGAAGAAGAAAGATCTAGCTGACTGAAATAAGTTCATTAGATGAAAACCAACAAAAATTGACAAGAACCACGAAAAGTTCTTGTATTTTAAGATAAAATCTTACTCTATTAAGGAAAAAACTTCCAGCTCGCTGAAATATGTTCATTTGCTGAAAACCATCAAAACCACGAAAAGTTCTTGTATTTGAAGATAAAATCTTTTTGCTTTGAAGAAGAAAGATCTAGCTGACTGAAATAAGTTCATTAAATGAAAACCAACAAAAATTGACAAGAACCACGAAAAGTTCTTGTATTTTAAGATGAAATCTTACGCTATTAAAGAAAAAACTCCCAGCTCGCTGAAATATGTTCATTTGCTGAAAACTATCAAAACCACGAAACGTTCTTGTATTTGAAGATAAAATCTTTTTGCTTTGAAGAAGAAAGATCTAGCTGACTGAAATAAGTTCATTAGATGAAAACTAACAAAAATTGACAAGAACCACGAAAAGTTCTTGTATTTTAAGATAAAATCTTACTCTATTAAGGAAAAAACTTCCAGCTCGCTGAAATCTGTTCATTTGTTGAAAACCAACAAAACCACCAAAAGTTCTTGTATTTGAAGATAAAATCTTTTTGCTTTGATGAAGAAAGATCTAGCTGACTGAAATAAGTTCATTAGATGAAAACCAACAAAAATTGACAAGAACCACGAAAAGTTCTTGTATTTTAAGATAAAATCTTAGGCTATTAAAGAAAAAACTTCCAGCTCGCTGAAATCTGTTCATGTGCTGAAAACCATCAAAACCACGAAAAGTTCTTGTATTTGAAGATAAAATCTTTTTGCTTTGAAGAAGAAAGATCTAGCTGACTGAAATAAGTTCATTAGATGAAAACCAACAAAAATTGACAAGAACCACGAAAAGTTCTTGTATTTTAAGATAAAATCTTACGCTATTAAAGAAAAAACTCCCAGCTCGCTGAAATATGTTCATTTGCTGAAAACCAACAAAACCACGAAAAGTTCTTGTATTTGAAGATAAAATCTTTTTTCTTTGAAGAAAGATCTAGCTGACTGAAATAAGTTCATTAGATGAAAACCAACAAAAATTGACAAGAACCACGAAAAGTTCTTGTATTTTAAGATAAAATCTTACGCTATTAAAGAAAAAACTCCCAGCTCGCTGAAATATGTTCATTTGCTGAAAACCAACAAAACCACGAAAAGTTCTTGTATTTGAAGATAAAATCTTTTTTCTTTGAAGAAGAAAGATCTAGCTGACTGAAATAAGTTCATTAGATGAAAACCAACAAAAATTGACAAGAACCACGAAAAGTTCTTGTATTTTAAGATAAAATCTTACTCGATTCAGGAAAAAACTTCCAGCTCGCTGAAATATGTTCATTTGCTGAAAACCATCAAAACCACGAAAAGTTCTTGTATTTGAAGATAAAATCTTTTTGCTTTGAAGAAGAAAGATCTAGCTGACTGAAATAAGTTCATTAGATGAAAACCAACAAAAATTGACAAGAACCACGAAAAGTTCTTGTATTTTAAGATAAAATCTTACTCTATTAAGGAAAAAACTTCCAGCTCGCTGAAATATGTTCATTTGCTGAAAACCATCAAAACCACGAAAAGTTCTTGTATTTGAAGATAAAATCTTTTTTCTTTGAAGAAGAAAGATCTAGCTGACTGAAATAAGTTCATTAGATGAAAACCAACAAAAATTGACAAGAACCACGAAAAGTTCTTGTATTTTAAGATAAAATCTTACTCGATTCAGGAAAAAACTTCCAGCTCGCTGAAATATGTTCATTTGCTGAAAACCATCAAAACCACGAAAAGTTCTTGTATTTGAAGATAAAATCTTTTTGCTTTGAAGAAGAAAGATCTAGCTGACTGAAATAAGTTCATTAGATGAAAACCAACAAAAATTGACAAGAACCACGAAAAGTTCTTGTATTTTAAGATAAAATCTTACTCTATTAAGGAAAAAACTTCCAGCTCGCTGAAATATGTTCATTTGCTGAAAACCATCAAAACCACGAAAAGTTCTTGTATTTGAAGATAAAATCTTTTTGCTTTGAAGAAGAAAGATCTAGCTGACTGAAATAAGTTCATTAGATGAAAACCAACAAAAATTGACAAGAACCACGAAAAGTTCTTGTATTTTAAGATAAAATCTTACTCTATTAAGGAAAAACTTCCAGCTCGCTGAAATATGTTCATTTGCTGAAAACCATCAAAACCACGAAAAGTTCTTGTATTTGAAGATAAAATCTTTTTGCTTTCAAGAAGAAAGATCTAGCTGACTGAAATAAGTTCATTAGATGAAAACTAACAAAAATTGACAAGAACCACGAAAAGTTCTTGTATTTTAAGATAAAATCTTACTCTGTTAAAGAGAAAACTCCCAGCTCGCTGAAATATGTTCATTTGCTGAAAACCATCAAAACCAAGAAAAGTTCTTGTATTTGAAGATAAAATCTTTTTGCTTTGAAGAAGAAAGATCTAGCTGACTGAAATAAGTTCATTAGATGAAAACCAACAAAAATTGACAAGAACCACGAAAAGTTCTTGTATTTTAAGATAAAATCTTACGCTATTAAAGAAAAAACTCCCAGCTCGCTGAAATATGTTCATTTGCTGAAAACCAACAAAACCACGAAAAGTTCTTGTATTTGAAGATAAAATCTTTTTTCTTTGAAGAAGAAAGATCTAGCTGACTGAAATAAGTTCATTAGATGAAAACCAACAAAAATTGACAAGAACCACGAAAAGTTCTTGTATTTTAAGATAAAATCTTACTCTATTCAGGAAAAAACTTCCAGCTCGCTGAAATATGTTCATTTGCTGAAAACCATCAAAACCACGAAAAGTTCTTGTATTTGAAGATAAAATCTTTTTGCTTTGAAGAAGAAAGATCTAGCTGACTGAAATAAGTTAATTAAATGAAAACCAACAAAAATTGACAAGAACCACGAAAAGTTCTTGTATTTTAAGATGAAATCTTACGCTATTAAAGAAAAAACTCCCAGCTCGCTGAAATATGTTCATTTGCTGAAAACTATCAAAACCACGAAACGTTCTTGTATTTGAAGATAAAATCTTTTTGCTTTGAAGAAGAAAGATCTAGCTGACTGAAATAAGTTCATTAGATGAAAACTAACAAAAATTGACAAGAACCACGAAAAGTTCTTGTATTTTAAGATAAAATCTTACTCTATTAAGGAAAAAACTTCCAGCTCGCTGAAATCTGTTCATTTGTTGAAAACCAACAAAACCACCAAAAGTTCTTGTATTTGAAGATAAAATCTTTTTGCTTTGATGAAGAAAGATCTAGCTGACTGAAATAAGTTCATTAGATGAAAACCAACAAAAATTGACAAGAACCACGAAAAGTTCTTGTATTTTAAGATAAAATCTTACGCTATTAAAGAAAAAACTCCCAGCTCGCTGAAATATGTTCATTTGCTGAAAACCAACAAAACCACGAAAAGTTCTTGTATTTGAAGATAAAATCTTTTTTCTTTGAAGAAGAAAGATCTAGCTGACTGAAATAAGTTCATTAGATGAAAACCAACAAAAATTGACAAGAACCACGAAAAGTTCTTGTATTTTAAGATAAAATCTTACGCTATTAAAGAAAAAACTCCCAGCTCGCTGAAATATGTTCATTTGCTGAAAACCAACAAAACCACGAAAAGTTCTTGTATTTGAAGATAAAATCTTTTTTCTTTGAAGAAGAAAGATCTAGCTGACTGAAATAAGTTCATTAGATGAAAACCAACAAAAATTGACAAGAACCACGAAAAGTTCTTGTATTTTAAGATAAAATCTTACGCTATTAAAGAAAAAACTCCCAGCTCGCTGAAATATGTTCATTTGCTGAAAACCAACAAAACCACGAAAAGTTCTTGTATTTGAAGATAAAATCTTTTTTCTTTGAAGAAGAAAGATCTAGCTGACTGAAATAAGTTCATTAGATGAAAACCAACAAAAATTGACAAGAACCACGAAAAGTTCTTGTATTTTAAGATAAAATCTTACTCGATTCAGGAAAAAACTTCCAGCTCGCTGAAATATGTTCATTTGCTGAAAACCATCAAAACCACGAAAAGTTCTTGTATTTGAAGATAAAATCTTTTTGCTTTGAAGAAGAAAGATCTAGCTGACTGAAATAAGTTCATTAGATGAAAACCAACAAAAATTGACAAGAACCACGAAAAGTTCTTGTATTTTAAGATAAAATCTTACTCGATTCAGGAAAAAACTTCCAGCTCGCTGAAATATGTTCATTTGCTGAAAACCATCAAAACCACGAAAAGTTCTTGTATTTGAAGATAAAATCTTTTTGCTTTGAAGAAGAAAGATCTAGCTGACTGAAATAAGTTCATTAGATGAAAACCAACAAAAATTGACAAGAACCACGAAAAGTTCTTGTATTTTAAGATAAAATCTTACTCTATTAAGGAAAAAACTTCCAGCTCGCTGAAATATGTTCATTTGCTGAAAACTATCAAAACCACGAAACGTTCTTGTATTTGAAGATAAAATCTTTTTGCTTTGAAGAAGAAAGATCTAGCTGACTGAAATAAGTTCATTAGATGAAAACTAACAAAAATTGACAAGAACCACGAAAAGTTCTTGTATTTTAAGATAAAATCTTACTCTATTAAGGAAAAAACTTCCAGCTCGCTGAAATCTGTTCATTTGTTGAAAACCAACAAAACCACCAAAAGTTCTTGTATTTGAAGATAAAATCTTTTTGCTTTGATGAAGAAAGATCTAGCTGACTGAAATAAGTTCATTAGATGAAAACCAACAAAAATTGACAAGAACCACGAAAAGTTCTTGTATTTTAAGATAAAATCTTACGCTATTAAAGAAAAAACTCCCAGCTCGCTGAAATATGTTCATTTGCTGAAAACCAACAAAACCACGAAAAGTTCTTGTATTTGAAGATAAAATCTTTTTTCTTTGAAGAAGAAAGATCTAGCTGACTGAAATAAGTTCATTAGATGAAAACCAACAAAAATTGACAAGAACCACGAAAAGTTCTTGTATTTTAAGATAAAATCTTACGCTATTAAAGAAAAAACTCCCAGCTCGCTGAAATATGTTCATTTGCTGAAAACCAACAAAACCACGAAAAGTTCTTGTATTTGAAGATAAAATCTTTTTTCTTTGAAGAAGAAAGATCTAGCTGACTGAAATAAGTTCATTAGATGAAAACCAACAAAAATTGACAAGAACCACGAAAAGTTCTTGTATTTTAAGATAAAATCTTACGCTATTAAAGAAAAAACTCCCAGCTCGCTGAAATATGTTCATTTGCTGAAAACCAACAAAACCACGAAAAGTTCTTGTATTTGAAGATAAAATCTTTTTTCTTTGAAGAAGAAAGATCTAGCTGACTGAAATAAGTTCATTAGATGAAAACCAACAAAAATTGACAAGAACCACGAAAAGTTCTTGTATTTTAAGATAAAATCTTACTCGATTCAGGAAAAAACTTCCAGCTCGCTGAAATATGTTCATTTGCTGAAAACCATCAAAACCACGAAAAGTTCTTGTATTTGAAGATAAAATCTTTTTGCTTTGAAGAAGAAAGATCTAGCTGACTGAAATAAGTTCATTAGATGAAAACCAACAAAAATTGACAAGAACCACGAAAAGTTCTTGTATTTTAAGATAAAATCTTACTCGATTCAGGAAAAAACTTCCAGCTCGCTGAAATATGTTCATTTGCTGAAAACCATCAAAACCACGAAAAGTTCTTGTATTTGAAGATAAAATCTTTTTGCTTTGAAGAAGAAAGATCTAGCTGACTGAAATAAGTTCATTAGATGAAAACCAACAAAAATTGACAAGAACCACGAAAAGTTCTTGTATTTTAAGATAAAATCTTACTCTATTAAGGAAAAAACTTCCAGCTCGCTGAAATATGTTCATTTGCTGAAAACCATCAAAACCACGAAAAGTTCTTGTATTTGAAGATAAAATCTTTTTTCTTTGAAGAAGAAAGATCTAGCTGACTGAAATAAGTTCATTAGATGAAAACCAACAAAAATTGACAAGAACCACGAAAAGTTCTTGTATTTTAAGATAAAATCTTACTCGATTCAGGAAAAACTTCCAGCTCGCTGAAATATGTTCATTTGCTGAAAACCATCAAAACCACGAAAAGTTCTTGTATTTGAAGATAAAATCTTTTTGCTTTGAAGAAGAAAGATCTAGCTGACTGAAATAAGTTCATTAGATGAAAACCAACAAAAATTGACAAGAACCACGAAAAGTTCTTGTATTTTAAGATAAAATCTTACTCTATTAAGGAAAAAACTTCCAGCTCGCTGAAATATGTTCATTTGCTGAAAACCATCAAAACCACGAAAAGTTCTTGTATTTGAAGATAAAATCTTTTTGCTTTGAAGAAGAAAGATCTAGCTGACTGAAATAAGTTCATTAAATGAAAACCAACAAAAATTGACAAGAACCACGAAAAGTTCTTGTATTTTAAGATGAAATCTTACGCTATTAAAGAAAAAACTCCCAGCTCGCTGAAATATGTTCATTTGCTGAAAACTATCAAAACCACGAAACGTTCTTGTATTTGAAGATAAAATCTTTTTGCTTTGAAGAAGAAAGATCTAGCTGACTGAAATAAGTTCATTAGATGAAAACTAACAAAAATTGACAAGAACCACGAAAAGTTCTTGTATTTTAAGATAAAATCTTACTCTATTAAGGAAAAAACTTCCAGCTCGCTGAAATCTGTTCATTTGTTGAAAACCAACAAAACCACCAAAAGTTCTTGTATTTGAAGATAAAATCTTTTTGCTTTGATGAAGAAAGATCTAGCTGACTGAAATAAGTTCATTAGATGAAAACCAACAAAAATTGACAAGAACCACGAAAAGTTCTTGTATTTTAAGATAAAATCTTAGGCTATTAAAGAAAAAACTTCCAGCTCGCTGAAATCTGTTCATGTGCTGAAAACCATCAAAACCACGAAAAGTTCTTGTATTTGAAGATAAAATCTTTTTGCTTTGAAGAAGAAAGATCTAGCTGACTGAAATAAGTTCATTAGATGAAAACCAACAAAAATTGACAAGAACCACGAAAAGTTCTTGTATTTTAAGATAAAATCTTACGCTATTAAAGAAAAAACTCCCAGCTCGCTGAAATATGTTCATTTGCTGAAAACCAACAAAACCACGAAAAGTTCTTGTATTTGAAGATAAAATCTTTTTTCTTTGAAGAAAGATCTAGCTGACTGAAATAAGTTCATTAGATGAAAACCAACAAAAATTGACAAGAACCACGAAAAGTTCTTGTATTTTAAGATAAAATCTTACGCTATTAAAGAAAAAACTCCCAGCTCGCTGAAATATGTTCATTTGCTGAAAACCAACAAAACCACGAAAAGTTCTTGTATTTGAAGATAAAATCTTTTTTCTTTGAAGAAGAAAGATCTAGCTGACTGAAATAAGTTCATTAGATGAAAACCAACAAAAATTGACAAGAACCACGAAAAGTTCTTGTATTTTGAGATAAAATCTTACTCGATTCAGGAAAAAACTTCCAGCTCGCTGAAATATGTTCATTTGCTGAAAACCATCAAAACCACGAAAAGTTCTTGTATTTGAAGATAAAATCTTTTTGCTTTGAAGAAGAAAGATCTAGCTGACTGAAATAAGTTCATTAGATGAAAACCAACAAAAATTGACAAGAACCACGAAAAGTTCTTGTATTTTAAGATAAAATCTTACTCTATTAAGGAAAAAACTTCCAGCTCGCTGAAATATGTTCATTTGCTGAAAACCATCAAAACCACGAAAAGTTCTTGTATTTGAAGATAAAATCTTTTTTCTTTGAAGAAGAAAGATCTAGCTGACTGAAATAAGTTCATTAGATGAAAACCAACAAAAATTGACAAGAACCACGAAAAGTTCTTGTATTTTAAGATAAAATCTTACTCGATTCAGGAAAAAACTTCCAGCTCGCTGAAATATGTTCATTTGCTGAAAACCATCAAAACCACGAAAAGTTCTTGTATTTGAAGATAAAATCTTTTTGCTTTGAAGAAGAAAGATCTAGCTGACTGAAATAAGTTCATTAGATGAAAACCAACAAAAATTGACAAGAACCACGAAAAGTTCTTGTATTTTAAGATAAAATCTTACTCTATTAAGGAAAAAACTTCCAGCTCGCTGAAATATGTTCATTTGCTGAAAACCATCAAAACCACGAAAAGTTCTTGTATTTGAAGATAAAATCTTTTTGCTTTGAAGAAGAAAGATCTAGCTGACTGAAATAAGTTCATTAGATGAAAACCAACAAAAATTGACAAGAACCACGAAAAGTTCTTGTATTTTAAGATAAAATCTTACTCTATTAAGGAAAAACTTCCAGCTCGCTGAAATATGTTCATTTGCTGAAAACCATCAAAACCACGAAAAGTTCTTGTATTTGAAGATAAAATCTTTTTGCTTTCAAGAAGAAAGATCTAGCTGACTGAAATAAGTTCATTAGATGAAAACTAACAAAAATTGACAAGAACCACGAAAAGTTCTTGTATTTTAAGATAAAATCTTACTCTGTTAAAGAGAAAACTCCCAGCTCGCTGAAATATGTTCATTTGCTGAAAACCATCAAAACCAAGAAAAGTTCTTGTATTTGAAGATAAAATCTTTTTGCTTTGAAGAAGAAAGATCTAGCTGACTGAAATAAGTTCATTAGATGAAAACCAACAAAAATTGACAAGAACCACGAAAAGTTCTTGTATTTTAAGATAAAATCTTACGCTATTAAAGAAAAAACTCCCAGCTCGCTGAAATATGTTCATTTGCTGAAAACCAACAAAACCACGAAAAGTTCTTGTATTTGAAGATAAAATCTTTTTTCTTTGAAGAAGAAAGATCTAGCTGACTGAAATAAGTTCATTAGATGAAAACCAACAAAAATTGACAAGAACCACGAAAAGTTCTTGTATTTTAAGATAAAATCTTACTCTATTCAGGAAAAAACTTCCAGCTCGCTGAAATATGTTCATTTGCTGAAAACCATCAAAACCACGAAAAGTTCTTGTATTTGAAGATAAAATCTTTTTGCTTTGAAGAATAAAGATCTAGCTGACTGAAATAAGTTAATTAAATGAAAACCAACAAAAATTGACAAGAACCACGAAAAGTTCTTGTATTTTAAGATGAAATCTTACGCTATTAAAGAAAAAACTCCCAGCTCGCTGAAATATGTTCATTTGCTGAAAACTATCAAAACCACGAAACGTTCTTGTATTTGAAGATAAAATCTTTTTGCTTTGAAGAAGAAAGATCTAGCTGACTGAAATAAGTTCATTAGATGAAAACTAACAAAAATTGACAAGAACCACGAAAAGTTCTTGTATTTTAAGATAAAATCTTACTCTATTAAGGAAAAAACTTCCAGCTCGCTGAAATCTGTTCATTTGTTGAAAACCAACAAAACCACCAAAAGTTCTTGTATTTGAAGATAAAATCTTTTTGCTTTGATGAAGAAAGATCTAGCTGACTGAAATAAGTTCATTAGATGAAAACCAACAAAAATTGACAAGAACCACGAAAAGTTCTTGTATTTTAAGATAAAATCTTAGGCTATTAAAGAAAAAACTTCCAGCTCGCTGAAATCTGTTCATGTGCTGAAAACCATCAAAACCACGAAAAGTTCTTGTATTTGAAGATAAAATCTTTTTGCTTTGAAGAAGAAAGATCTAGCTGACTGAAATAAGTTCATTAGATGAAAACCAACAAAAATTGACAAGAACCACGAAAAGTTCTTGTATTTTAAGATAAAATCTTACGCTATTAAAGAAAAAACTCCCAGCTCGCTGAAATATGTTCATTTGCTGAAAACCAACAAAACCACGAAAAGTTCTTGTATTTGAAGATAAAATCTTTTTTCTTTGAAGAAGAAAGATCTAGCTGACTGAAATAAGTTCATTAGATGAAAACCAACAAAAATTGACAAGAACCACGAAAAGTTCTTGTATTTTAAGATAAAATCTTACGCTATTAAAGAAAAAACTCCCAGCTCGCTGAAATATGTTCATTTGCTGAAAACCAACAAAACCACGAAAAGTTCTTGTATTTGAAGATAAAATCTTTTTTCTTTGAAGAAGAAAGATCTAGCTGACTGAAATAAGTTCATTAGATGAAAACCAACAAAAATTGACAAGAACCACGAAAAGTTCTTGTATTTTAAGATAAAATCTTACTCGATTCAGGAAAAAACTTCCAGCTCGCTGAAATATGTTCATTTGCTGAAAACCATCAAAACCACGAAAAGTTCTTGTATTTGAAGATAAAATCTTTTTGCTTTGAAGAAGAAAGATCTAGCTGACTGAAATAAGTTCATTAGATGAAAACCAACAAAAATTGACAAGAACCACGAAAAGTTCTTGTATTTTAAGATAAAATCTTACTCGATTCAGGAAAAAACTTCCAGCTCGCTGAAATATGTTCATTTGCTGAAAACCATCAAAACCACGAAAAGTTCTTGTATTTGAAGATAAAATCTTTTTGCTTTGAAGAAGAAAGATCTAGCTGACTGAAATAAGTTCATTAGATGAAAACCAACAAAAATTGACAAGAACCACGAAAAGTTCTTGTATTTTAAGATAAAATCTTACTCTATTAAGGAAAAAACTTCCAGCTCGCTGAAATATGTTCATTTGCTGAAAACCATCAAAACCACGAAAAGTTCTTGTATTTGAAGATAAAATCTTTTTTCTTTGAAGAAGAAAGATCTAGCTGACTGAAATAAGTTCATTAGATGAAAACCAACAAAAATTGACAAGAACCACGAAAAGTTCTTGTATTTTAAGATAAAATCTTACTCGATTCAGGAAAAACTTCCAGCTCGCTGAAATATGTTCATTTGCTGAAAACCATCAAAACCACGAAAAGTTCTTGTATTTGAAGATAAAATCTTTTTGCTTTGAAGAAGAAAGATCTAGCTGACTGAAATAAGTTCATTAGATGAAAACCAACAAAAATTGACAAGAACCACGAAAAGTTCTTGTATTTTAAGATAAAATCTTACTCTATTAAGGAAAAAACTTCCAGCTCGCTGAAATATGTTCATTTGCTGAAAACCATCAAAACCACGAAAAGTTCTTGTATTTGAAGATAAAATCTTTTTGCTTTGAAGAAGAAAGATCTAGCTGACTGAAATAAGTTCATTAAATGAAAACCAACAAAAATTGACAAGAACCACGAAAAGTTCTTGTATTTTAAGATGAAATCTTACGCTATTAAAGAAAAAACTCCCAGCTCGCTGAAATATGTTCATTTGCTGAAAACTATCAAAACCACGAAACGTTCTTGTATTTGAAGATAAAATCTTTTTGCTTTGAAGAAGAAAGATCTAGCTGACTGAAATAAGTTCATTAGATGAAAACTAACAAAAATTGACAAGAACCACGAAAAGTTCTTGTATTTTAAGATAAAATCTTACTCTATTAAGGAAAAAACTTCCAGCTCGCTGAAATCTGTTCATTTGTTGAAAACCAACAAAACCACCAAAAGTTCTTGTATTTGAAGATAAAATCTTTTTGCTTTGATGAAGAAAGATCTAGCTGACTGAAATAAGTTCATTAGATGAAAACCAACAAAAATTGACAAGAACCACGAAAAGTTCTTGTATTTTAAGATAAAATCTTAGGCTATTAAAGAAAAAACTTCCAGCTCGCTGAAATCTGTTCATGTGCTGAAAACCATCAAAACCACGAAAAGTTCTTGTATTTGAAGATAAAATCTTTTTGCTTTGAAGAAGAAAGATCTAGCTGACTGAAATAAGTTCATTAGATGAAAACCAACAAAAATTGACAAGAACCACGAAAAGTTCTTGTATTTTAAGATAAAATCTTACGCTATTAAAGAAAAAACTCCCAGCTCGCTGAAATATGTTCATTTGCTGAAAACCAACAAAACCACGAAAAGTTCTTGTATTTGAAGATAAAATCTTTTTTCTTTGAAGAAGAAAGATCTAGCTGACTGAAATAAGTTCATTAGATGAAAACCAACAAAAATTGACAAGAACCACGAAAAGTTCTTGTATTTTAAGATAAAATCTTACGCTATTAAAGAAAAAACTCCCAGCTCGCTGAAATATGTTCATTTGCTGAAAACCAACAAAACCACGAAAAGTTCTTGTATTTGAAGATAAAATCTTTTTTCTTTGAAGAAGAAAGATCTAGCTGACTGAAATAAGTTCATTAGATGAAAACCAACAAAAATTGACAAGAACCACGAAAAGTTCTTGTATTTTAAGATAAAATCTTACTCGATTCAGGAAAAAACTTCCAGCTCGCTGAAATATGTTCATTTGCTGAAAACCATCAAAACCACGAAAAGTTCTTGTATTTGAAGATAAAATCTTTTTGCTTTGAAGAAGAAAGATCTAGCTGACTGAAATAAGTTCATTAGATGAAAACCAACAAAAATTGACAAGAACCACGAAAAGTTCTTGTATTTTAAGATAAAATCTTACTCTATTAAGGAAAAAACTTCCAGCTCGCTGAAATATGTTCATTTGCTGAAAACCATCAAAACCACGAAAAGTTCTTGTATTTGAAGATAAAATCTTTTTTCTTTGAAGAAGAAAGATCTAGCTGACTGAAATAAGTTCATTAGATGAAAACCAACAAAAATTGACAAGAACCACGAAAAGTTCTTGTATTTTAAGATAAAATCTTACTCGATTCAGGAAAAAACTTCCAGCTCGCTGAAATATGTTCATTTGCTGAAAACCATCAAAACCACGAAAAGTTCTTGTATTTGAAGATAAAATCTTTTTGCTTTGAAGAAGAAAGATCTAGCTGACTGAAATAAGTTCATTAGATGAAAACCAACAAAAATTGACAAGAACCACGAAAAGTTCTTGTATTTTAAGATAAAATCTTACTCTATTAAGGAAAAAACTTCCAGCTCGCTGAAATATGTTCATTTGCTGAAAACCATCAAAACCACGAAAAGTTCTTGTATTTGAAGATAAAATCTTTTTGCTTTGAAGAAGAAAGATCTAGCTGACTGAAATAAGTTCATTAGATGAAAACCAACAAAAATTGACAAGAACCACGAAAAGTTCTTGTATTTTAAGATAAAATCTTACTCTATTAAGGAAAAACTTCCAGCTCGCTGAAATATGTTCATTTGCTGAAAACCATCAAAACCACGAAAAGTTCTTGTATTTGAAGATAAAATCTTTTTGCTTTCAAGAAGAAAGATCTAGCTGACTGAAATAAGTTCATTAGATGAAAACTAACAAAAATTGACAAGAACCACGAAAAGTTCTTGTATTTTAAGATAAAATCTTACTCTGTTAAAGAGAAAACTCCCAGCTCGCTGAAATATGTTCATTTGCTGAAAACCATCAAAACCAAGAAAAGTTCTTGTATTTGAAGATAAAATCTTTTTGCTTTGAAGAAGAAAGATCTAGCTGACTGAAATAAGTTCATTAGATGAAAACCAACAAAAATTGACAAGAACCACGAAAAGTTCTTGTATTTTAAGATAAAATCTTACGCTATTAAAGAAAAAACTCCCAGCTCGCTGAAATATGTTCATTTGCTGAAAACCAACAAAACCACGAAAAGTTCTTGTATTTGAAGATAAAATCTTTTTTCTTTGAAGAAGAAAGATCTAGCTGACTGAAATAAGTTCATTAGATGAAAACCAACAAAAATTGACAAGAACCACGAAAAGTTCTTGTATTTTAAGATAAAATCTTACTCTATTCAGGAAAAAACTTCCAGCTCGCTGAAATATGTTCATTTGCTGAAAACCATCAAAACCACGAAAAGTTCTTGTATTTGAAGATAAAATCTTTTTGCTTTGAAGAAGAAAGATCTAGCTGACTGAAATAAGTTAATTAAATGAAAACCAACAAAAATTGACAAGAACCACGAAAAGTTCTTGTATTTTAAGATGAAATCTTACGCTATTAAAGAAAAAACTCCCAGCTCGCTGAAATATGTTCATTTGCTGAAAACTATCAAAACCACGAAACGTTCTTGTATTTGAAGATAAAATCTTTTTGCTTTGAAGAAGAAAGATCTAGCTGACTGAAATAAGTTCATTAGATGAAAACTAACAAAAATTGACAAGAACCACGAAAAGTTCTTGTATTTTAAGATAAAATCTTACTCTATTAAGGAAAAAACTTCCAGCTCGCTGAAATCTGTTCATTTGTTGAAAACCAACAAAACCACCAAAAGTTCTTGTATTTGAAGATAAAATCTTTTTGCTTTGATGAAGAAAGATCTAGCTGACTGAAATAAGTTCATTAGATGAAAACCAACAAAAATTGACAAGAACCACGAAAAGTTCTTGTATTTTAAGATAAAATCTTAGGCTATTAAAGAAAAAACTTCCAGCTCGCTGAAATCTGTTCATGTGCTGAAAACCATCAAAACCACGAAAAGTTCTTGTATTTGAAGATAAAATCTTTTTGCTTTGAAGAAGAAAGATCTAGCTGACTGAAATAAGTTCATTAGATGAAAACCAACAAAAATTGACAAGAACCACGAAAAGTTCTTGTATTTTAAGATAAAATCTTACGCTATTAAAGAAAAAACTCCCAGCTCGCTGAAATATGTTCATTTGCTGAAAACCAACAAAACCACGAAAAGTTCTTGTATTTGAAGATAAAATCTTTTTTCTTTGAAGAAGAAAGATCTAGCTGACTGAAATAAGTTCATTAGATGAAAACCAACAAAAATTGACAAGAACCACGAAAAGTTCTTGTATTTTAAGATAAAATCTTACGCTATTAAAGAAAAAACTCACAGATCGCTGAAATATGTTCATTTGCTGAAAACCAACAAAACCACGAAAAGTTCTTGTATTTGAAGATAAAATCTTTTTTCTTTGAAGAAGAAAGATCTAGCTGACTGAAATAAGTTCATTAGATGAAAACCAACAAAAATTGACAAGAACCACGAAAAGTTCTTGTATTTTAAGATAAAATCTTACTCGATTCAGGAAAAAACTTCCAGCTCGCTGAAATATGTTCATTTGCTGAAAACCATCAAAACCACGAAAAGTTCTTGTATTTGAAGATAAAATCTTTTTGCTTTGAAGAAGAAAGATCTAGCTGACTGAAATAAGTTCATTAGATGAAAACCAACAAAAATTGACAAGAACCACGAAAAGTTCTTGTATTTTAAGATAAAATCTTACTCTATTAAGGAAAAAACTTCCAGCTCGCTGAAATATGTTCATTTGCTGAAAACCATCAAAACCACGAAAAGTTCTTGTATTTGAAGATAAAATCTTTTTTCTTTGAAGAAGAAAGATCTAGCTGACTGAAATAAGTTCATTAGATGAAAACCAACAAAAATTGACAAGAACCACGAAAAGTTCTTGTATTTTAAGATAAAATCTTACTCGATTCAGGAAAAAACTTCCAGCTCGCTGAAATATGTTCATTTGCTGAAAACCATCAAAACCACGAAAAGTTCTTGTATTTGAAGATAAAATCTTTTTGCTTTGAAGAAGAAAGATCTAGCTGACTGAAATAAGTTCATTAGATGAAAACCAACAAAAATTGACAAGAACCACGAAAAGTTCTTGTATTTTAAGATAAAATCTTACTCTATTAAGGAAAAAACTTCCAGCTCGCTGAAATATGTTCATTTGCTGAAAACCATCAAAACCACGAAAAGTTCTTGTATTTGAAGATAAAATCTTTTTGCTTTGAAGAAGAAAGATCTAGCTGACTGAAATAAGTTCATTAGATGAAAACCAACAAAAATTGACAAGAACCACGAAAAGTTCTTGTATTTTAAGATAAAATCTTACTCTATTAAGGAAAAACTTCCAGCTCGCTGAAATATGTTCATTTGCTGAAAACCATCAAAACCACGAAAAGTTCTTGTATTTGAAGATAAAATCTTTTTGCTTTCAAGAAGAAAGATCTAGCTGACTGAAATAAGTTCATTAGATGAAAACTAACAAAAATTGACAAGAACCACGAAAAGTTCTTGTATTTTAAGATAAAATCTTACTCTGTTAAAGAGAAAACTCCCAGCTCGCTGAAATATGTTCATTTGCTGAAAACCATCAAAACCAAGAAAAGTTCTTGTATTTGAAGATAAAATCTTTTTGCTTTGAAGAAGAAAGATCTAGCTGACTGAAATAAGTTCATTAGATGAAAACCAACAAAAATTGACAAGAACCACGAAAAGTTCTTGTATTTTAAGATAAAATCTTACGCTATTAAAGAAAAAACTCCCAGCTCGCTGAAATATGTTCATTTGCTGAAAACCAACAAAACCACGAAAAGTTCTTGTATTTGAAGATAAAATCTTTTTTCTTTGAAGAAGAAAGATCTAGCTGACTGAAATAAGTTCATTAGATGAAAACCAACAAAAATTGACAAGAACCACGAAAAGTTCTTGTATTTTAAGATAAAATCTTACTCTATTCAGGAAAAAACTTCCAGCTCGCTGAAATATGTTCATTTGCTGAAAACCATCAAAACCACGAAAAGTTCTTGTATTTGAAGATAAAATCTTTTTGCTTTGAAGAAGAAAGATCTAGCTGACTGAAATAAGTTCATTAAATGAAAACCAACAAAAATTGACAAGAACCACGAAAAGTTCTTGTATTTTAAGATGAAATCTTACGCTATTAAAGAAAAAACTCCCAGCTCGCTGAAATATGTTCATTTGCTGAAAACTATCAAAACCACGAAAAGTTCTTGTATTTGAAGATAAAATCTTTTTGCTTTGAAGAAGAAAGATCTAGCTGACTGAAATAAGTTCATTAGATGAAAACTAACAAAAATTGACAAGAACCACGAAAAGTTCTTGTATTTTAAGATAAAATCTTACTCTATTAAGGAAAAAACTTCCAGCTCGCTGAAATCTGTTCATTTGTTGAAAACCAACAAAACCACCAAAAGTTCTTGTATTTGAAGATAAAATCTTTTTGCTTTGATGAAGAAAGATCTAGCTGACTGAAATAAGTTCATTAGATGAAAACCAACAAAAATTGACAAGAACCACGAAAAGTTCTTGTATTTTAAGATAAAATCTTAGGCTATTAAAGAAAAAACTTCCAGCTCGCTGAAATCTGTTCATGTGCTGAAAACCATCAAAACCACGAAAAGTTCTTGTATTTGAAGATAAAATCTTTTTGCTTTGAAGAAGAAAGATCTAGCTGACTGAAATAAGTTCATTAGATGAAAACCAACAAAAATTGACAAGAACCACGAAAAGTTCTTGTATTTTAAGATAAAATCTTACGCTATTAAAGAAAAAACTCCCAGCTCGCTGAAATATGTTCATTTGCTGAAAACCATCAAAACCAAGAAAAGTTCTTGTATTTGAAGATAAAATCTTTTTGCTTTGAAGAAGAAAGATCTAGCTGACTGAAATAAGTTCATTAGATGAAAACCAACAAAAATTGACAAGAACCACGAAAAGTTCTTGTATTTTAAGATAAAATCTTACGCTATTAAAGAAAAAACTCCCAGCTCGCTGAAATATGTTCATTTGCTGAAAACCAACAAAACCACGAAAAGTTCTTGTATTTGAAGATAAAATCTTTTTTCTTTGAAGAAGAAAGATCCAGCTGACTGAAATAAGTTCATTAGATGAAAACCAACAAAAATTGACAAGAACCACGAAAAGTTCTTGTATTTTAAGATAAAATCTTACTCTATTCAGGAAAAAACTTCCAGCTCGCTGAAATATGTTCATTTGCTGAAAACCATCAAAACCACGAAAAGTTCTTGTATTTGAAGATAAAATCTTTTTGCTTTGAAGAAGAAAGATCTAGCTGACTGAAATAAGTTCATTAGATGAAAACCAACAAAAATTGACAAGAACCACGAAAAGTTCTTGTATTTTAAGATGAAATCTTACGCTATTAAAGAAAAAACTCCCAGCTCGCTGAAATATGTTCATTTGCTGAAAACTATCAAAACCACGAAACGTTCTTGTATTTGAAGATAAAATCTTTTTGCTTTGAAGAAGAAAGATCTAGCTGACTGAAATAAGTTCATTAGATGAAAACTAACAAAAATTGACAAGAACCACGAAAAGTTCTTGTATTTTAAGATAAAATCTTAGGCTATTAAAGAAAAAACTTCCAGCTCGCTGAAATCTGTTCATGTGCTGAAAACCATCAAAACCACGAAAAGTTCTTGTATTTGAAGATAAAATCTTTTTGCTTTGAAGAAGAAAGATCTAGCTGACTGAAATAAGTTCATTAGATGAAAACCAACAAAAATTGACAAGAACCACGAAAAGTTCTTGTATTTTAAGATAAAATCTTACGCTATGAAAGAAAAAACTCCCAGCTCGCTGAAATATGTTCATTTGCTGAAAACCAACAAAACCACGAAAAGTTCTTGTATTTGAAGATAAAATCTTTTTTCTTTGAAGAAGAAAGATCTAGCTGACTGAAATAAGTTCATTAGATGAAAACCAACAAAACCACGAAAAGTTCTTGTATTTGAAGATAAAATCTTTTTTCTTTGAAGAAGAAAGATCTAGCTGACTGAAATAAGTTCATTAGATGAAAACCAACAAAAATTGACAAGAACCACGAAAAGTTCTTGTATTTTAAGATAAAATCTTACTCTATTAAGGAAAAAACTTCCAGCTCGCTGAAATATGTTCATTTGCTGAAAACCATCAAAACCAAGAAAAGTTCTTGTATTTGAAGATAAAATCTTTTTGCTTTGAAGAAGAAAGATCTAGCTGACTGAAATAAGTTCATTAGATGAAAACCAACAAAAATTGACAAGAACCACGAAAAGTTCTTGTATTTAAAGAAAAAATCTTACGCTATTAAAGAAAAAACTCCCAGCTCGCTGAAATATGTTCATTTGCTGAAAACCAACAAAACCACGAAAAGTTCTTGTATTTGAAGATAAAATCTTTTTTCTTTGAAGAAGAAAGATCTAGCTGACTGAAATAAGTTCATTAGATGAAAACCAACAAAAATTGACAAGAACCACGAAAAGTTCTTGTATTTTAAGATAAAATCTTACTCTATTCAGGAAAAAACTTCCAGCTCGCTGAAATATGTTCATTTGCTGAAAACCATCAAAACCACGAAAAGTTCTTGTATTTGAAGATAAAATCTTTTTGCTTTGAAGAAGAAAGATCTAGCTGACTGAAATAAGTTCATTAGATGAAAACCAACAAAAATTGACAAGAACCACGAAAAGTTCTTGTATTTTAAGATGAAATCTTACGCTATTAAAGAAAAAACTCCCAGCTCGCTGAAATATGTTCATTTGCTGAAAACCAACAAAACCACGAAAAGTTCTTGTATTTGAAGATAAAATCTTTTTTCTTTGAAGAAGAAAGATCTAGCTGACTGAAATAAGTTCATTAGATGAAAACCAACAAAAATTGACAAGAACCACGAAAAGTTCTTGTATTTTAAGATAAAATCTTACTCTATTCAGGAAAAAACTTCCAGCTCGCTGAAATATGTTCATTTGCTGAAAACCATCAAAACCACGAAAAGTTCTTGTATTTGAAGATAAAATCTTTTTGCGTGAAGAAGAAAGATCTAGCTGACTGAAATAAGTTCATTAAATGAAAACCAACAAAAATTGACAAGAACCACGAAAAGTTCTTGTATTTTAAGATGAAATCTTACGCTATTAAAGAAAAAACTCCCAGCTCGCTGAAATATGTTCATTTGCTGAAAACTATCAAAACCACGAAAAGTTCTTGTATTTGAAGATAAAATCTTTTTGCTTTGAAGAAGAAAGATCTAGCTGACTGAAATAAGTTCATTAGATGAAAACTAACAAAAATTGACAAGAACCACGAAAAGTTCTTGTATTTTAAGATAAAATCTTACTCTATTAAGGAAAAAACTTCCAGCTCGCTGAAATCTGTTCATTTGTTGAAAACCAACAAAACCACCAAAAGTTCTTGTATTTGAAGATAAAATCTTTTTGCTTTGATGAAGAAAGATCTAGCTGACTGAAATAAGTTCATTAGATGAAAACCAACAAAAATTGACAAGAACCACGAAAAGTTCTTGTATTTTAAGATAAAATCTTAGGCTATTAAAGAAAAAACTTCCAGCTCGCTGAAATCTGTTCATGTGCTGAAAACCATCAAAACCACGAAAAGTTCTTGTATTTGAAGATAAAATCTTTTTGCTTTGAAGAAGAAAGATCTAGCTGACTGAAATAAGTTCATTAGATGAAAACCAACAAAAATTGACAAGAACCACGAAAAGTTCTTGTATTTTAAGATAAAATCTTACGCTATTAAAGAAAAAACTCCCAGCTCGCTGAAATATGTTCATTTGCTGAAAACCATCAAAACCAAGAAAAGTTCTTGTATTTGAAGATAAAATCTTTTTGCTTTGAA
Source organism: Heptranchias perlo (assembly GCF_035084215.1). Lineage (NCBI taxonomy): Eukaryota > Metazoa > Chordata > Chondrichthyes > Hexanchiformes > Hexanchidae > Heptranchias > Heptranchias perlo. The sequence goes on from NW_027139824.1 coordinate 2,145,260, forward strand.
GAAGAAAGATCTAGCTGACTGAAATAAGTTCATTAGATGAAAACCAACAAAAATTGACAAGAACCACGAAAAGTTCTTGTATTTTAAGATAAAATCTTACGCTATTAAAGAAAAAACTCCCAGCTCGCTGAAATATGTTCATTTGCTGAAAACCAACAAAACCACGAAAAGTTCTTGTATTTGAAGATAAAATCTTTTTTCTTTGAAGAAGAAAGATCTAGCTGACTGAAATAAGTTCATTAGATGAAAACCAACAAAAATTGACAAGAACCACGAAAAGTTCTTGTATTTTAAGATAAAATCTTACTCTACTCAGGAAAAAACTTCCAGCTCGCTGAAATATGTTCATTTGCTGAAAACCATCAAAACCACGAAAAGTTCTTGTATTTGAAGATAAAATCTTTTTGCTTTGAAGAAGAAAGATCTAGCTGACTGAAATAAGTTCATTAGATGAAAACCAACAAAAATTGACAAGAACCACGAAAAGTTCTTGTATTTTAAGATGAAATCTTACGCTATTAAAGAAAAAACTCCCAGCTCGCTGAAATATGTTCATTTGCTGAAAACTATCAAAACCACGAAACGTTCTTGTATTTGAAGATAAAATCTTTTTGCTTTGAAGAAGAAAGATCTAGCTGACTGAAATAAGTTCATTAGATGAAAACTAACAAAAATTGACAAGAACCACGAAAAGTTCTTGTATTTTAAGATAAAATCTTACTCTATTAAGGAAAAAACTTCCAGCTCGCTGAAATCTGTTCATTTGTTGAAAACCAACAAAACCACCAAAAGTTCTTGTATTTGAAGATAAAATCTTTTTGCTTTGATGAAGAAAGATCTAGCTGACTGAAATAAGTTCATTAGATGAAAACCAACAAAAATTGACAAGAACCACGAAAAGTTCTTGTATTTTAAGATAAAATCTTAGGCTATTAAAGAAAAAACTTCCAGCTCGCTGAAATCTGTTCATGTGCTGAAAACCATCAAAACCACGAAAAGTTCTTGTATTTGAAGATAAAATCTTTTTGCTTTGAAGAAGAAAGATCTAGCTGACTGAAATAAGTTCATTAGATGAAAACCAACAAAAATTGACAAGAACCACGAAAAGTTCTTGTATTTTAAGATAAAATCTTACGCTATGAAAGAAAAAACTCCCAGCTCGCTGAAATATGTTCATTTGCTGAAAACCAACAAAACCACGAAAAGTTCTTGTATTTGAAGATAAAATCTTTTTTCTTTGAAGAAGAAAGATCTAGCTGACTGAAATAAGTTCATTAGATGAAAACCAACAAAACCACGAAAAGTTCTTGTATTTGAAGATAAAATCTTTTTTCTTTGAAGAAGAAAGATCTAGCTGACTGAAATAAGTTCATTAGATGAAAACCAACAAAAATTGACAAGAACCACGAAAAGATCTTGTATTTTATGATAAAATCTTAGGCTATTAAAGAAAAAACTTCCAGCTCGCTGAAATCTGTTCATTTGCTGAAAACCATCAAAACCACGAAAAGTTCTTGTATTTGAAGATAAAATCTTTTTGCTTTGAAGAAGAAAGATCTAGCTGACTGAAATAAGTTCATTAGATGAAAACCAACAAAAGTTGACAAGAACCACGAAAAGTTCTTGTATTTTAAGATAAAATCTTACGCTATTAAAGAAAAAACTCCCAGCTCGCTGAAATATGTTCATTTGCTGAAAACCAACAAAACCACGAAAAGTTCTTGTATTTGAAGATAAAATCTTTTTTCTTTGAAGAAGAAAGATCTAGCTGACTGAAATAAGTTCATTAGATGAAAACCAACAAAAATTGAAAAGAACCACGAAAAGTTCTTGTATTTTAAGATAAAATCTTACTCGATTCAGGAAAAAACTTCCAGCTCGCTGAAATATGTTCATTTGCTGAAAACCATCAAAACCACGAAAAGTTCTTGTATTTGAAGATAAAATCTTTTTGCTTTGAAGAAGAAAGATCTAGCTGACTGAAATAAGTTCATTAGATGAAAACCAACAAAAATTGACAAGAACCACGAAAAGTTCTTGTATTTTAAGATAAAATCTTACGCTATTAAAGAAAAAACTTCCAGCTCGCTGAAATCTGTTCATTTGCTGAAAACCATCAAAACCACGAAACGTTCTTGTATTTGAAGATAAAATCTTTTTGCTTTGAAGAAGAAAGATCTAGCTGACTGAAATAAGTTCATTAGATGAAAACTAACAAAAAGTGACAAGAACCACGAAAAGTTCTTGTATTTTAAGATAAAATCTTACTCGATTCAGGAAAAAACTTCCAGCTCGCTGAAATATGTTCATTTGCTGAAAACCATCAAAACCACGAAAAGTTCTTGTATTTGAAGATAAAATCTTTTTGCTTTGAAGAAGAAAGATCTAGCTGACTGAAATAAGTTCATTAGATGAAAACCAACAAAAATTGACAAGAACCACGAAAAGTTCTTGTATTTTAAGATGAAATCTTACGCTATTAAAGTAAAAACTCCCAGCTCGCTGAAATATGTTCATTTGCTGAAAACCAACAAAACCACGAAAAGTTCTTGTATTTGAAGATAAAATCTTTTTTCTTTGAAGAAGAAAGATCTAGCTGACTGAAATAAGTTCATTAGATGAAAACCAACAAAAATTGACAAGAACCACGAAAAGTTCTTGTATTTTAAGATAAAATCTTACTCTATTAAGGAAAAAACTTCCAGCTCGCTGAAATATGTTCATTTGCTGAAAACCATCAAAACCACGAAAAGTTCTTGTATTTGAAGATAAAATCTTTTTGCTTTGAAGAAGAAAGATCTAGCTGACTGAAATAAGTTCATTAGATGAAAACCAACAAAAATTGACAAGAACCACGAAAAGTTCTTGTATTTTAAGATAAAATCTTACGCTATTAAAGAAAAAACTCCCAGCTCGCTGAAATATGTTCATTTGCTGAAAACCAACAAAACCACGAAAAGTTCTTGTATTTGAAGATAAAATCTTTTTTCTTTGAAGAAGAAAGATCTAGCTGACTGAAATAAGTTCATTAGATGAAAACCAACAAAAATTGACAAGAACCACGAAAAGTTCTTGTATTTTAAGATAAAATCTTACTCTATTCAGGAAAAAACTTCCAGCTCGCTGAAATATGTTCATTTGCTGAAAACCATCAAAACCACGAAAAGTTCTTGTATTTGAAGATAAAATCTTTTTGCTTTGAAGAAGAAAGATCTAGCTGACTGAAATAAGTTCATTAGATGAAAACCAACAAAAATTGACAAGAACCACGAAAAGTTCTTGTATTTTAAGATGAAATCTTACGCTATTAAAGACAAAACTCCCAGCTCGCTGAAATATGTTCATTTGCTGAAAACCAACAAAACCACGAAAAGTTCTTGTATTTGAAGATAAAATCTTTTTTCTTTGAAGAAGAAAGATCTAGCTGACTGAAATAAGTTCATTAGATGAAAACCAACAAAAATTGACAAGAACCACGAAAAGTTCTTGTATTTTAAGATAAAATCTTACTCTATCAAGGAAAAAACTTCCAGCTCGCTGAAATATGTTCATTTGCTGAAAACCATCAAAACCACGAAAAGTTCTTGTATTTGAAGATAAAATCTTTTTGCTTTCAAGAGGAAAGATCGAGCTGACTGAAATAAGTTCATCAGATGAAAACTAACAAAAATTGACAAGAACCACGAAAAGTTCTTGTATTTTAAGATAAAATCTTACTCTGTTAAAGAGAAAACTCCCAGCTCGCTGAAATATGTTCATTTGCTGAAAAACAACAAAACCGCGAAAAGTTCTTGTATTTGAAGATAAAATCTTTTTTCTTTGAAGAAGAAAGATCCAGCTGACTGAAATAAGTTCATGAGATGAAAACCAACAAAAATTCACAAGAACCACGAAAAGTTCTTGTATTTTAAGATAAAATCTTACTCTATTAAGGAAAAAACTTCCAGCTCACTGAAACATGTTCATTTGCTGAAAACCATCAAAACCACGAAAAGTTCTTGTATTTGAAGATAAAATCTTTTTGCTTTGAAGAAGAAAGATCTAGCTGACTGAAATAAGTTCATTAGATGAAAACCAAAAAAAATTGACAAAAACCACGAAAAGTTCTTGTATTTTAAGATAAAATCTTACTCTATTAAGGAAAAAACTTCCAGCTCGCTGAAATCTGTTCATTTGCTGAAAACCATCAAAACCACGAAAAGTTCTTGTATTTGAAGATAAAATCTTTTTGCTTTGAAGAAGAAAGATCTAGCTGACTGAAATAAGTTCATTAGATGAAAACCAACAAAAATTGACAAGAACCACGAAAAGTTCTTGTATTTTAAGATAAAATCTTACTCTATTAAAGAAAAAACTTCCAGCTCGCTGAAATCTGTTCATTTGCTGAAAACCAACAAAAACACGAAAAGTTCTTGTATTTGAAGATAAAATCTTTTTGCTTTGACGAAGAAAGATCTAGCTGACTGAAATAAGTTCATTAGATGAAAACCAACAAAAATTGACAAGAACCACGAAAAGTTCTTGTATTTTAAGATAAAATCCTAGGCTATTAAAGAAAAAACTTCCAGCTCGCTGAAATCTGATCATTTGCTGAAAACCATCAAAACCACGAAAAGTTCTTGTATTTGAAGATAAAATCTTTTTGCTTTGAAGAAGAAAGATCTAGCTGACTGAAATAAGTTCATTAGATGAAAACCAACAAAAATTGACAAGAACCACGAAAAGTTCTTGTATTTTAAGATAAAATCTTACGCTATTAAAGAAAAAACTCCCAGCTCGCTGAAATATGTTCATTTGCTGAAAACCAACAAAACCACGAAAAGTTCTTGTATTTGAAGATAAAATCTTTTTTCTTTGAAGAAGAAAGATCTAGCTGACTGAAATAAGTTCATTAGATGAAAACCAACAAAAATTGACAAGAACCACGAAAAGTTCTTGTATTTTAAGATAAAATCTTACTCTATTAAGGAAAAAACTTCCAGCTCGCTGAAATATGTTCATTTCATGAAAACCATCAAAACCACGAAAAGTTCTTGTATTTGAAGATAAAATCTTTTTGCTTTGAAGAAGAAAGATCTAGCTGACTGAAATAAGTTCATTAGATGAAAACCAACAAAAATTGACAAGAACCACGAAAAGTTCTTGTATTTTAAGATAAAATCTTACTCTATTAAGGAAAAAACTTCCAGCTCGCTGAAATATGTTCATTTGCTGAAAACCATCAAAACCACGAAAAGTTCTTGTATTTGAAGATAAAATCTTTTTGCTTTCAAGAAGAAAGATCTAGCTGACTGAAATAAGTTCATCAGATGAAAACTAACAAAATTGACAAGAACCACGAAAAGTTCTTGTATTTTAAGATAAAATCTTACTCTGTTAAAGAGAAAACTCCCAGCTCGCTGAAATATGTTCATTTGCTGAAAAACAACAAAACCGCGAAAAGTTCTTGTATTTGAAGATAAAATCTTTTTGCTTTGAAGAAGAAAGATCTAGCTGACTGAAATAAGTTCATTGGATGAAAACCAACAAAAATTGACAAGAACCACGAAAAGTTCTTGTATTTTAAGATAAAATCTTACGCTATTAAAGAAAAAACTCCCAGCTCGCTGAAATATGTTCATTTGCTGAAAACCAACAAAACCACGAAAAGTTCTTGTATTTGAAGATAAAATCTTTTTTCTTTGAAGAAGAAAGATCTAGCTGACTGAAATAAGTTCATTAGATGAAAACCAACAAAAATTCACAAGAACCACGAAAAGCTCTTGTATTTTAAGATAAAATCTTACTCTATTAAGGAAAAAACTTCCAGCTCGCTGAAATATGTTCATTTGCTGAAAACCATCAAAACCACGAAAAGTTCTTGAATTTGAAGATAAAATCTTTTTGCTTTGAAGAAGAAAGATCTAGCTGACTGAAATAAGTTCATTAGATGAAAACCAACAAAAATTGACAAGAACCACGAAAAGTTCTTGTATTTTAAGATAAAATCTTAATCTATTAAGGAAAAAACTTCCAGCTCACTGAAATATGTTCATTTGCTGAAAACCATCAAAACCACGAAAAGTTCTTGTATTTGAAGATAAAATCTTTTTGCTTTGAAGAAGAAAGATCTAGCTGACTGAAATAAGTTCATTAGATGAAAACCAAAAAAAATTGACAAAAACCACGAAAAGTTCTTGTATTTTAAGATAAAATCTTACTCTAATAAGGAAAAAACTTCCAGCTCGCTGAAATCTGTTCATTTGCTGAAAACCATCAAAACCACGAAACGTTCTTGTATTTGAAGATTAAATCTTTTTGCTTTGAAGAAGAAAGATCTAGCTGACTGAAATAAGTTCATTAGATGAAAACCAACAAAAATTGACAAGAACCACGAAAAGTTCTTGTATTTTAAGATAAAATCTTACTCTATTAAAGAAAAAACTTCCAGCTCGCTGAAATCTGTTCATTTGCTGAAAACCAACAAAAACACGAAAAGTTCTTGTATTTGAAGATAAAATCTTTTTGCTTTGACGAAGAAAGATCCAGCTGACTGAAATAAGTTCATTAGATGAAAACCAACAAAAATTGACAAGAACCACGAAAAGTTCTTGTATTTTAAGATAAAATCCTAGGCTATTAAAGAAAAAACTTCCAGCTCGCTGAAATCTGTTCATTTGCTGAAAACCATCAAAACCACGAAAAGTTCTTGTATTTGAAGATAAAATCTTTTTGCTTTGAAGAAGAAAGATCTAGCTGACTGAAATAAGTTCATTAGATGAAAACCAACAAAAATTGACAAGAACCACGAAAAGTTCTTGTATTTTAAGATAAAATCTTACGCTATTAAAGAAAAAACTCCCAGCTCGCTGAAATATGTTCATTTGCTGAAAACCAACAAAACCACGAAAAGTTCTTGTATTTGAAGATAAAATCTTTTTTCTTTGAAGAAGAAAGATCTACCTGACTGAAATAAGTTCATTAGATGAAAACCAACAAAAATTGACAAGAACCACGAAAAGTTCTTGTATTTTAAGATAAAATCTTACTCGATTCAGGAAAAAACTTCCAGCTCGCTGAAATATGTTCATTTGCTGAAAACCATCAAAACCACGAAAAGTTCTTGTATTTGAAGATAAAATCTTTTTGCTTTGAAGAAGAAAGATCCAGCTGACTGAAATAAGTTCATTAGATGAAAACCAACAAAAATTGACAAGAACCACGAAAAGTTCTTGTATTTTAAGATGAAATCTTACGCTATTAAAGAAAAAACTCCCAGCTCGCTGAAATATGTTCATTTGCTGAAAACCAACAAAACCACGAAAAGTTCTTGTATTTGAAGATAAAATCTTTTTTCTTTGAAGAAGAAAGATCTAGCAGACTGAAATAAGTTCATTAGATGAAAACCAACAAAAATTGACAAGAACCACGAAAAGTTCTTGTATTTTAAGATAAAATCTTACTCTATTAAGGAAAAAACTTCCAGCTCGCTGAAATATGTTCATTTGCTGAAAACCATCAAAACCACGAAAAGTTCTTGTATTTGAAGATAAAATCTTTTTGCTTTGAAGAAGAAAGATCTAGCTGACTGAAATAAGTTCATTAGATGAAAACCAACAAAAATTGACAAGAACCACGAAAAGTTCTTGTATTTTAAGATAAAATCTTACGCTATTAAAGAAAAAACTCCCAGCTCGCTGAAATATGTTCATTTGCTGAAAACCAACAAAACCACGAAAAGTTCTTGTATTTGAAGATAAAATCTTTTTTCTTTGAAGAAGAAAGATCTAGCTGACTGAAATAAGTTCATTAGATGAAAACCAACAAAAATTGACAAGAACCACGAAAAGTTCTTGTATTTTAAGATAAAATCTTACTCTATTCAGGAAAAAACTTCCAGCTCGCTGAAATATGTTCATTTGCTGAAAACCATCAAAACCACGAAAAGTTCTTGTATTTGAAGATAAAATCTTTTTGCTTTGAAGAAGAAAGATCTAGCTGACTGAAATAAGTTCATTAGATGAAAACCAACAAAAATTGACAAGAACCACGAAAAGTTCTTGTATTTTAAGATAAAATCTTACTCTATTCAGGAAAAAACTTCCAGCTCGCTGAAATATGTTCATTTGCTGAAAACCATCAAAACCACGAAAAGTTCTTGTATTTGAAGATAAAATCTTTTTTCTTTGAAGAAGAAAGATCTAGCTGACTGAAATAAGTTCATTAGATGAAAACCAACAAAAATTGACAAGAACCACGAAAAGTTCTTGTATTTTAAGATAAAATCTTACTCTATGAAGGAAAAAACTTCCAGCTCGCTGAAATATGTTCATTTGCTGAAAACCATCAAAACCACGAAAAGTTCTTGTATTTGAAGATAAAATCTTTTTTCTTTGAAGAAGAAAGATCTAGCTGACTGAAATAAGTTCATTAGATGAAAACCAACAAAAATTGACAAGAACCACGAAAAGTTCTTGTATTTTAAGATAAAATCTTACGCTATTAAAGAAAAAACTCCCAGCTCGCTGAAATATGTTCATTTGCTGAAAACCAACAAAACCACGAAAAGTTCTTGTATTTGAAGATAAAATCTTTTTTCTTTGAAGAAGAAAGATCTAGCTGAATGAAATAAGTTCATGAGATGAAAACCAACAAAAATTGACAAGAACCACAAAAAGTTCTTGTATTTTAAGATAAAATCTTACTCTATTCAGGAAAAAACTTCCAGCTCGCTGAAATATGTTCATTTGCTGAAAACCATCAAAACCACGAAAAGTTCTTGTATTTGAAGATAAAATCTTTTTGCTTTGAAGAAGAAAGATCTAGCTGACTGAAATAAGTTCATTAGATGAAAACCAACAAAAATTGACAAGAACCACGAAAAGTTCTTGTATTTTAAGATGAAATCTTACGCTATTAAAGACAAAACTCCCAGCTCGCTGAAATATGTTCATTTGCTGAAAACCAACAAAACCACGAAAAGTTCTTGTATTTGAAGATAAAATCTTTTTTCTTTGAAGAAGAAAGATCTAGCTGACTGAAATAAGTTCATTAGATGAAAACCAACAAAAATTGACAAGAACCACGAAAAGTTCTTGTATTTTAAGATAAAATCTTACTCTATTAAGGAAAAACTTCCAGCTCGCTGAAATATGTTCATTTGCTGAAAACCATCAAAACCACGAAAAGTTCTTGTATTTGAAGATAAAATCTTTTTGCTTTCAAGAAGAAAGATCTAGCTGACTGAAATAAGTTCATTAGATGAAAACTAACAAAAATTGACAAGAACCACGAAAAGTTCTTGTATTTTAAGATAAAATCTTACTCTGTTAAAGAGAAAACTCCCAGCTCGCTGAAATATGTTCATTTGCTGAAAAACAACAAAACCGCGAAAAGTTCTTGTATTTGAAGATAAAATCTTTTTGCTTTGAAGAAGAAAGATCTAGCTGACTGAAATAAGTTCATTGGATGAAAACCAACAAAAATTGACAAGAACCACGAAAAGTTCTTGTATTTTAAGATAAAATCTTACGCTATTAAAGAAAAAACTCCCAGCTCGCTGAAATATGTTCATTTGCTGAAAACCAACAAAACCACGAAAAGTTCTTGTATTTGAAGATAAAATCTTTTTTCTTTGAAGAAGAAAGATCTAGCTGACTGAAATAAGTTCATTAGATGAAAACCAACAAAAATTCACAAGAACCACGAAAAGTTCTTGTATTTTAAGATAAAATCTTACTCTATTAAGGAAAAAACTTCCAGCTCGCTGAAATATGTTCATTTGCTGAAAACCATGAAAACCACGAAAAGTTCTTGAATTTGAAGATAAAATCTTTTTGCTTTGAAGAAGAAAGATCCAGCTGACTGAAATAAGTTCATTAGATGAAAACCAACAAAAATTGACAAGAACCACGAAAAGTTCTTGTATTTTAAGATAAAATCTTAATCTATTAAGGAAAAAACTTCCAGCTCACTGAAATATGTTCATTTGCTGAAAACCATCAAAACCACGAAAAGTTCTTGTATTTGAAGATAAAATCTTTTTGCTTTGAAGAAGAAAGATCTAGCTGACTGAAATAAGTTCATTAGATGAAAACCAAAAAAAATTGACAAAAACCACGAAAAGTTCTTGTATTTTAAGATAAAATCTTACTCTATTAAGGAAAAAACTTCCAGCTCGCTGAAATCTGTTCATTTGCTGAAAACCATCAAAACCACGAAAAGTTCTTGTATTTGAAGATAAAATCTTTTTGCTTTGAAGAAGAAAGATCCAGCTGACTGAAATAAGTTCATTAGATGAAAACCAACAAAAATTGACAAGAACCACGAAAAGTTCTTGTATTTTAAGATAAAATCTTACTCTATTAAAGAAAAAACTTCCAGCTCGCTGAAATATGTTCATTTGCTGAAAACCAACAAAACCACGAAAAGTTCTTGTATTTGAAGATAAAATCTTTTTTCTTTGAAGAAGAAAGATCTAGCTGACTGAAATAAGTTCATTAGATGAAAACCAACAAAAATTGACAAGAACCACGAAAAGTTCTTGTATTTTAAGATAAAATCTTACTCGATTCAGGAAAAAACTTCCAGCTCGCTGAAATATGTTCATTTGCTGAAAACCATCAAAACCACGAAAAGTTCTTGTATTTGAAGATAAAATCTTTTTGCTTTGAAGAAGAAAGATCTAGCTGACTGAAATAAGTTCATTAGATGAAAACCAACAAAAATTGACAAGAACCACAAAAAGTTCTTGTATTTTAAGATAAAATCTTACTCTATTAAGGAAAAAACTTCCAGCTCGCTGAAATCTGTTCATTTGCTGAAAACCATCAAAACCACGAAAAGTTCTTGTATTTGAAGATAAAATCTTTTTGCTTTGAAGAAGAAAGATCTAGCTGACTGAAATAAGTTCATTAGATGAAAACCAACAAAAATTGACAAGAACCACGAAAAGTTCTTGTATTTTAAGATAAAATCTTACTCTATTAAAGAAAAAACTTCCAGCTCGCTGAAATCTGTTCATTTGCTGAAAACCATCAAAACCACGAAACGTTCTTGTATTTGAAGATAAAATCTTTTTGCTTTGAAGAAGAAAGATCTAGCTGACTGAAATAAGTTCATGAGATGAAAACTAACAAAAATTGACAAGAACCACGAAAAGTTCTTGTATTTTAAGATAAAATCTTACTCTATTAAGGAAAATACTTCCAGCTCGCTGAAATCTGTTCATTTGTTGAAAACCAACAAAACCAGCAAAAGTTCTTGTATTTGAAGATAAAATCTTTTTGCTTTGACGAAGAAAGATCTAGCTGACTGAAATAAGTTCATTAGATGAAAACCAACAAAAATTGACAAGAACCACGAAAAGTTCTTGTATTTTAAGATAAAATCTTAGGCTATTAAAGAAAAAACTTCCAGCTCGCTGAAATCTGTTCATTTGCTGAAAACCATCAAAACCACGAAAAGTTCTTGTATTTGAAGATAAAATCTTTTTGCTTTGAAGAAGAAAGATCTAGCTGACTGAAATAAGTTCATTAGATGAAAACCAACAAAAATTGACAAGAACCACGAAAAGTTCTTGTATTTTAAGATGAAATCTTACGCTATTAAAGAAAAAACTCCCAGCTCGCTGAAATATGTTCATTTGCTGAAAACCAACAAAACCACGAAAAGTTCTTGTATTTGAAGATAAAATCTTTTTTCTTTGAAGAAGAAAGATCTAGCTGACTGAAATAAGTTCATTAGATGAAAACCAACAAAAATTGACAAGAACCACGAAAAGTTCTTGTATTTTAAGATAAAATCTTACTCTATTAAGGAAAAAACTTCCAGCTCGCTGAAATATGTTCATTTGCTGAAAACCATCAAAACCACGAAAAGTTCTTGTATTTGAAGATAAAATCTTTTTGCTTTGAAGAAGAAAGATCTTGCTGACTGAAATAAGTTCATTAGATGAAAACCAACAAAAATTGACAAGAACCACGAAAAGTTCTTGTATTTTAAGATAAAATCTTACGCTATTAAAGAAAAAACTCCCAGCTCGCTGAAATATGTTCATTTGCTGAAAACTATCAAAACCACGAAAAGTTCTTGTATTTGAAGATAAAATCTTTTTGCTTTGAAGAAGAAAGATCTAGCTGACTGAAATAAGTTCATTAGATGAAAACCAACAAAAATTGACAAGAACCACGAAAAGTTCTTGTATTTTAAGATGAAATCTTACGCTATTAAAGAAAAAACTCCCAGCTCGCTGAAATATGTTCATTTGCTGAAAACCAACAAAACCACGAAAAGTTCTTGTATTTGAAGATAAAATCTTTTTTCTTTGAAGAAGAAAGATCTAGCTGACTGAAATAAGTTCATTAGATGAAAACTAACAAAAATTGACAAGAACCACGAAAAGTTCTTGTATTTTAAGATAAAATCTTACTCTGTTAAAGAGAAAACTCCCAGCTCGCTGAAATATGTTCATTTGCTGAAAAACAACAAAACCGCGAAAAGTTCTTGTATTTGAAGATAAAATCTTTTTGCTTTGAAGAAGAAAGATCTCGCTGACTGAAATAAGTTCATTGGATGAAAACCAACAAAAATTGACAAGAACCACGAAAAGTTCTTGTATTTTAAGATAAAATCTTACGCTATTAAAGAAAAAACTCCCAGCTCGCTGAAATATGTTCATTTGCTGAAAACCAACAAAACCACGAAAAGTTCTTTTATTTGAAGATAAAATCTTTTTTCTTTGAAGAAGAAAGATCTAGCTGACTGAAATAAGTTCATTAGATGAAAACTAACAAAAATTCACAAGAACCACGAAAAGTTCTTGTATTTTAAGATAAAATCTTACTCTATTAAGGAAAAAACTTCCAGCACGCTGAAATATGTTCATTTGCTGAAAACCATCAAAACCACGAAAAGTTCTTGAATTTGAAGATAAAATCTTTTTGCTTTGAAGAAGAAAGATCTCGCTGACTGAAATAAGTTCATTAGATGAAAACCAACAAAAATTGACAAGAACTACGAAAAGTTCTTGTATTTTAAGATAAAATCTTACTCTATTAAGGAAAAAACTTCCAGCTCGCTGAAATCTGTTCATTTGTTGAAAACCAACAAAACCACCAAAAGTTCTTGTATTTTAAGATAAAATCTTACTCTGTTAAAGAGAAAACTCCCAGCTCGCTGAAATATGTTCATTTGCTGAAAAACAACAAAACCGCGAAAAGTTCTTGTATTTGAAGATAAAATCTTTTTGCTTTGAAGAAGAAAGATCTCGCTGACTGAAATAAGTTCATTGGATGAAAACCAACAAAAATTGACAAGAACCACGAAAAGTTCTTGTATTTTAAGATAAAATCTTACGCTATTAAAGAAAAAACTCCCAGCTCGCTGAAATATGTTCATTTGCTGAAAACCAACAAAACCACGAAAAGTTCTTTTATTTGAAGATAAAATCTTTTTTCTTTGAAGAAGAAAGATCTAGCTGACTGAAATAAGTTCATTAGATGAAAACTAACAAAAATTCACAAGAACCACGAAAAGTTCTTGTATTTTAAGATAAAATCTTACTCTATTAAGGAAAAAACTTCCAGCACGCTGAAATATGTTCATTTGCTGAAAACCATCAAAACCACGAAAAGTTCTTGAATTTGAAGATAAAATCTTTTTGCTTTGAAGAAGAAAGATCTCGCTGACTGAAATAAGTTCATTAGATGAAAACCAACAAAAATTGACAAGAACTACGAAAAGTTCTTGTATTTTAAGATAAAATCTTACTCTATTAAGGAAAAAACTTCCAGCTCGCTGAAATCTGTTCATTTGTTGAAAACCAACAAAACCACCAAAAGTTCTTGTATTTGAAGATAAAATCTTTTTGCTTTGACGAAGAAAGATCTAGCTGACTGAAATAAGTTCATTAGATGAAAACCAACAAAAATTGACAAGAACCACGAAAAGTTCTTGTATTTTAAGATAAAATCTTCGGCTATTAAAGAAAAAACTTCCAGCTCGCTGAAATCTGTTCATTTGCTGAAAGCCATCAAAACCACGAAAAGTTCTTGTATTTGAAGATAAAATCTTTTTGCTTTGAAGAAGAAAGATCTAGCTGACTGAAATAAGTTCATTAGATGAAAACCAACAAAAATTGACAAGAACCACGAAAAGTTCTTGTATTTTAAGATAAAATCTTACGCTATTAAAGAAAAAACTCCCAGCTCGCTGAAATATGTTCATTTGCTGAAAACCAACAAAACCACGAAAAGTTCTTGTATTTGAAGATAAAATCTTTTTTCTTTGAAGAAGAAAGATCTAGCTGACTGAAATAAGTTCATTAGATGAAAACCAACAAAAATTGACAAGAACCACGAAAAGTTCTTGTATTTTAAGATAAAATCTTACTCTATTAAGGAAAAAACTTCCAGCTCGCTGAAATATGTTCATTTGCTGAAAATCATCAAAACCACGAAAAGTTCTTGTATTTGAAAATAAAATCTTTTTGCTTTGAAGAAGAAAGATCCAGCTGACTGAAATAAGTTCATTAGATGAAAACCAACAAAAATTGACAAGAACCACGAAAAGTTCTTGTATTTTAAGATAAAATCTTATTCTATTCAGGAAAAAACTTCCAGCTCGCTGAAATATGTTCATTTGCTGAAAAACAACAAAACCGCGAAAAGTTCTTGTATTTGAACATAAAATCTTTTTGCTTTGAAGAAGAAAGATCTAGCTGACTGGAATAAGTTCATTGGATGAAAACCAACAAAAATTGACAAGAACCACGAAAAGTTCTTGTATTTTAAGATAAAATCTTACTCTATTAAGGAAAAAACTTCCAGCTCGCTGAAATATGTTCATTTGCTGAAAACCATCAAAACCACGAAAAGTTCTTGAATTTGAAGATAAAATCTTTTTGCTTTGAAGAAGAAGGATCTAGCTGACTGAAATAAGTTCATTAGATGAAAACCAACAAAAATTGACAAGAACCACGAAAAGTTCTTGTATTTTAAGATAAAATCTTACTCTATTAAAGAAAAAACTTCCAGCTCGCTGAAATCTGTTCATTTGCTGAAAACCATCAAAACCACGAAACGTTCTTGTATTTGAAGATAAAATCTTTTTGCTTTGAAGAAGAAAGATCTAGCTGACTGAAATAAGTTCATGAGATGAAAACTAACAAAAATTGACAAGAACCACGAAAAGTTCTTGTATTTTAAGATAAAATCTTACTCTATTAAGGAAAATACTTCCAGCTCGCTGAAATCTGTTCATTTGTTGAAAACCAACAAAACCAGCAAAAGTTCTTGTATTTGAAGATAAAATCTTTTTGCTTTGACGAAGAAAGATCTAGCTGACTGAAATAAGTTCATTAGATGAAAACCAACAAAAATTGACAAGAACCACGAAAAGTTCTTGTATTTTAAGATAAAATCTTAGGCTATTAAAGAAAAAACTTCCAGCTCGCTGAAATCTGTTCATTTGCTGAAAACCATCAAAACCACGAAAAGTTCTTGTATTTGAAGATAAAATCTTTTTGCTTTGAAGAAGAAAGATCTAGCTGACTGAAATAAGTTCATTAGATGAAAACCAACAAAAATTGACAAGAACCACGAAAAGTTCTTGTATTTTAAGATGAAATCTTACGCTATTAAAGAAAAAACTCCCAGCTCGCTGAAATATGTTCATTTGCTGAAAACCAACAAAACCACGAAAAGTTCTTGTATTTGAAGATAAAATCTTTTTTCTTTGAAGAAGAAAGATCTAGCTGACTGAAATAAGTTCATTAGATGAAAACCAACAAAAATTGACAAGAACCACGAAAAGTTCTTGTATTTTAAGATAAAATCTTACTCTATTAAGGAAAAAACTTCCAGCTCGCTGAAATATGTTCATTTGCTGAAAACCATCAAAACCACGAAAAGTTCTTGTATTTGAAGATAAAATCTTTTTGCTTTGAAGAAGAAAGATCTTGCTGACTGAAATAAGTTCATTAGATGAAAACCAACAAAAATTGACAAGAACCACGAAAAGTTCTTGTATTTTAAGATAAAATCTTACGCTATTAAAGAAAAAACTCCCAGCTCGCTGAAATATGTTCATTTGCTGAAAACTATCAAAACCACGAAAAGTTCTTGTATTTGAAGATAAAATCTTTTTGCTTTGAAGAAGAAAGATCTAGCTGACTGAAATAAGTTCATTAGATGAAAACCAACAAAAATTGACAAGAACCACGAAAAGTTCTTGTATTTTAAGATGAAATCTTACGCTATTAAAGAAAAAACTCCCAGCTCGCTGAAATATGTTCATTTGCTGAAAACCAACAAAACCACGAAAAGTTCTTGTATTTGAAGATAAAATCTTTTTTCTTTGAAGAAGAAAGATCTAGCTGACTGAAATAAGTTCATTAGATGAAAACTAACAAAAATTGACAAGAACCACGAAAAGTTCTTGTATTTTAAGATAAAATCTTACTCTGTTAAAGAGAAAACTCCCAGCTCGCTGAAATATGTTCATTTGCTGAAAAACAACAAAACCGCGAAAAGTTCTTGTATTTGAAGATAAAATCTTTTTGCTTTGAAGAAGAAAGATCTAGCTGACTGAAATAAGTTCATTGGATGAAAACCAACAAAAATTGACAAAAACCACGAAAAGTTCTTGTATTTTAAGATAAAATCTTACTCTATTAAGGAAAAAACTTCCAGCTCGCTGAAATCTGTTCATTTGCTGAAAACCATCAAAACCACGAAAAGTTCTTGTATTTGAAGATAAAATCTTTTTGCTTTGAAGAAGAAAGATCGTGCTGACTGAAATAAGTTCATTAGATGAAAACTAACAAAAATTGACAAGAACCACGAAAAGTTCTTGTATTTTAAGATAAAATCTTACTCTATTAAGGAAAAAACTTCCAGCTCGCTGAAATCTGTTCATTTGTTGAAAACCAACAAAACCACCAAAAGTTCTTGTATTTGAAGATAAAATCTTTTTGCTTTGACGAAGAAAGATCTAGCTGACTGAAATAAGTTCATTAGATGAAAACCAACAAAAATTGACAAGAACCACGAAAAGTTCTTGTATTTTAAGATAAAATCTTCGGCTATTAAAGAAAAAACTTCCAGCTCGCTGAAATCTGTTCATTTGCTGAAAGCCATCAAAACCACGAAAAGTTCTTGTATTTGAAGATAAAATCTTTTTGCTTTGAAGAAGAAAGATCTAGCTGACTGAAATAAGTTCATTAGATGAAAACCAACAAAAATTGACAAGAACCACGAAAAGTTCTTGTATTTTAAGATAAAATCTTACGCTATTAAAGAAAAAACTCCCAGCTCGCTGAAATATGTTCATTTGCTGAAAACCAACAAAACCACGAAAAGTTCTTGTATTTGAAGATAAAATCTTTTTTCTTTGAAGAAGAAAGATCTAGCTGACTGAAATAAGTTCATTAGATGAAAACCAACAAAAATTGACAAGAACCACGAAAAGTTCTTGTATTTTAAGATAAAATCTTACTCTATTAAGGAAAAAACTTCCAGCTCGCTGAAATATGTTCATTTGCTGAAAATCATCAAAACCACGAAAAGTTCTTGTATTTGAAAATAAAATCTTTTTGCTTTGAAGAAGAAAGATCCAGCTGACTGAAATAAGTTCATTAGATGAAAACCAACAAAAATTGACAAGAACCACGAAAAGTTCTTGTATTTTAAGATAAAATCTTACTCTATTCAGGAAAAAACTTCCAGCTCGCTGAAATATGTTCATTTGCTGAAAAACAACAAAACCGCGAAAAGTTCTTGTATTTGAACATAAAATCTTTTTGCTTTGAAGAAGAAAGATCTAGCTGACTGGAATAAGTTCATTGGATGAAAACCAACAAAAATTGACAAGAACCACGAAAAGTTCTTGTATTTTAAGATAAAATCTTACTCTATTAAGGAAAAAACTTCCAGCTCGCTGAAATATGTTCATTTGCTGAAAACCATCAAAACCACGAAAAGTTCTTGAATTTGAAGATAAAATCTTTTTGCTTTGAAGAAGAAAGATCTAGCTGACTGAAATAAGTTCATTAGATGAAAACCAACAAAAATTGACAAGAACCACGAAAAGTTCTTGTATTTTAAGATAAAATCTTACTCTATTAAGGAAAAAACTTCCAGCTCGCTGAAATATGTTCATTTGCTGAAAACCATCAAAACCACGAAAAGTTCTTGTATTTGAAGATAAAATCTTTTTGCTTTGAAGAAGAAAGATCTAGCTGACTGAAATAAGTTCATTAGATGAAAACCAACAAAAATTGACAAGAACCACGAAAAGTTCTTGTATTTTAAGATAAAATCTTACGCTACTAAAGAAAAAACTCCCAGCTCGCTGAAATATGTTCATTTGCTGAAAACCAACAAAACCACGAAAAGTTCTTGTATTTGAAGATAAAATCTTTTTGCTTTGAAGAAGAAAGATCTAGCTGACTGAAATAAGTTCATTAGATGAAAACCAACAAAAATTGACAAGAACCACGAAAAGTTCTTGTATTTTAAGATAAAATCTTACGCTATTAAAGAAAAAACTCCCAGCTCGCTGAAATATGTTCATTTGCTGAAAACCAACAAAACCACGAAAAGTTCTTGTATTTGAAGATAAAATCTTTTTTCTTTGAAGAAGAAAGATCTCGCTGACTGAAATAAGTTCATTAGATGAAAACCAACAAAAATTGACAAGAACCACGAAAAGTTCTTGTATTTTAAGATAAAATCTTACTCTATTAAGGAAAAAACTTCCAGCTCGCTGAAATATGTTCATTTGCTGAAAACCATCAAAACCACGAAAAGTTCTTGAATTTGAAGATAAAATCTTTTTGCTTTGAAGAAGAAAGATCTAGCTGACTGAAATAAGTTCATTAGATGAAAACCAACAAAAATTGACAAGAACCACGAAAAGTTCTTGTATTTTAAGATAAAATCTTACTCTGTTAAAGAAAAAAGTCCCAGCTCGCTGAAATATGTTCATTTGCTGAAAAACAACAAAACCGCGAAAAGTTCTTGTATTTGAAGATGAAATCTTTTTGCTTTGAAGAAGAAAGATCCAGCTGACTGAAATAAGTTCATTAGATGAAAACCAACAAAAATTGACAAGAACCACGAAAAGTTCTTGTATTTTAAGATAAAATCTTACTCTATTCAGGAAAAAACTTCCAGCTCGCTGAAATATGTTCATTTGCTGAAAAACAACAAAACCGCGAAAAGTTCTTGTATTTGAACATAAAATCTTTTTGCTTTGAAGAAGAAAGATCTAGCTGACTGGAATAAGTTCATTGGATGAAAACCAACAAAAATTGACAAGAACCACGAAAAGTTCTTGTATTTTAAGATAAAATCTTACTCTATTCAGGAAAAAACTTCCAGCTCGCTGAAATATGTTCATTTGCTGAAAAACAACAAAACCGCGAAAAGTTCTTGTATTTGAACATAAAATCTTTTTGCTTTGAAGAAGAAAGATCTAGCTGACTGGAATAAGTTCATTGGATGAAAACCAACAAAAATTGACAAGAACCACGAAAAGTTCTTGTATTTTAAGATAAAATCTTACTCTATTAAGGAAAAAACTTCCAGCTCGCTGAAATATGTTCATTTGCTGAAAACCATCAAAACCACGAAAAGTTCTTGAATTTGAAGATAAAATCTTTTTGCTTTGAAGAAGAAAGATCTAGCTGACTGAAATAAGTTCATTAGATGAAAACCAACAAAAATTGACAAGAACCACGAAAAGTTCTTGTATTTTAAGATAAAATCTTACTCTATTAAGGAAAAAACTTCCAGCTCGCTGAAATATGTTCATTTGCTGAAAACCATCAAAACCACGAAAAGTTCTTGTATTTGAAGATAAAATCTTTTTGCTTTGAAGAAGAAAGATCTAGCTGACTGAAATAAGTTCATTAGATGAAAACCAACAAAAATTGACAAGAACCACGAAAAGTTCTTGTATTTTAAGATAAAATCTTACGCTACTAAAGAAAAAACTCCCAGCTCGCTGAAATATGTTCATTTGCTGAAAACCAACAAAACCACGAAAAGTTCTTGTATTTGAAGATAAAATCTTTTTGCTTTGAAGAAGAAAGATCTAGCTGACTGAAATAAGTTCATTAGATGAAAACCAACAAAAATTGACAAGAACCACGAAAAGTTCTTGTATTTTAAGATAAAATCTTACGCTATTAAAGAAAAAACTCCCAGCTCGCTGAAATATGTTCATTTGCTGAAAACCAACAAAACCACGAAAAGTTCTTGTATTTGAAGATAAAATCTTTTTTCTTTGAAGAAGAAAGATCTCGCTGACTGAAATAAGTTCATTGGATGAAAACCAACAAAAATTGACAAGAACCACGAAAAGTTCTTGTATTTTAAGATAAAATCTTACTCTATTAAGGAAAAAACTTCCAGCTCGCTGAAATATGTTCATTTGCTGAAAACCATCAAAACCACGAAAAGTTCTTGAATTTGAAGATAAAATCTTTTTGCTTTGAAGAAGAAAGATCTAGCTGACTGAAATAAGTTCATTAGATGAAAACCAACAAAAATTGACAAGAACCACGAAAAGTTCTTGTATTTTAAGATAAAATCTTACTCTGTTAAAGAAAAAAGTCCCAGCTCGCTGAAATATGTTCATTTGCTGAAAAACAACAAAACCGCGAAAAGTTCTTGTATTTGAAGATGAAATCTTTTTGCTTTGAAGAAGAAAGATCCAGCTGACTGAAATAAGTTCATTAGATGAAAACCAACAAAAATTGACAAGAACCACGAAAAGTTCTTGTATTTTAAGATAAAATCTTACTCTATTCAGGAAAAAACTTCCAGCTCGCTGAAATATGTTCATTTGCTGAAAAACAACAAAACCGCGAAAAGTTCTTGTATTTGAACATAAAATCTTTTTGCTTTGAAGAAGAAAGATCTAGCTGACTGGAATAAGTTCATTGGATGAAAACCAACAAAAATTGACAAGAACCACGAAAAGTTCTTGTATTTTAAGATAAAATCTTACTCTATTAAGGAAAAAACTTCCAGCTCGCTGAAATATGTTCATTTGCTGAAAACCATCAAAACCACGAAAAGTTCTTGAATTTGAAGATAAAATCTTTTTGCTTTGAAGAAGAAAGATCTAGCTGACTGAAATAAGTTCATTAGATGAAAACCAACAAAAATTGACAAGAACCACGAAAAGTTCTTGTATTTTAAGATAAAATCTTACTCTATTAAGGAAAAAACTTCCAGCTCGCTGAAATATGTTCATTTGCTGAAAACCATCAAAACCACGAAAAGTTCTTGTATTTGAAGATAAAATCTTTTTGCTTTGAAGAAGAAAGATCTAGCTGACTGAAATAAGTTCATTAGATGAAAACCAACAAAAATTGACAAGAACCACGAAAAGTTCTTGTATTTTAAGATAAAATCTTACGCTACTAAAGAAAAAACTCCCAGCTCGCTGAAATATGTTCATTTGCTGAAAACCAACAAAACCACGAAAAGTTCTTGTATTTGAAGATAAAATCTTTTTGCTTTGAAGAAGAAAGATCTAGCTGACTGAAATAAGTTCATTAGATGAAAACCAACAAAAATTGACAAGAACCACGAAAAGTTCTTGTATTTTAAGATAAAATCTTACGCTACTAAAGAAAAAACTCCCAGCTCGCTGAAATATGTTAATTTGCTGAAAACCAACAAAACCACGAAAAGTTCTTGTATTTGAAGATAAAATCTTTTTGCTTTGAAGAAGAAAGATCTCGCTGACTGAAATAAGTTCATTAGATGAAAACCAACAAAAATTGACAAGAGCCACGAAAAGTTCTTGTATTTTAAGATAATATCTTACTCTGTTAAAGAAAAAACTCCCAGCTCGCTGAAATATGTTCATTTGCTGAAAGCCATCAAAACCACGAAAAGTTCTTGTATTTGAAGATAAAATCTTTTTGCTTTGAAGAAGAAAGATCTAGCTGACTGAAATAAGTTCATGAGATGAAAACCAACAAAAATTGACAAGAACCACGAAAAGTTCTTGTATTTTAAGATAAAATCTTACTCTATTCAGGAAAAAACTTCCAGCTCGCTGAAATATGTTCATTTGCTGAAAACCATCAAAACCACGAAAAGTTCTTGTATTTGAAGATAAAATCTTTTTGCTTTGAAGAAGAAAGATCTAGCTGACTGAAATAAGTTCATTAGATGAAAACCAACAAAAATTGACAAGAACCACAAAAAGTTCTTGTATTTTAAGATAAAATCTTACTCTATTAAGGAAAAAACTTCCAGCTCGCTGAAATATGTTCATTTGCTGAAAACCATCAAAACCACGAAAAGTTCTTGTATTTGAAGATAAATTCTTTTTGCTTTGAAGAAGAAAGATCTAGCTGACTGAAATAAGTTCATTAGATGAAAACCAACAAAAATTGACAAGAACCACGAAAAGTTCTTGTATTTTAAGATAAAATCTTACTCTGTTAAAGAGAAAACTCCCAGCTCGCTGAAATATGTTCATTTGCTGAAAACCAACAAAACCACGAAAAGTTCTTGTATTTGAAGATAAAATCTTTTTTCTTTGAAGAAGAAAGATCTAGCTGACTGAAATAAGTTCATTAGATGAAAACCAACAAAAATTGACAAGAACCACGAAAGGTTCTTGTATTTTAAGATAAAATCTTACTCTATTAAGGAAAAAACTTCCAAGTCGCTGAAATATGTTCATTTGCTGAAAACCATCAAAACCACGAAAAGTTCTTGTATTTGAAGATAAAATCTTTTTGCTTTGAAGAAGAAAGATCTAGCTGACTGAAATAAGTTCATTAGATGAAAACCAACAAAAATTGACAAGAACCACGAAAAGTTCTTGTATTTTAAGATAAAATCTTACTCTGTTAAAGAAAAAACACCCAGCTCGCTGAAATATGTTCATTTGCTGAAAAACAACAAAACCGCGAAAAGTTCTTGTATTTGAAGATAAAATCTTTTTGCTTTGAAGAAGAAAGATCTAGCAGACTGAAATAAGTTCATTAGATGAAAACCAACAAAAATTGACAAGAACCACGAAAAGTTCTTGTATTTTAAGATAAAATCTTAGGCTATTAATGAAAAAACCTCCAGCTCGCTGAAATCTGTTCATTTGCTGAAAACCATCAAAACCACGAAACGTTCTTGTATTTGAAGATAAAATCTTTTTGCTTTGAAGAAGAAAGATCTAGCTGACTGAAATAAGTTCATTAGATGAAAACCAACAAAAATTGACAAGAACCACGAAAAGTTCTTGTATTTTAAGATAAAATCTTACTCTATTCAGGAAAAAACTTCCAGCTCGCTGAAATCTGTTCATTTGCTGAAAACCATCAAAACCACGAAAAGTTCTTGTATTTGAAGATGAAATCTTTTTGCTTTGAAGAAGAAAGATCTAGCTGACTGAAATAAGTTCATCAGATGAAAACCAACAAAAATTGACAAGAACCACGAAAAGTTCTTGTATTTTAAGATAAAATCTTACGCTATTAAAGAAAAAACTCCCAGCTCGCTGAAATATGTTCATTTGCTGAAAACCAACAAAACCACGAAAAGTTCTTGTATTTGAAGATAAAATCTTTTTTCTTTGAAGAAGAAAGATCTAGCTGACTGAAATAAGTTCATTAGATGAAAACCAACAAAAATTGACAAGAACCACGAAAGGTTCTTGTATTTTAAGATAAAATCTTACTCTATTAAGGAAAAAACTTCCAAGTCGCTGAAATATGTTCATTTGCTGAAAACCATCAAAACCACGAAAAGTTCTTGTATTTGAAGATAAAATCTTTTTGCTTTGAAGAAGAAAGATCTAGCTGACTGAAATAAGTTCATTAGATGAAAACCAACAAAAATTGACAAGAACCACGAAATTTTCTTGTATTTTAAGATAAAATCTTACTCTGTTAAAGAAAAAACACCCAGCTCGCTGAAATATGTTCATTTGCTGAAAAACAACAAAACCGCGAAAAGTTCTTGTATTTGAAGATAAAATCTTTTTGCTTTGAAGAAGAAAGATCTAGCAGACTGAAATAAGTTCATTAGATGAAAACCAACAAAAATTGACAAGAACCACGAAAAGTTCTTGTATTTTAAGATAAAATCTTAGGCTATTAAAGAAAAAACTTCCAGCTCGCTGAAATATGTTCATTTGCTGAAAACCATCAAAACCACGAAAAGTTCTTGTATTTGAAGATAAAATCTTTTTGCTTTCAAGAAGAAAGATCTAGCTGACTGAAATAAGTTCATTAGATGAAAACCAACAAAAATTGACAAGAACCACGAAAAGTTCTTGTATTTTAAGATAAAATCTTAGGCTATTAATGAAAAAACCTCCAGCTCGCTGAAATCTGTTCATTTGCTGAAAACCATCAAAACCACGAAACGTTCTTGTATTTGAAGATAAAATCTTTTTGCTTTGAAGAAGAAAGATCTAGCTGACTGAAATAAGTTCATTAGATGAAAACCAACAAAAATTGACAAGAACCACGAAAAGTTCTTGTATTTTAAGATAAAATCTTACTCTATTAAGGAAAAAACTTCCAGCTCGCTGAAATTTGTTCATTTGCTGAAAACCAACAAAACCACCAAAAGTTCTTGTATTTGAAGATAAAATGTTTTTGCTTTGACGAAGAAAGATCGAGCTGACTGAAATAAGTTCATTAGATGAAAACCAACAAAAATTGACAAGAACCACGAAAAGTTCTTGTATTTTAAGATAAAATCTTACTCTATTAAGGAAAAAACTTCCAGCTCGCTGAAATATGTTCATTTGCTGAAAACCATCAAAACCACGAAAAGTTCTTGTATTTGAAGATAAAATCTTTTTGCTTTGAAGAAGAAAGATCTAGCTGACTGAAATAAGTTCATGAGATGAAAACCAACAAAAATTGACAAGAACCACGAAAAGTTCTTGTATTTTAAGATAAAATCTTACTCTATTCAGGAAAAAACTTCCAGCTCGCTGAAATATGTTCATTTGCTGAAAACCATCAAAACCACGAAAAGTTCTTGTATTTGAAGATAAAATCTTTTTGCTTTGAAGAAGAAAGATCTAGCTGACTGAAATAAGTTCATTAGATGAAAACCAACAAAAATTGACAAGAACCACGAAAAGTTCTTGTATTTTAAGATAAAATCTTACTCTATTAAGGAAAAAACTTCCAGCTCGCTGAAATATGTTCATTTGCTGAAAACCATCAAAACCACGAAAAGTTCTTGTATTTGAAGATAAAATCTTTTTGCTTTGAAGAAGAAAGATCTAGCTGACTGAAATAAGTTCATTAGATGAAAACCAACAAAAATTGACAAGAACCACGAAAAGTTCTTGTATTTTAAGATAAAATCTTACTCTGTTAAAGAGAAAACTCCCAGCTCGCTGAAATCTGTTCATTTGCTGAAAAACAACAAAACCGCGAAAAGTTCTTGTATTTGAAGATAAAATCTTTTTGCTTTGAAGAAGAAAGATCTAGCTGACTGAAATAAGTTCATTGGATGAAAACCAACAAAAATTGACAAGAACCACGAAAAGTTCTTGTATTTTAAGATAAAATCTTACGCTATTAAAGAAAAAACTCCCAGCTCGCTGAAATATGTTCATTTGCTGAAAACCAACAAAACAACGAAAAGTTCTTGTAGTTGAAGATAAAATCTTTTTTCTTTGAAGAAGAAAGATCTAGCTGACTGAAATAAGTTCATTAGATGAAAACCAACAAAAATTGACAAGAACCACGAAAAGTTCTTGTATTTTAAGATAAAATCTTACTCTATTCAGGAAAAAACTTCCAGCTCGCTGAAATCTGTTCATTTGCTGAAAACCATCAAAACCACGAAAAGTTCTTGTATTTGAAGATGAAATCTTTTTGCTTTGAAGAAGAAAGATCTAGCTGACTGAAATAAGTTCATCAGATGAAAACCAACAAAAATTGACAAGAACCACGAAAAGTTCTTGTATTTTAAGATAAAATCTTACGCTATTAAAGAAAAAACTCCCAGCTCGCTGAAATATGTTCATTTGCTGAAAACCAACAAAACCACGAAAAGTTCTTGTATTTGAAGATAAAATCTTTTTTCTTTGAAGAAGAAAGATCTAGCTGACTGAAATAAGTTCATTAGATGAAAACCAACAAAAATTGACAAGAACCACGAAAGGTTCTTGTATTTTAAGATAAAATCTTACTCTATTAAGGAAAAAACTTCCAAGTCGCTGAAATATGTTCATTTGCTGAAAACCATCAAAACCACGAAAAGTTCTTGTATTTGAAGATGAAATCTTTTTGCTTTGAAGAAGAAAGATCTAGCTGACTGAAATAAGTTCATCAGATGAAAACCAACAAAAATTGACAAGAACCACGAAAAGTTCTTGTATTTTAAGATAAAATCTTACGCTATTAAAGAAAAAACTCCCAGCTCGCTGAAATATGTTCATTTGCTGAAAACCAACAAAACCACGAAAAGTTCTTGTATTTGAAGATAAAATCTTTTTTCTTTGAAGAAGAAAGATCTAGCTGACTGAAATAAGTTCATTAGATGAAAACCAACAAAAATTGACAAGAACCACGAAAGGTTCTTGTATTTTAAGATAAAATCTTACTCTATTAAGGAAAAAACTTCCAAGTCGCTGAAATATGTTCATTTGCTGAAAACCATCAAAA
Organism: Heptranchias perlo; assembly: GCF_035084215.1. Classification (NCBI taxonomy): domain Eukaryota; kingdom Metazoa; phylum Chordata; class Chondrichthyes; order Hexanchiformes; family Hexanchidae; genus Heptranchias; species Heptranchias perlo. The sequence goes on from NW_027139824.1 coordinate 2,171,904, forward strand.
CCACGAAAAGTTCTTGTATTTGAAGATAAAATCTTTTTGCTTTGAAGAAGAAAGATCTAGCTGACTGAAATAAGTTCATTAGATGAAAACCAACAAAAATTGACAAGAACCACGAAAAGTTCTTGTATTTTAAGATAAAATCTTACTCTGTTAAAGAAAAAACATCCAGCTCGCTGAAATATGTTCATTTGCTGAAAAACAACAAAACCGCGAAAAGTTCTTGTATTTGAAGATAAAATCTTTTTGCTTTGAAGAAGAAAGATCTAGCAGACTGAAATAAGTTCATTAGATGAAAACCAACAAAAATTGACAAGAACCACGAAAAGTTCTTGTATTTTAAGATAAAATCTTAGGCTATTAAAGAAAAAACTTCCAGCTCGCTGAAATATGTTCATTTGCTGAAAACCATCAAAACCACGAAAAGTTCTTGTATTTGAAGATAAAATCTTTTTGCTTTCAAGAAGAAAGATCTAGCTGACTGAAATAAGTTCATTAGATGAAAACCAACAAAAATTGACAAGAACCACGAAAAGTTCTTGTATTTTAAGATAAAATCTTAGGCTATTAATGAAAAAACCTCCAGCTCGCTGAAATATGTTCATTTGCTGAAAACCATCAAAACCACGAAACGTTCTTGTATTTGAAGATAAAATCTTTTTGCTTTGAAGAAGAAAGATCGAGCTGACTGAAATAAGTTCATTAGATGAAAACCAACAAAAATTGACAAGAACCACGAAAAGTTCTTGTATTTTAAGATAAAATCTTACTCTATTCAGGAAAAAACTTCCAGCTCGCTGAAATATGTTAATTTGCTGAAAACCATCAAAACCACGAAAAGTTCTTGTATTTGAAGATAAAATCTTTTTGCTTTCAAGAAGAAAGATCTAGCTGACTGAAATACGTTCATTAGATGAAAACCAACAAAAATTGACAAGAACCACAAAAAGTTCTTGTATTTTAAGATAAAATCTTACTCTATTAAGGAAAAAACTTCCAGCTCGCTGAAATCTGTTCATTTGCTGAAAACCAACAAAACCACGAAAAGTTCTTGTATTTGAAGATAAAATCTTTTTTCTTTGAAGAAGAAAGATCTAGCTGACTGAAATAAGTTCATTAGATGTAAACCAGCAAAAATTGACAAGAACCACGAAAATTTCTTGTATTTTAAGATAAAATCTTACTCGATTCAGGAAAAAACTTCCAGCTCGCTGAAATATGTTCATTTGCTGAAAACCATCAAAACCACGAAAAGTTCTTGTATTTGAAGATAAAATCTTTTTGCTTTGAAGAAGAAAGATCTAGCTGACTGAAATAAGTTCATTAGATGAAAACCAACAAAAATTGACAAGAACCACGAAAAGTTCTTGTATTTTAAGATAAAATCTTACTCTATTCAGGAAAAAACTTCCAGCTCGCTGAAATATGTTCATTTGCTGAAAACCATCAAAACCACGAAAAGTTCTTGTATTTGAAGATAAAATCTTTTTGCTTTGAAGAAGAAAGATCCAGCTGACTGAAATAAGTTCATGAGATGAAAACCAACAAAAATTGACAAGAACCACGAAAAGTTCTTGTATTTTAAGATGAAATCTTACGCTATTAAAGAAAAAACTCCCAGCTCGCTGAAATATGTTCATTTGCTGAAAACCAACAAAACCACGAAAAGTTCTTGTATTTGAAGATAAAATCTTTTTTCTTTGAAGAAGAAAGATCGAGCTGACTGAAATAAGTTCATTAGATGAAAACCAACAAAAATTGACAAGAACCACGAAAAGTTCTTGTATTTTAAGATAAAATCTTACTCTATTAAGGAAAAAACTTCCAGCTCGCTGAAATATGTTCATTTGCTGAAAACCATCAAAACCACGAAAAGTTCTTGTATTTGAAGATAAAATCTTTTTGCTTTGAAGAAGAAAGATCTAGCTGACTGAAATAAGTTCATTAGATGAAAACCAACAAAAATTGACAAGAACCACGAAAAGTTCTTGTATTTTAAGATGAAATCTTACGCTATTAAAGAAAAAACTCCCAGCTCGCTGAAATATGTTCATTTGCTGAAAACCAACAAAACCACGAAAAGTTCTTGTATTTGAAGATAAAATCTTTTTTCTTTGAAGAAGAAAGATCTAGCTGACTGAAATAAGTTCATTAGATGAAAACCAACAAAAATTGACAAGAACCACGAAAAGTTCTTGTATGTTAAGATAAAATCTTACTCTATTAAGGAAAAACTTCCAGCTCGCTGAAATATGTTCATTTGCTGAAAACCATCAAAACCACGAAAAGTTCTTGTATTTGAAGATAAAATCTTTTTGCTTTCAAGAAGAAAGATCTAGCTGACTGAAATAAGTTCATTAGATGAAAACTAACAAAAATTGACAAGAACCACGAAAAGTTCTTGTATTTTAAGATCAAATCTTACTCTGTGAAAGAGAAAACTCCCAGCTCGCTGAAATATGTTCATTTGCTGAAAAACAACAAAACCGCGAAAAGTTCTTGTATTTGAAGATAAAATCTTTTTTCTTTGAAGAAGAAAGATCTAGCTGACTGAAATAAGTTCATTAGATGAAAACCAACAAAAATTGACAAGAACCACGAAAAGTTCTTGTATTTTAAGATAAAATCTTACTCGATTCAGGAAAAAACTTCCAGCTCGCTGAAATATGTTCATTTGCTGAAAACCATCAAAACCACGAAAAGTTCTTGTATTTGAAGATAAAATCTTTTTGCTTTGAAGAAGAAAGATCTAGCTGACTGAAATAAGTTCATTCGATGAAAACCAACAAAAATTGACAAGAACCACGAAAAGTTCTTGTATTTTAAGATAAAATCTTACTCTATTCAGGAAAAAACTTCCAGCTCGCTGAAATATGTTCATTTGCTGAAAACCATCAAAACCACGAAAAGTTCTTGTATTTGAAGATAAAATCTTTTTGCTTTGAAGAAGAAAGATCTAGCTGACTGAAATAAGTTCATCAGATGAAAACCAACAAAAATTGACAAGAACCACGAAAAGTTCTTGTATTTTAAGATGAAATCTTACGCTATGAAAGAAAAAACTCCCAGCTCGCTGAAATATGTTCATTTGCTGAAAACCAACAAAACCACGAAAAGTTCTTGTATTTGAAGATAAAATCTTTTTTCTTTGAAGAAGAAAGATCGAGCTGACTGAAATAAGTTCATCAGATGAAAACCAACAAAAATTGACAAGAACCACGAAAAGTTCTTGTATTTTAAGATAAAATCTTACTCTATTAAGGAAAAAACTTCCAGCTCGCTGAAATATGTTCATTTGCTGAAAACCATCAAAACCACGAAAAGTTCTTGTATTTGAAGATAAAATCTTTTTGCTTTGAAGAAGAAAGATCTAGCTGACTGAAATAAGTTCATTAGATGAAAACCAACAAAAATTGACAAGAACCACGAAAAGTTCTTGTATTTTAAGATGAAATCTTACGCTATTAAAGAAAAAACTCCCAGCTCGCTGAAATATGTTCATTTGCTGAAAACCAACAAAACCACGAAAAGTTCTTGTATTTGAAGATAAAATCTTTTTTCTTTGAAGAAGAAAGATCTAGCTGACTGAAATAAGTTCATGAGATGAAAACCAACAAAAATTCACAAGAACCACGAAAAGTTCTTGTATTTTAAGATAAAATCTTACTCTATTAAGGAAAAAACTTCCAGCTCGCTGAAATATGTTCATTTGCTGAAAACCATCAAAACCACGAAAAGTTATTGTATTTGAAGATAAAATCTTTTTGCTTTGAAGAAGAAAGATCTAGCTGACTGAAATAAGTTCATTAGATGAAAACCAACAAAAATTGACAAGGACCACGAAAAGTTCTTGTATTTTAAGATGAAATCTTACGCTATTAAAGAAAAAACTCCCAGCTCGCAGAAATATGTTCATTTGCTGAAAACCAACAAAACCACGAAAAGTTCTTGTATTTGAAGATAAAATCTTTTTTCTTTGAAGAAGAAAGATCTAGCTGACTGAAATAAGTTCATTTGATGAAAACCAACAAAAATTGACAAGAACCACGAAAAGTTCTTGTATTTTAAGATAAAATCTTACTCTATTAAGGAAAAAACTTCCAGCTCGCTGAAATATGTTCATTTGCTGAAAACCATCAAAACCACGAAAAGTTCTTGTATTTGAAGATAAAATCTTTTTGCTTTGAAGAAGAAAGATCTAGCTGACTGAAGTAAGTTCATTAGATGAAAACCAACAAAAATTGACAAGAACCACGAAAAGTTCTTGTATTTTAAGATAAAATCTTACGCTATTAAAGAAAAAACTCCCAGCTCGCTGAAATATGTTCATTTGCTGAAAACCAACAAAACCACGAAAAGTTCTTGTATTTGAAGATAAAATCTTTTTTCTTTGAAGAAGAAAGATCTAGCTGACTGAAATAAGTTCATTCGATGAAAACCAACAAAAATTGACAAGAACCACGAAAAGTTCTTGTATTTTAAGATGAAATCTTACGCCATTAAAGAAAAAACTCCCAGCTCGCTGAAATATGTTCATTTGCTGAAAACCAACAAAACCACGAAAAGTTCTTGTATTTGAAGATAAAATCTTTTTTCTTTGAAGAAGAAAGATCTAGCTGACTGAAATAAGTTCATTAGATGAAAACCAACAAAAATTGACAAGAACCACGAAAAGTTCTTGTATGTTAAGATAAAATCTTACTCTATTAAGGAAAAACTTCCAGCTCGCTGAAATATGTTCATTTGCTGAAAACCATCAAAACCACGAAAAGTTCTTGTATTTGAAGATAAAATCTTTTTGCTTTCAAGAAGAAAGATCTAGCTGACTGAAATAAGTTCATTAGATGAAAACTAACAAAAATTGACAAGAACCACGAAAAGTTCTTGTATTTTAAGATAAAATCTTACTCTGTTAAAGAGAAAACTCCCAGCTCGCTGAAATATGTTCATTTGCTGAAAAACAACAAAACCGCGAAAAGTTCTTGTATTTGAAGATAAAATCTTTTTTCTTTGAAGAAGAAAGATCTAGCTGACTGAAATAAGTTCATTAGATGAAAACCAACAAAAATTGACAAGAACCACGAAAAGTTCTTGTATTTTAAGATAAAATCTTACTCTATTAAGGAAAAAACTTCCAGCTCGCTGAAATATGTTCATTTGCTGAAAACCATCAAAACCACGAAAAGTTATTGTATTTGAAGATAAAATCTTTTTGCTTTGAAGAAGAAAGTTCTAGCTGACTGAAATAAGTTCATTAGATGAAAACCAACAAAAATTGACAAGAACCACGAAAAGTTCTTGTATTTTAAGATGAAATCTTACGCTATTAAAGAAAAAACTCCCAGCTCGCAGAAATATGTTCATTTGCTGAAAACCAACAAAACCACGAAAAGTTCTTGTATTTGAAGATAAAATCTTTTTTCTTTGAAGAAGAAAGATCTAGCTGACTGAAGTAAGTTCATTAGATGAAAACCAACAAAAATTGACAAGAACCACGAAAAGTTCTTGTATTTTAAGATAAAATCTTACGCTATTAAAGAAAAAACTCCCAGCTCGCTGAAATATGTTCATTTGCTGAAAACCAACAAAACCACGAAAAGTTCTTGTATTTGAAGATAAAATCTTTTTTCTTTGAAGAAGAAAGATCTAGCTGACTGAAATAAGTTCATTAGATGAAAACCAACAAAAATTGACAAGAACCACGAAAAGTTCTTGTATTTTAAGATAAAATCTTACTCTATTAAGGAAAAACTTCCAGCTCGCTGAAATATGTTCATTTGCTGAAAACCATCAAAACCACGAAAAGTTCTTGTATTTGAAGATAAAATCTTTTTGCTTTCAAGAAGAAAGATCTAGCTGACTGAAATAAGTTCATTAGATGAAAACTAACAAAAATTGACAAGAACCACGAAAAGTTCTTGTATTTTAAGATAAAATCTTACTCTGTTAAAGAGAAAACTCCCAGCTCGCTGAAATATGTTCATTTGCTGAAAAACAACAAAACCGCGAAAAGTTCTTGTATTTGAAGATAAAATCTTTTTGCTTTGAAGAAGAAAGATCTAGCTGACTGAAATAAGTTCATTGGATGAAAACCAACAAAAATTGACAAGAACCACGAAAAGTTCTTGTATTTTAAGATAAAATCTTACGCTATTAAAGAAAAAACTCCCAGCTCGCTGAAATATGTTCATTTGCTGAAAACCATCAAAACCACGAAAAGTTCTTGTATTTGAAGATAAAATCTTTTTGCTTTGAAGAAGAAAGATCTAGCTGACTGAAATAAGTTCATTAGATGAAAACCAACAAAAATTCACAAGAACCACGAAAAGTTCTTGTATTTTAAGATAAAATCTTACTCTATTAAGGAAAAAACTTCCAGCTCGCTGAAATATGTTCATTTGCTGAAAACCATCAAAACCACGAAAAGTTATTGTATTTGAAGATAAAATCTTTTTGCTTTGAAGAAGAAAGATCTAGCTGACTGAAATAAGTTCATTAGATGAAAACCAACAAAAATTGACAAGAACCACGAAAAGTTCTTGTATTTTAAGATGAAATCTTACGCTATTAAAGAAAAAACTCCCAGCTCGCAGAAATATGTTCATTTGCTGAAAACCAACAAAACCACGAAAAGTTCTTGTATTTGAAGATAAAATCTTTTTTCTTTGAAGAAGAAAGATCTAGCTGACTGAAATAAGTTCATTAGATGAAAACCAACAAAAATTGACAAGAACCACGAAAAGTTCTTGTATTTTAAGATAAAATCTTACGCTATTTAAGAAAAAACTCCCAGCTCGCTGAAATATGTTCATTTGCTGAAAACCAACAAAACCACGAAAAGTTCTTGTATTTGAAGATAAAATCTTTTTTCTTTGAAGAAGAAAGATCTAGCTGACTGAAATAAGTTCATTAGATGAAAACCAACAAAAATTGACAAGAACCACGAAAAGTTCTTGTATTTTAAGATGAAATCTTACGCTATTAAAGAAAAAACTCCCAGCTCGCTGAAATATGTTCATTTGCTGAAAACCAACAAAACCACGAAAAGTTCTTGTATTTGAAGATAAAATCTTTTTTCTTTGAAGAAGAAAGATCTAGCTGACTGAAATAAGTTCATTAGATGAAAACCAACAAAAATTGACAAGAACCACGAAAAGTTCTTGTATGTTAAGATAAAATCTTACTCTATTAAGGAAAAACTTCCAGCTCGCTGAAATATGTTCATTTGCTGAAAACCATCAAAACCACGAAAAGTTCTTGTATTTGAAGATAAAATCTTTTTGCTTTCAAGAAGAAAGATCTAGCTGACTGAAATAAGTTCATTAGATGAAAACTAACAAAAATTGACAAGAACCACGAAAAGTTCTTGTATTTTAAGATAAAATCTTACTCTGTTAAAGAGAAAACTCCCAGCTCGCTGAAATATGTTCATTTGCTGAAAAACAACAAAACCGCGAAAAGTTCTTGTATTTGAAGATAAAATCTTTTTTCTTTGAAGAAGAAAGATCTAGCTGACTGAAATAAGTTCATTAGATGAAAACCAACAAAAATTGACAAGAACCACGAAAAGTTCTTGTATTTTAAGATAAAATCTTACTCTATTAAGGAAAAAACTTCCAGCTCGCTGAAATATGTTCATTTGCTGAAAACCATCAAAACCACGAAAAGTTATTGTATTTGAAGATAAAATCTTTTTGCTTTGAAGAAGAAAGATCTAGCTGACTGAAATAAGTTCATTAGATGAAAACCAACAAAAATTGACAAGAACCACGAAAAGTTCTTGTATTTTAAGATGAAATCTTACGCTATTAAAGAAAAAACTCCCAGCTCGCAGAAATATGTTCATTTGCTGAAAACCAACAAAACCACGAAAAGTTCTTGTATTTGAAGATAAAATCTTTTTTCTTTGAAGAGGAAAGATCTAGCTGACTGAAATAAGTTCATTAGATGAAAACCAACAAAAATTGACAAGAACCACGAAAAGTTCTTGTATTTTAAGATAAAATCTTACTCTATTAAGGAAAAAACTTCCAGCTCGCTGAAATATGTTCATTTGCTGAAAACCATCAAAACCACGAAAAGTTCTTGTATTTGAAGATAAAATCTTTTTGCTTTGAAGAAGAAAGATCTAGCTGACTGAAGTAAGTTCATTAGATGAAAACCAACAAAAATTGACAAGAACCACGAAAAGTTCTTGTATTTTAAGATAAAATCTTACGCTATTAAAGAAAAAACTCCCAGCTCGCTGAAATATGTTCATTTGCTGAAAACCAACAAAACCACGAAAAGTTCTTGTATTTGAAGATAAAATCTTTTTGCTTTGAAGAAGAAAGATCTAGCAGACTGAAATAAGTTCATTAGATGAAAACCAACAAAAATTGACAAGAACCACGAAAAGTTCTTGTATTTTAAGATAAAATCTTACTCTATTAAGGAAAAACTTCCAGCTCGCTGAAATATGTTCATTTGCTGAAAACCATCAAAACCACGAAAAGTTCTTGTATTTGAAGATAAAATCTTTTTGCTTTCAAGAAGAAAGATCTAGCTGACTGAAATAAGTTCATTAGATGAAAACTAACAAAAATTGACAAGAACCACGAAAAGTTCTTGTATTTTAAGATAAAATCTTACTCTGTTAAAGAGAAAACTCCCAGCTCGCTGAAATATGTTCATTTGCTGAAAAACAACAAAACCGCGAAAAGTTCTTGTATTTGAAGATAAAATCTTTTTGCTTTGAAGAAGAAAGATCTAGCTGACTGAAATAAGTTCATTGGATGAAAACCAACAAAAATTGACAAGAACCACGAAAAGTTCTTGTATTTTAAGTTAAAATCTTACGCTATTAAAGAAAAAACTTCCAGCTCGCTGAAATATGTTCATTTGCTGAAAACCAACAAAACCACGAAAAGTTCTTGTATTTGAAGATAAAATCTTTTTTCTTTGAAGAAGAAAGATCTAGCTGACTGAAATAAGTTCATTAGATGAAAACCAACAAAAATTCACAAGAACCACGAAAAGTTCTTGTATTTTAAGATAAAATCTTACTCTATTAAGGAAAAAACTTCCAGCTCGCTGAAATATGTTCATTTGCTGAAAACCATCAAAACCACGAAAAGTTCTTGAATTTGAAGATAAAATCTTTTTGCTTTGAAGAAGAAAGATCTAGCTGACTGAAATAAGTTCATTAGATGAAAACCAACAAAAATTGACAAGAACCACGAAAAGTTCTTGTATTTTAAGATAAAATCTTAATCTATTAAGGAAAAAACTCCCAGCTCGCTGAAATATGTTCATTTGCTGAAAACCAACAAAACCACGAAAAGTTCTTGTATTTGAAGATAAAATCTTTTTTCTTTGAAGAAGAAAGATCTAGCTGACTGAAATAAGTTCATTAGATGAAAACCAACAAAAATTCACAAGAACCACGAAAAGTTCTTGTATTTTAAGATAAAATCTTACTCTATTAAGGAAAAAACTTCCAGCTCGCTGAAATATGTTCATTTGCTGAAAACCATCAAAACCACGAAAAGTTCTTGAATTTGAAGATAAAATCTTTTTGCTTTGAAGAAGAAAGATCTAGCTGACTGAAATAAGTTCATTAGATGAAAACCAACAAAAATTGACAAGAACCACGAAAAGTTCTTGTATTTTAAGATAAAATCTTAATCTATTAAGGAAAAAACTTCCAGCTCACTGAAATATGTTCATTTGCTGAAAACCATCAAAACCACGAAAAGTTCTTGTATTTGAAGATAAAATCTTTTTGCTTTGAAGAAGAAAGATCTAGCTGACTGAAATAAGTTCATTAGATGAAAACCAACAAAAATTGACAAAAACCACGAAAAGTTCTTGTATTTTAAGATAAAATCTTACTCTATTAAGGAAAAAACTTCCAGCTCGCTGAAATCTGTTCATTTGCTGAAAACCAACAAAACCACGAAAAGTTCTTGTATTTGAAGATAAAATCTTTTTTCTTTGAAGAAGAAAGATCCAGCTGACTGAAATAAGTTCATTAGATGAAAACCAACAAAAATTGACAAGAACCACGAAAAGTTCTTGTATTTTAAGATAAAATCTTAGGCTATAAAGAAAAAACTTCCAGCTCGCTGAAATCTGTTCATTTGCTGAAAACCATCAAAACCACGAAAAGTTCTTGTATTTGAAGATATAATCTTTTTGCTTTGAAGAAGAAAGATCTAGCTGACTGAAATAAGTTCATTAGATGAAAACCAACAAAAATTGACAAGAACCACGAAAAGATCTTGTATTTTAAGATAAAATCTTACGCTATTAAAGAAAAAACTCCCAGCTCGCTGAAATATGTTCATTTGCTGAAAACCAACAAAACCACGAAAAGTTATTGTATTTGAAGATAAAATCTTTTTTCTTTGAAGAAGAAAGATCTAGCTGACTGAAATAAGTTCATTAGATGAAAACCAACAAAAGTTGACAAGAACCACGAAAAGTTCTTGTATTTTAAGATAAAATCTTACTGTATTAAGGAAAAAACTTCCAGCTCGCTGAAATATGTTCATTTGCTGAAAACCATCAAAACCACGAAAAGTTCTTGTATTTGAAGATAAAATCTTTTTGCTTTGAAGAAGAAAGATCTAGCTGACTGAAATAAGTTCATTAGATGAAAACCAACAAAAATTGACAAGAACCACAAAAAGTTCTTGTATTTTAAGATAAAATCTTACTCTATTAAGGAAAAAACTTCCAGCTCGCTGAAATCTGTTCATTTGCTGAAAACCAACAAAACCACGAAAAGTTCTTGTATTTGAAGATAAAATCTTTTTTCTTTGAAGAAGAAAGATCTAGCTGACTGAAATAAGTTCATTAGATGAAAACCAACAAAAATTGACAAGAACCACGAAAAGTTCTTGTATTTTAAGATAAAATCTTACTCGATTCAGGAAAAAACTTCCAGCTCGCTGAAATATGTTCATTTGCTGAAAACCATCAAAACCACGAAAAGTTCTTGTATTTGAAGATAAAATCTTTTTGCTTTGAAGAAGAAAGATCCAGCTGACTGAAGTAAGTTCATTAGATGAAAACCAACAAAAATTGACAAGAACCACGAAAAGTTCTTGTATTTTAAGATAAAATCTTACGCGATTAAAGAAAAAACTCCCAGCTCGCTGAAATATGTTCATTTGCTGAAAACCAACAAAACCACGAAAAGTTCTTGTATTTGAAGATAAAATCTTTTTTCTTTGAAGAAGAAAGATCTAGCTGACTGAAATAAGTTCATTAGATGAAAACCAACAAAAATTGACAAGAACCACGAAAAGTTCTTGTATTTTAAGATAAAATCTTACTCTATTAAGGAAAAACTTCCAGCTCGCTGAAATATGTTCATTTGCTGAAAACCATCAAAACCACGAAAAGTTCTTGTATTTGAAGATAAAATCTTTTTGCTTTCAAGAAGAAAGATCTAGCTGACTGAAATAAGTTCATTAGATGAAAACTAACAAAAATTGACAAGAACCACGAAAAGTTCTTGTATTTTAAGATAAAATCTTACTCTGTTAAAGAGAAAACTCCCAGCTCGCTGAAATATGTTCATTTGCTGAAAAACAACAAAACCGCGAAAAGTTCTTGTATTTGAAGATAAAATCTTTTTGCTTTGAAGAAGAAAGATCTAGCTGACTGAAATAAATTCATTGGATGAAAACCAACAAAAATTGACAAGAACCACGAAAAGTTCTTGTATTTTAAGATAAAATCTTACGCTATTAAAGAAAAAACTCCCAGCTCGCTGAAATATGTTCATTTGCTGAAAACCAACAAAACCACGAAAAGTTCTTGTATTTGAAGATAAAATCTTTTTTCTTTGAAGAAGAAAGATCTAGCTGACTGAAATAAGTTCATTAGATGAAAACCAACAAAAATTCACAAGAACCACGAAAAGTTCTTGTATTTTAAGATAAAATCTTACTCTATTAAGGAAAAAACTTCCAGCTCGCTGAAATATGTTCATTTGCTGAAAACCATCAAAACCACGAAAAGTTCTTGAATTTGAAGATAAAATCTTTTTGCTTTGAAGAAGAAAGATCTAGCTGACTGAAATAAGTTCATTAGATGAAAACCAACAAAAATTGACAAGAACCACGAAAAGTTCTTGTATTTTAAGATAAAATCTTAATCTATTAAGGAAAAAACTCCCAGCTCGCTGAAATATGTTCATTTGCTGAAAACCAACAAAACCACGAAAAGTTCTTGTATTTGAAGATAAAATCTTTTTTCTTTGAAGAAGAAAGATCTAGCTGACTGAAATAAGTTCATTAGATGAAAACCAACAAAAATTCACAAGAACCACGAAAAGTTCTTGTATTTTAAGATAAAATCTTACTCTATTAAGGAAAAAACTTCCAGCTCGCTGAAATATGTTCATTTGCTGAAAACCATCAAAACCACGAAAAGTTCTTGAATTTGAAGATAAAATCTTTTTGCTTTGAAGAAGAAAGATCTAGCTGACTGAAATAAGTTCATTAGATGAAAACCAACAAAAATTGACAAGAACCACGAAAAGTTCTTGTATTTTAAGATAAAATCTTAATCTATTAAGGAAAAAACTTCCAGCTCACTGAAATATGTTCATTTGCTGAAAACCATCAAAACCACGAAAAGTTCTTGTATTTGAAGATAAAATCTTTTTGCTTTGAAGAAGAAAGATCTAGCTGACTGAAATAAGTTCATTAGATGAAAACCAAAAAAAATTGACAAAAACCACGAAAAGTTCTTGTATTTTAAGATAAAATCTTACTCTATTAAGGAAAAAACTTCCAGCTCGCTGAAATCTGTTCATTTGCTGAAAACCAACAAAACCACGAAAAGTTCTTGTATTTGAAGATAAAATCTTTTTTCTTTGAAGAAGAAAGATCCAGCTGACTGAAATAAGTTCATTAGATGAAAACCAACAAAAATTGACAAGAACCACGAAAAGTTCTTGTATTTTAAGATAAAATCTTAGGCTATAAAGAAAAAACTTCCAGCTCGCTGAAATCTGTTCATTTGCTGAAAACCATCAAAACCACGAAAAGTTCTTGTATTTCAAGATATAATCTTTTTGCTTTGAAGAAGAAAGATCTAGCTGACTGAAATAAGTTCATTAGATGAAAACCAACAAAAATTGACAAGAACCACGAAAAGATCTTGTATTTTAAGATAAAATCTTACGCTATTAAAGAAAAAACTTCCAGCTCGCTGAAATATGTTCATTTGCTGAAAACCATCAAAACCACGAAAAGTTCTTGTATTTGAAGATAAAATCTTTTTGCTTTGAAGAAGAAAGATCTAGCTGACTGAAATAAGTTCATTAGATGAAAACCAACAAAAATTGACAAGAACCACAAAAAGTTCTTGTATTTTAAGATAAAATCTTACTCTATTAAGGAAAAAACTTCCAGCTCGCTGAAATCTGTTCATTTGCTGAAAACCAACAAAACCACGAAAAGTTCTTGTATTTGAAGATAAAATCTTTTTTCTTTGAAGAAGAAAGATCTAGCTGACTGAAATAAGTACATTAGATGAAAACCAACAAAAATTGACAAGAACCACGAAAAGTTCTTGTATTTTAAGATAAAATCTTACTCGATTCAGGAAAAAACTTCCAGCTCGCTGAAATCTGTTCATTTGCTGAAAACCATCAAAACCACGAAAAGTTCTTGTATTTGAAGATAAAATCTTTTTGCTTTGAAGAAGAAAGTTCTAGCTGACTGAAATAAGTTCATTAGATGAAAACCAACAAAAATTGACAAGAACCACAAAAAGTTCTTGTATTTTAAGATAAAATCTTACTCTATTAAGGAAAAAACTTCCAGCTCGCTGAAATATGTTCATTTGCTGAAAACCATCAAAACCACGAAAAGTTCTTGTATTTGAAGATAAAATCTTTTTGCTTTGAAGAAGAAAGATCTAGCTGACTGAAATAAGTTCATTAGATGAAAACCAACAAAAATTGACAAGAACCACGAAAAGTTCTTGTATTTTAAGATAAAATCTTACTCTATTCAGGAAAAAACTTCCAGCTCGCTGAAATATGTTCATTTGCTGAAAACCATCAAAACCACGAAAAGTTCTTGTATTTGAAGATAAAATCTTTTTGCTTTGAAGAAGAAAGATCTAGCTGACTGAAATAAGTTCATTAGATGAAAACCAACAAAAATTGACAAGAACCACGAAAAGTTCTTGTATTTTAAGATGAAATCTTACGCTATTAAAGAAAAAACTCCCAGCTCGCTGAAATATGTTCATTTGCTGAAAACCAACAAAACCACGAAAAGTTCTTGTATTTGAAGATAAAATCTTTTTTCTTTGAAGAAGAAAGATCTAGCTGACTGAAATAAGTTCATTAGATGAAAACCAACAAAAATTGACAAGAACCACGAAAAGTTCTTGTATTTTAAGATAAAATCTTACTCTATTAAGGAAAAAACTTCCAGCTCGCTGAAATATGTTCATTTGCTGAAAACCATCAAAACCACGAAAAGTTCTTGTATTTGAAGATATAATCTTTTTGCTTTGAAGAAGAAAGATCTAGCTGACTGAAATAAGTGCATTAGATGAAAACCAAAAAAAATTGACAAAAACCACGAAAAGTTCTTGTATTTTAAGATAAAATCTTACTCTATTAAGGAAAAAACTTCCAGCTCGCTGAAATCTGTTCATTTGCTGAAAACCAACAAAACCACGAAAAGTTCTTGTATTTGAAGATAAAATCTTTTTTCTTTGAAGAAGAAAGATCCAGCTGACTGAAATAAGTTCATTAGATGAAAACCAACAAAAATTGACAAGAACCACGAAAAGTTCTTGTATTTTAAGATAAAATCTTAGGCTATAAAGAAAAAACTTCCAGCTCGCTGAAATCTGTTCATTTGCTGAAAACCATCAAAACCACGAAAAGTTCTTGTATTTGAAGATATAATCTTTTTGCTTTGAAGAAGAAAGATCTAGCTGACTGAAATAAGTTCATTAGATGAAAACCAACAAAAATTGACAAGAACCACGAAAAGATCTTGTATTTTAAGATAAAATCTTACGCTATTAAAGAAAAAACTCCCAGCTCGCTGAAATATGTTCATTTGCTGAAAACCAACAAAACCACGAAAAGTTATTGTATTTGAAGATAAAATCTTTTTTCTTTGAAGAAGAAAGATCTAGCTGACTGAAATAAGTTCATTAGATGAAAACCAACAAAAGTTGACAAGAACCACGAAAAGTTCTTGTATTTTAAGATAAAATCTTACTGTATTAAGGAAAAAACTTCCAGCTCGCTGAAATATGTTCATTTGCTGAAAACCATCAAAACCACGAAAAGTTCTTGTATTTGAAGATAAAATCTTTTTGCTTTGAAGAAGAAAGATCTAGCTGACTGAAATAAGTTCATTAGATGAAAACCAACAAAAATTGACAAGAACCACAAAAAGTTCTTGTATTTTAAGATAAAATCTTACTCTATTAAGGAAAAAACTTCCAGCTCGCTGAAATCTGTTCATTTGCTGAAAACCAACAAAACCACGAAAAGTTCTTGTATTTGAAGATAAAATCTTTTTTCTTTGAAGAAGAAAGATCTAGCTGACTGAAATAAGTTCATTAGATGAAAACCAACAAAAATTGACAAGAACCACGAAAAGTTCTTGTATTTTAAGATAAAATCTTACTCGATTCAGGAAAAAACTTCCAGCTCGCTGAAATATGTTCATTTGCTGAAAACCATCAAAACCACGAAAAGTTCTTGTATTTGAAGATAAAATCTTTTTGCTTTGAAGAAGAAAGTTCTAGCTGACTGAAATAAGTTCATTAGATGAAAACCAACAAAAATTGACAAGAACCACAAAAAGTTCTTGTATTTTAAGATAAAATCTTACTCTATTAAGGAAAAAACTTCCAGCTCGCTGAAATATGTTCATTTGTTGAAAACCATCAAAACCACGAAAAGTTCTTGTATTTGAAGATAAAATCTTTTTGCTTTGAAGAAGAAAGATCTAGCTGACTGAAATAAGTTCATTAGATGAAAACCAACAAAAATTGACAAGAACCACGAAAAGTTCTTGTATTTTAAGATAAAATCTTACTCTATTCAGGAAAAAACTTCCAGCTCGCTGAAATATGTTCATTTGCTGAAAACCATCAAAACCACGAAAAGTTCTTGTATTTGAAGATAAAATCTTTTTGCTTTGAAGAAGAAAGATCGAGCTGACTGAAATAAGTTCATTAGATGAAAACCAACAAAAATTGACAAGAACCACGAAAAGTTCTTGTATTTTAAGATGAAATCTTACGCGATTAAAGAAAAAACTCCCAGCTCGCTGAAATATGTTCATTTGCTGAAAACCAACAAAACCACGAAAAGTTCTTGTATTTGAAGATAAAATCTTTTTTCTTTGAAGAAGAAAGATCTAGCTGACTGAAATAAGTTCATTAGATGAAAACCAACAAAAATTGACAAGAACCACGAAAAGTTCTTGTATTTTAAGATAAAATCTTACTCTATTAAGGAAAAAACTTCCAGCTCGCTGAAATCTGTTCATTTGCTGAAAACCAACAAAACCACGAAAAGTTCTTGTATTTGAAGATAAAATCTTTTTTCTTTGAAGAAGAAAGATCCAGCTGACTGAAATAAGTTCATTAGATGAAAACCAACAAAAATTGACAAGAACCACGAAAAGTTCTTGTATTTTAAGATAAAATCTTAGGCTATAAAGATAAAACTTCCAGCTCGCTGAAATCTGTTCATTTGCTGAAAACCATCAAAACCACGAAAAGTTCTTGTATTTGAAGATATAATCTTTTTGCTTTGAAGAAGAAAGATCTAGCTGACTGAAATAAGTTCATTAGATGAAAACCAAAAAAAATTTTCAAGAACCACGAAAAGATCTTGTATTTTAAGATAAAATCTTACGCTATTAAAGAAAAAACTCCCAGCTCGCTGAAATATGTTCATTTGCTGAAAACCAACAAAACCACGAAAAGTTATTGTATTTGAAGATAAAATCTTTTTTCTTTGAAGAAGAAAGATCTAGCTGACTGAAATAAGTTCATTAGATGAAAACCAACAAAAGTTGACAAGAACCACGAAAAGTTCTTGTATTTTAAGATAAAATCTTACTGTATTAAGGAAAAAACTTCCAGCTCGCTGAAATATGTTCATTTGCTGAAAACCATCAAAACCACGAAAAGTTCTTGTATTTGAAGATAAAATCTTTTTGCTTTGAAGAAGAAAGATCTAGCTGACTGAAATAAGTTCATTAGATGAAAACCAACGAAAATTGACAAGAACCACAAAAAGTTCTTGTATTTTAAGATAAAATCTTACTCTATTAAGGAAAAAACTTCCAGCTCGCTGAAATCTGTTCATTTGCTGAAAACCAACAAAACCACGAAAAGTTCTTGTATTTGAAGATAAAATCTTTTTTCTTTGAAGAAGAAAGATCTAGCTGACTGAAATAAGTTCATTAGATGAAAACCAACAAAAATTGACAAGAACCACGAAAAGTTCTTGTATTTTAAGATAAAATCTTACTCGATTCAGGAAAAAACTTCCAGCTCGCTGAAATATGTTCATTTGCTGAAAACCATCAAAACCACGAAAAGTTCTTGTATTTGAAGATAAAATCTTTTTGCTTTGAAGAAGAAAGTTCTAGCTGACTGAAATAAGTTCATTAGATGAAAACCAACAAAAATTGACAAGAACCACAAAAAGTTCTTGTATTTTAAGATAAAATCTTACTCTATTAAGGAAAAAACTTCCAGCTCGCTGAAATATGTTCATTTGCTGAAAACCATCAAAACCACGAAAAGTTCTTGTATTTGAAGATAAAATCTTTTTTCTTTGAAGAAGAAAGATCTAGCTGACTGAAATAAGTTCATTAGATGAAAACCAACAAAAATTGACAAGAACCACGAAAAGTTCTTGTATGTTAAGATAAAATCTTACTCTATTAAGGAAAAACTTCCAGCTCGCTGAAATATGTTCATTTGCTGAAAACCATCAAAACCACGAAAAGTTCTTGTATTTGAAGATAAAATCTTTTTGCTTTGAAGAAGAAAGATCTAGCTGACTGAAATAAGTTCATTAGATGAAAACTAACAAAAATTGACAAGAACCACGAAAAGTTCTTGTATTTTAAGATAAAATCTTACTCTATTAAGGAAAAAACTTCCAGCTCGCTGAAATATGTTCATTTGCTGAAAACCATCAAAACCACGAAAAGTTATTGTATTTGAAGATAAAATCTTTTTGCTTTGAAGAAGAAAGATCGAGCTGACTGAAATAAGTTCATTAGATGAAAACCAACAAAAATTGACAAGAACCACGAAAAGTTCTTGTATTTTAAGATGAAATCTTACGCTATTAAAGAAAAAACTCCCAGCTCGCAGAAATATGTTCATTTGCTGAAAACCAACAAAACCACGAAAAGTTCTTGTATTTGAAGATAAAATCTTTTTTCTTTCAAGAAGAAAGATCTAGCTGACTGAAATAAGTTCATTAGATGAAAACCAACAAAAATTGACAAGAACCACGAAAAGTTCTTGTATTTTAAGATAAAATCTTACTCTATTAAGGAAAAAACTTCCAGCTCGCTGAAATATGTTCATTTGCTGAAAACCATCAAAACCACGAAAAGTTCTTGTATTTGAAGATAAAATCTTTTTGCTTTGAAGAAGAAAGATCTAGCTGACTGAAATAAGTTCATTAGATGAAAACCAACAAAAATTGACAAGAACCACGAAAAGTTCTTGTATTTTAAGATAAAATCTTACGCTATTAAAGAAAAAACTCCCAGCTCGCTGAAATATGTTCATTTGCTGAAAACCATCAAAACCACGAAAAGTTCTTGTATTTGAAGATAAAATCTTTTTGCTTTCAAGAAGAAAGATCTAGCTGACTGAAATAAGTTCATTAGATGAAAACTAACAAAAATTGACAAGAACCACGAAAAGTTCTTGTATTTTAAGATAAAATCTTACTCTGTTAAAGAGAAAACTCCCAGCTCGCTGAAATATGTTCATTTGCTGAAAAACAACAAAACCGCGAAAAGTTCTTGTATTTGAAGATAAAATCTTTTTGCTTTGAAGAAGAAAGATCTAGCTGACTGAAATAAGTTCATTGGATGAAAACCAACAAAAATTGACAAGAACCACGAAAAGTTCTTGTATTTTAAGATGAAATCTTACGCTATGAAAGAAAAAACTCCCAGCTCGCAGAAATATGTTCATTTGCTGAAAACCAACAAAACCACGAAAAGTTCTTGTATTTGAAGATAAAATCTTTTTTCTTTCAAGAAGAAGGATCTAGCTGACTGAAATAAGTTCATTAGATGAAAACCAACAAAAATTGACAAGAACCACGAAAAGTTCTTGTATTTTAAGATAAAATCTTACTCTATTAAGGACAAAACTTCCAGCTCGCTGAAATATGTTCATTTGCTGAAAACCATCAAAACCACGAAAAGTTCTTGTATTTGAAGATAAAATCTTTTTGCTTTGAAGAAGAAAGATCTAGCTGACTGAAATAAGTTCATTAGATGAAAACCAACAAAAATTGACAAGAACCACGAAAAGTTCTTGTATTTTAAGATAAAATCTTACGCTATTAAAGAAAAAACTCCCAGCTCGCTGAAATATGTTCATTTGCTGAAAACCATCAAAACCACGAAAAGTTCTTGTATTTGAAGATAAAATCTTTTTGCTTTCAAGAAGAAAGATCTAGCTGACTGAAATAAGTTCATTAGATGAAAACTAACAAAAATTGACAAGAACCACGAAAAGTTCTTGTATTTTAAGATAAAATCTTACTCTGTTAAAGAGAAAACTCCCAGCTCGCTGAAATATGTTCATTTGCTGAAAAACAACACAACCGCGAAAAGTTCTTGTATTTGAAGATAAAATCTTTTTGCTTTGAAGAAGAAAGATCTAGCTGACTGAAATAAGTTCATTGGATGAAAACCAACAAAAATTGACAAGAACCACGAAAAGTTCTTGTATTTTAAGATAAAATCTTACGCTATTAAAGAAAAAACTCCCAGCTCATTTGCTGAAAACCAACAAAGATAAAATCTTACTCTATTAAGGAAAAAACTTCCAGCTCGCTGAAATATGTTCATTTGCTGAAAACCATCAAAACCACGAAAAGTTCTTGAATTTGAAGATAAAATCTTTTTGCTTTGAAGAAGAAAGATCTAGCTGACTGAAATAAGTTCATTAGATGAAAACCAACAAAAATTGACAAGAACCACGAAAAGTTCTTGTATTTTAAGATAAAATCTTAATCTATTAAGGAAAAAACTTCCAGCTCACTGAAATATGTTCATTTGCTGAAAACCATCAAAACCACGAAAAGTTCTTGTATTTGAAGATAAAATCTTTTTGCTTTGAAGAAGAAAGATCTAGCTGACTGAAATAAGTTCATTAGATGAAAACCAAAAAAAATTGACAAAAACCACGAAAAGTTCTTGTATTTTAAGATAAAATCTTACTCTATTAAGGAAAAAACTTCCAGCTCGCTGAAATCTGTTCATTTGCTGAAAACCATCAAAACCACGAAAAGTTCTTGTATTTGAAGATAAAATCTTTTTGCTTTGAAGAAGAAAGATCTAGCTGACTGAAATAAGTTCATTAGATGAAAACCAACAAAAATTGACAAGAACCACGAAAAGTTCTTGTATTTTAAGATAAAATCTTACTCTATTAAGGAAAAAACTTCCAGCTCGCTGAAATCTGTTCATTTGTTGAAAACCAACAAAACCACGAAAAGTTCTTGTATTTGAAGATAAAATCTTTTTTCTTTGAAGAAGAAAGATCTCGCTGACTGAAATAAGTTCATTAGATGAAAACCAACAAAAATTGACAAGAACCACGAAAAGTTCTTGTATTTTAAGATAAAATCTTACTCTATTAAGGAAAAAACTCACAGCTCGCTGAAATATGTTCATTTGCTGAAAAACAACAAAACCGCGAAAAGTTCTTGTATTTGAAGATAAAATCTTTTTGCTTTGAAGAAGAAAGATCTAGCTGACTGAAATAAGTTCATTGGATGAAAACCAACAAAAATTGACAAGAACCACGAAAAGTTCTTGTATTTTAAGATAAAATCTTACGCTATTAAAGAAAAAACTCCCAGCTCGCTGAAATATGTTCATTTGCTGAAAACCAACAAAACCACGAAAAGTTCTTGTATTTGAAGATAAAATCTTTTTTCTTTGAAGAAGAAAGATCTAGCTGACTGAAATAAGTTCATTAGATGAAAACCAACAAAAATTCACAAGAACCACGAAAAGTTCTTGTATTTTAAGATAAAATCTTACTCGATGAAGGAAAAAACTTCCAGCTCGCTGAAATATGTTCATTTGCTGAAAACCATCCAAACCACGAAAAGTTCTTGAATTTGAAGATAAAATCTTTTTGCTTTGAAGAAGAAAGATCTAGCTGACTGAAATAAGTTCATTAGATGAAAACCAACAAAAATTGACAAGAACCACGAAAAGTTCTTGTATTTTAAGATAAAATCTTAATCTATTAAGGAAAAAACTTCCAGCTCACTGAAATATGTTCATTTGCTGAAAACCATCAAAACCACGAAAAGTTCTTGTATTTGAAGATAAAATCTTTTTGCTTTGAAGAAGAAAGATCTAGCTGACTGAAATAAGTTCATTAGATGAAAACCAAAAAAAATTGACAAAAACCACGAAAAGTTCTTGTATTTTAAGATAAAATCTTACTCTATTAAGGAAAAAACTTCCAGCTCGCTGAAATCTGTTCATTTGCTGAAAACCATCAAAACCACGAAAAGTTCTTGTATTTGAAGATAAAATCTTTTTGCTTTGAAGAAGAAAGATCTAGCTGACTGAAATAAGTTCATTAGATGAAAACCAACAAAAATTGACAAGAAGCACGAAAAGTTCTTGTATTTTAAGATAAAATCTTACTCTATTAAAGAAAAAACTTCCAGCTCGCTGAAATCTGTTCATTTGCTGAAAACGATCAAAACCACGAAACGTTCTTGTATTTGAAGATAAAATCTTTTTGCTTTGAAGAAGAAAGATCTAGCTGACTGAAATAAGTTCATTAGATGAAAACTAACAAAAATTGACAAGAACCACGAAAAGTTCTTGTATTTTAAGATAAAATCTTACTCTATTAAGGAAAAAACTTCCAGCTCGCTGAAATCGGTTCATTTGTTGAAAACCAACAAAACCACGAAAAGTTCTTGTATTTGAAGATAAAATCTTTTTTCTTTGAAGAAGAAAGATCTAGCTGACTGAAATAAGTTCATTAGATGAAAACCAACAAAAATTGACAAGAACCACGAAAAGTTCTTGTATTTTAAGATAAAATCTTAGGCTATTAAAGAAAAAACTTCCAGCTCGCTGAAATCTGTTCATTTACTGAAAACCATCAAAACCACGAAAAGTTCTTGTATTTGAAGATAAAATCTTTTTGCTTTGAAGAAGAAAGATCTAGCTGACTGAAATAAGTTCATTTGATGAAAACCAACAAAAATTGACAAGAACCACGAAAAGTTCTTGTATTTTAAGATAAAATCTTACGCTATTAAAGAAAAAACTCCCAGCTCGCTGAAATATGTTCATTTGCTGAAAACCAACAAAACCACGAAAAGTTCTTGTATTTGAAGATAAAATCTTTTTTCTTTGAAGAAGAAAGATCTCGCTGACTGAAATAAGTTCATTAGATGAAAACCAACAAAAATTGACAAGAACCACGAAAAGTTCTTGTATTTTAAGATAAAATCTTACTCTATTAAGGAAAAAACTTCCAGCTCGCTGAAATATGTTCATTTGCTGAAAACCAACAAAACCACCAAAAGTTCTTGTATTTGAAGATAAAATGTTTTTGCTTTGACGAAGAAAGATCGAGCTGACTGAAATAAGTTCATTAGATGAAAACCAACAAAAATTGACAAGAGCCACGAAAAGTTCTTGTATTTTAAGATAATATCTTACTCTGTTAAAGAAAAAACTCCCAGCTCGCTGAAATATGTTCATTTGCTGAAAAACAACAAAACCGCGAAAAGTTCTTGTATTTGAAGATAAAATCTTTTTGCTTTGAAGAAGAAAGATCTAGCTGACTGAAATAAGTTCATTGGATGAAAACCAACAAAAATTGACAAGAACCACGAAAAGTTCTTGTATTTTAAGATAAAATCTTACGCTATTAAAGAAAAAACTCCCAGCTCGCTAAAATATGTTCATTTGCTGAAAACCAACAAAACAACGAAAAGTTCTTGTATTTGAAGATAAAATCTTTTTTCTTTGAAGAAGAAAGATCTAGCTGACTGAAATAAGTTCATTAGATGAAAACCAACAAAAATTGACAAGAACCACGAAAAGTTCTTGTATTTTAAGATAAAATCTTACTCTATTCAGGAAAAAACTTCCAGCTCGCTGAAATCTGTTCATTTGCTGAAAACCATCAAAACCACGAAAAGTTCTTGTATTTGAAGATAAAATCTTTTTGCTTTGAAGAAGAAAGATCTAGCTGACTGAAATAAGTTCATCAGATGAAAACCAACAAAAATTGACAAGAACCACGAAAAGTTCTTGTATTTTAAGATAAAATCTTACGCTATTAAAGAAAAAACTCCCAGCTGGCTGAAATATGTTCATTTGCTGAAAACCAACAAAACCACGAAAAGTTCTTGTATTTGAAGATAAAATCTTTTTTCTTTGAAGAAGAAAGATCGAGCTGACTGAAATAAGTTCATTAGATGAAAACCAACAAAAATTGACAAGAACCACGAAAGGTTCTTGTATTTTAAGATAAAATCTTACTCTATTAAGGAAAAAACTTCCAAGTCGCTGAAATATGTTCATTTGCTGAAAACCATCAAAACCACGAAAAGTTCTTGTATTTGAAGATAAAATCTTTTTGCTTTGAAGAAGAAAGATCTAGCTGACTGAAATAAGTTCATTAGATGAAAACCAACAAAAATTGACAAGAACCACGAAAAGTTCTTGTATTTTAAGATAAAATCTTACTCTGTTAAAGAAAAAACACCCAGCTCGCTGAAATATGTTCATTTGCTGAAAAACAACAAAACCGCGAAAAGTTCTTGTATTTGAAGATAAAATCTTTTTGCTTTGAAGAAGAAAGATCTAGCTGACTGAAATAAGTTCATTAGATGAAAACCAACAAAAATTGACAAGAACCACGAAAAGTTCTTGTATTTTAAGATAAAATCTTAGGCTATTAAAGAAAAAACTTCCAGCTCGCTGAAATATGTTCATTTGCTGAAAACCATCAAAACCACGAAAAGTTCTTGTATTTGAAGATAAAATCTTTTTGCTTTCAAGAAGAAAGATCTAGCTGACTGAAATAAGTTCATTAGATGAAAACCAACAAAAATTGACAAGAACCACGAAACGTTCTTGTATTTTAAGATAAAATCTTTTTGCTTTGAAGAAGAAAGATCTAGCTGACTGAAATAAGTTCATTAGATGAAAACCAACAAAAATTGACAAGAACCACGAAAAGTTCTTGTATTTTAAGATAAAATCTTACTCTATTAAGGAAAAAACTTCCAGCTCGCTGAAATTTGTTCATTTGCTGAAAACCAACAAAACCACCAAAAGTTCTTGTATTTGAAGATAAAATGTTTTTGCTTTGACGAAGAAAGATCGAGCTGACTGAAATAAGTTCATTAGATGAAAACCAACAAAAATTGACAAGAACCACGAAAAGTTCTTGTATTTTAAGATAAAATCTTACTCTATTAAGGAAAAAACTTCCAAGTCGCTGAAATATGTTCATTTGCTGAAAACCATCAAAACCACGAAAAGTTCTTGTATTTGAAGATAAAATCTTTTTGCTTTGAAGAAGAAAGATCTAGCTGACTGAAATAAGTTCATTAGATGAAAACCAACAAAAATTGACAAGAACCACGAAAAGTTCTTGTATTTTAAGATAAAATCTTACTCTGTTAAAGAAAAAACACCCAGCTCGCTGAAATATGTTCATTTGCTGAAAAACAACAAAACCGCGAAAAGTTCTTGTATTTGAAGATAAAATCTTTTTGCTTTGAAGAAGAAAGATCTAGCTGACTGAAATAAGTTCATTAGATGAAAACCAACAAAAATTGACAAGAACCACGAAAAGTTCTTGTATTTTAAGATAAAATCTTAGGCTATTAAAGAAAAAACTTCCAGCTCGCTGAAATATGTTCATTTGCTGAAAACCATCAAAACCACGAAAAGTTCTTGTATTTGAAGATAAAATCTTTTAGCTTTCAAGAAGAAAGATGTCGCTGACTGAAATAAGTTCATGAGATGAAAACCAACAAAAATTGACAAGAACCACGA